>NC_090267.1:177833459-178147959 GCF_040414725.1 Anabrus simplex
ATCCCAGGAATGCCTGGAGAGAAGAGTGGAGGATGTCATCACCCAGTGGCTTATGTGATATCTCCGACCCCAGTATGAAACTGGCTGGCTTTAGTCTGCCCCGTGCTGTTTGGTCAACCCTGAACAGGATCCGATGTTGTGTCGGTAGGACTGGTGCAGCCTTACATCTGTGGGGATGGGTAGATTCTCCCTGCTGTGACTGTGGTACTCAAGTGCAGTCTATCAAGCACATACGCTAATAATAATAATAATAATAATAATAATAATAATACTGTGATACAGTATAATGAGATCTCCAGAATCATGAAACCGAGTTGAATTTATTTTTGCTATTTAGCGAACAACTACAATATTAAGATAATGATAATAAAAGTCTCCTCCATGGTGTAGTGGTTAGTGTGATTAGCTGCCATCCCCGGAGGCTCGGGTTCGATTCCCGGCTCTGCCACGAAATTTGAAAAGTGGTACGAGGGCTGGAACGGGGTCCACTCAGTCTCGGGAGGTCAACTGAGTAGAGGGGGGTTCGATTCTCACCTCAGCCATCCTCGAAGTGGTATCCCGTGGTTTCCCACTTCTCCTCCAGGCAAATCCTGGGATGGTACCTAACTTAAGGCCACGGCCGCTTCCTTCACTCTTCCAAGTCTATCCCTTCCAAACTTCCCATCTCCCCACAAGGCCCCTGTTCAGCATAGCAGGTGAGGCCGCCTGGGCGAGGTACTGGTCATCCTCCCCAGTTGTATCCACGACCCAGAGCCTGAAGCTCCAGGACACTGCCCTTGAGGCGGTAGAGGTGGGATCCCTCGTTGAGTCCGAGGGAAAACCCGACCCTGGAGGGTAAACAGATAAAGAGGAAGAAGAAGAATGTTATTTTGTATCCTTTCAAAATATACAGTAGATTCCCACGAGCAAATGCACATTGAAGAGAGCAATTTCAAATCAAAACGCCACCGGCCGTAGAAATCTAATAGCGAGCGAGAGCTCCCGATCACTTACACCAGGGCCTCTCAGGGTGCATGCGCGTGGTGCATGCACTGTGCACGGTGCAAAAGACAACTTCGCTTGGTTGACCAGAGTGCAGACCCCCCACTCCTCTCTCCCTACACCTGTCTCCCCGTTCGGCCTGTCTCCGCGTTCCTCACCTTCACTGCTGTTTCTCCCCCACTGCGAAATGTTTACGTGTGGTGAGCGGAGACGCACAGTTGTATGGGACAACGTTACTAGTGTTATTAAAAAAATTAAAAAAGTGAATTAGAAATACACATACATGTTTGAGAGGAATGTAAACATAATTTTTAAGAAATGCAGAACCCGTAACCAAAATGAAAATGCTACAGTACTGGAACAAACCTCATTTGTGGATATAGAATGCTCTTCTTCAAGCTGTTTCAACTTCCTTAATTCTTTCTCTCTGACGTCTCCTATAATTTCACAATAATTTTCCGAATGTAGTCTGTTGTAGTGTCTTTCAATAGACGATTTTCTTACGCACGCAATTATCGTCCCACAGATTAAGCATTTGGCGTTATCGTCACGACAAACAAACAAAAAAAATACGGAAGTTCCCAGTTCGATTGAAATGGACTTTCGGAAGTCTTTGCTTTCTTCGGAACAGGTTGCTCCATTATTATGTTGTTGTCGTGCGCTTATCTATTTCACTGATAAAAACGCTTCGTCGCTCTCAGCACACTACACTATCCGAGTCAAGCCGAGTTGAGGCGAAGCGTACCGATGCACAGTGCACAGAGCCTATGCACTGTGCTCTGCACGCGTGAGAGTTTGGGCGTTTGAGAGGCCCTGACTTACACAGTCAGGGCTGGTTTACACGGGTAGAGTAGCGAGGCGAGTAGAGTGGATAGTAGAGCTACTAGCATCGTGTAAACGACCGGGATAGTAGCAAGTAGAGTAGAGTAGTTAGTAGGCAGCAGAGTAGAGTGGGTTTCCGCTGCGGTAAAGTAACTCTACCACTATCCTTCCCCCTCCACCGGAACCGAGCTCCGAGACCTGGCGGAGAAGTCCGAGGACGCTCGATTTTTCAGCTGGCGCGTCATTCGACTGCTGTATTTGCATGTGTGTACAGACGGTGGTATTACGTTGAGCGTTTATTTGGCGGCAAAATGAAGTGGACGGAAGGAGAAACTTGCAAATTTGTGGAGCTCTACAGCGAAAAAGAATGTTTATGGAAAATAAACAGCGTTACTTATAGAAATAAGAATATGAGACGGGCGGCGGAAGAGGACTTGATTGCGAAAATGGGTAAAGAGGGTTTTGAGTTAACGGAACTGAACCAGAAAATTAAAAAAAATTACGATGTACATACAATCAAGAACTCATGAAAATACGAAGATCCAAGAAGTCTGGAGGTGGTGCCGCAGACATCTACACTCGAAGATGCAATATAAAATATAAACAAGTGTCAGCTGGATTCTCACTTAATATGGAGATTTCTCAAGTTTCAATGTTACACAGCGTGTTCATCATGTATCTCGACATGATTAAGTTAGGCAATACAATGGTGCAGGACTGTGTACATTAATCACATTAATAACATACATAGGGATCTTCTACATATCACTTGCCACTGCCGTTAATTTTCAGTAATAACAGTAATTTCCCCAACAAATTGAATAGTTTCCCTATGTTGTTTGGAATATCCAAAATAATTATTGTTTACAGTACAATGTCAGATCTAGAAGCTTAAGCTCTACACCTGGGCCGTACAAGCAACGAACAAAAAAAAAATTAAATAGATCAATAATTGGGATAGTTATGGCGAAGAAGCTACTGCAAATTAGGCCTACTCCACCGTAATTTACAGTGTACTTATGGCCGGTTACGTCTCAAAACTCACGTGCGAAAATTAGTAGCAAATGGTATCAAAACTCACGACTGCAAACTAATAGCTAAATTAATCTTCCAATGAGTCTCAAAATTCACGACTCCGGATAGCAGGTGCCTGCGATGAAGGCAGGAGGGGTGAGGTGCGCGGTGACTCACTCACCAGGCCTCTCCTGAGGCCACAATACCATTAACATTAAATTTATATCAAAAGGAAAAATACGTTATATTACCTTTAAGACCACAGAAAAATGTTTTGATGATAATAATAATAACAATACACCTCTGTGTCATTCACCGACCATTATTTTCCCCTGTGTGTTGGGGTGACAGAGTAACATCCACAGAATCCTCTGCCTATCGTAAGAGGTGACTAAAAGGGGCCCAGGGGTACTTACATTTTTTTAGAAAAGGCCCTTGTCTTTCTTTGCCCGAAACCTTCATTTTCTCGAAGTATGTGCCACCTTCCATTTTGTTCCCTTTGATTAGTATTAATAGAGGATCGCTGCCCAGTTGCACTCCCTCTTAAAACAGTAATCACCACCACCACCTTTTCCTTCATTGTTTTCAACACTTATTGATTTTTAATGAACCTTTCCACATTTTGTTGGCTGGGGAAAGAACCACCATCATAAAATATCATCAACATCAGCGCTGAGGAGTCTTTTTTAAGTCATATAGCAACAGAACGTCAAAGACAGCGATTGGCTACTTCGCTATATTTTAGATAAAATTCTGACACATTTTAATTTATGATTTTATACATTTGGTGACCCAAGTGGTCAATACTACGAGTATATAACATTGCGTTTCGTGTAATCGCGTGGGGGCGTGATGTAATATATTAATCTATGCTAAGTAAGGCATCTGGGAGTAGATGACTCAGTCATACGTGTGGAGCATGAGTTCATATTATTTTCGGAAAGCGTACCAGAGACCGTTCATCATACTCGCCCACTTTCTGAAGGGAATGGAGATAAGTAATTTAATTTCCCTGCGATGAGATTCATGACCAAATTAATCTCTAATGAAACTAAATGAGTGAATTAACAGTCGTAATATTTAATATCGGTAAAATAAAGTTTCTTATATAAATAAATGCCGTCTTCTGGCCTCATAATAGAACTAAGCCTCGGTAATTGCTACCAACTGAAAATTTATTTTAACTAGCAGCAGGCAATATACCTACTTTAATTTTATGTCGTCCGGCTGCATGGATACATGGTTAGCATGCTGGCCTGTGGTCCAATGGATCCAGGGAGTCCCAGGTTCGACTCCTGGCCGGGATTTTAACTTTCATTTGTTAATTCCTATGGCTCGGGAACTGAGTGTTTGTGCCGTCTTCAGCATTGGACTTCATGGATTGCAAAAAAGAGGCGTATTTTTATTTTTCATCTATTCACATAATTCAATCGATTATCCATCCGACACACTTACACCGAAAAATGTATTCATGACGCAACCGATTATTCTACGCGATATAACTGAATGATATTTGAAATTCATTTGATTATTTATTCCATTATTTAAATAACCGGATGGAAGCTATTTGACTTTTTAAAAATATCCGATTATATCATCACTAGCAAAAATAAAAACGGGTCCTGCTCGTGAGGTTTGAGACTGGCCCAGATAGAGAAACCTATTCTTGCTAATCCTCTTCTTAGAATTCGTGAATTTTGATACTTGTGAGTTTTGAGACTCGTGGGTTCTGAGACGACACACTGATGGCCAATGGGTATTCTTTCTATAACTTTTGAAATGAATTCTGTAAAATTTCATTCCGATAAGATTTAGGTTGGCTGAAATACAAAAAATGGAAATAGAAACATCACTACAATCTAACTGCGGAAAGGAGTACCTCAGCCATTCACCGTGGAACAAAAACCTTCGCCAGAATTATGATCTATAATTAGACTGGAGCTCGTTCATATAGTTTTATCTTAGAAATCACCACTACAGTATTTACAGACGAAGACTAGTAAAATCCTGAGGGGATGATTACACTGTCGTTACTTTCTGTACAGTAATGAATAAAGTCATAAAAATTCAATCGTTTGTGTTCCTGGGTTAAAATACATGCTTGTACTGCCAGGGAACTGCTCCTTCATTAACAAAATGATTCCTGAGACGATCCCTCATGTTCTTGGCCAACTGTGTCGAGTTTGTCCCCCCATATTTCTCCAAATTGCCAAGTTCTCTCAGAATTAATGCCGATGCCCCGAGTGTATCTCTCCTACTAAGCCAGCCTCTTACCCATTCCCTTTTTTCCTCATTTACTTCTTCTTCTAACGCTTCACTAACCTCTTGCAATAATATGTTTGTAAATGTCTTTAAACACTTCCTTACGATGTGCTTACGTCTTGACATGGTGCTACTACTGTACTCTACTCTACTGTATAACTCTACTCCCGTATGAACGATACGAGTGTCAACTCTACCAGGCAGCGGTAGAGTAGAGTAACGTGGCTACTCTACTAACTACTCTACTCGCCTCGCTACTCTACCCGTGTAAACCAGCCCTGTCAGTATGTCTTGCTGATCCCGCAGTTTGAAGTAAAACTCATTATTGATGATGGGCTCAGTACTGACTAATGACAGAAAAATGTTTCCTTCCTCCTTTTTTTTCCTGAGTGGGCTCTATTGCCAGAGTGCTGACTAATGATAGATAAATGGTACCCATCTCGTTTCTGTCTCTGGTTCAGTTTGCTACCTGCTGCGAGATGGTTAAACGTCTAATAAAAAAAGGGTGAATGTGTTTATGCGTGGTGAGATTTGTTTAGGAGAAGAAGGCCGACACACCCACTACCTTTTGCGAGGTAAGCGTGTCGCTTATCCGTGTCTGCATCTGTAGTCTAGTACTTTTCTATAGTGTCCGACTCGTTGGCTGAATGGTCAACGTACTGACCTTCGGTTCAGAGGGTGCCGGGTTCGATTCCTGGGCGGGTCAGGGATTTTAACCTTCATTGTTGATTCCATTGGCACCGGGGCTGGGTGTTTGAGCCGTCTCCAACACCTCTGCAACTCACATATCACACATAACACTTTCCTCCACTACAATAACACGCAATTACCTACGCATCGCAGATGCCACCTACCCTCATCGGACAGTCTGCCTTACAAGGGCTGCACTCGGCTAGAAATAGCCACACGAAATTATTATTATTATTATTATTATTATTATTATTATTATTATTATTATTATTATTATTATTATTATTATTAGCCAACGGCCGTAGCCGTGTTGAAACACCGGATCCCGTGAGATCTCCGAAGTTAAGCAACATTGGGCGTGGTTAAGAGTTGGATGGGTTGCCACGCGCTGTTGGAGGGGGGTAAGGGAATGGAGGAGAGGAAAGGAACTGGCCACTCTACCGCACGTAAACTCCGGCTCAGGAACACCTCTGCGGAGGTTCGGACCTGCCTTCGGGCAGAATGACCCTTACCTTATTATTATTATTATTATTATTATTATTATTATTATTATTATTATTATTATTATTATTAGCAACATGCCCGTGCTTCGCTACGGTATTATACTGAAATTTATAATTGAATGCTTAACGTTTTATGTATAATCCTCCAAAATTCGCGATCTGACTCGTTTTCTGAGAGAATCCGCCAAATTTCGCGATCTGGCTTGTTTTCTGAGAGATTACGGCAATGTTCCTCACATTTTTCAATCTTTCTTTCCAGCAATCGATTTCGTACTTCCCGGGCTAGGTCCAGGTATTCCACGCTGTCAGTTGGGTCCCTAAATCTTTGCCATCTTTTCCTATAAGCATTTTTAGTATGGATCAAATCCTGAAGGAGATCCGGCGTGGTGTCGTCTTGGGTGCCTTGGCGGTACTGAACCCGCGGCTGGACTGTATTCGTAGTCATTACCAGGGCAGGACCCGTTTCCAGGGTGGTCCGCACAATTTGACGACGGTCCAGAACATTATTATTATTATTATTATTATTATTATTATTATTATTATTATTATTATTATTATTATTATTATTAGATGTTCTGGACCCCACAGCAAGATGCAAGACCGCTACTTGGCGGTAAATTACATCTTCTGCCATTGTCGTTGTTGACCGCGCGTAGGCAAGTGTGCGGGATTTCTGGCGATACGAATGACATACTTCCGTGCATTATTGACCTTATTATAGAGGTGAACAATTAGACGGTCAATCTCATTCCTATTGTTCATTTCAAATGTGTTTAAATTTTTATTTATATGCCAGGAGATTCTACTGTAATCTAAGAACGTTCTTCGAAGGAAAAGACGGCTGTTGAAATCGAACCCAGCAAAGATTAAAAATGATCGGTTTATGATCAGAATAATTACATCGAAAATCTACAGCTCGTTTCCAGTTATTCGACAGGGTCAGGAATGGAATGAATAAAGCCCCATCTAGCGGCGACAAGGGGAATTGTGCCGGCTGCCGAACCACTCCTCTGGGGCAATTATCGATGAATGACAAATGAAATGAAATAATGGACAGTGTTGCTGGATTGAAAGATGACAGGGAAAATCAGAGTATCCGAAGAAAAACCTGTCCCGCCTCCGTTTTGTCCAGCACGAATGTCACATGGAGTGACCGGGATTTGAACCACGGAACCCAGCTGTGAGAGGCCTTCGCGCTGCCGCCTGAGCAACGGAGGTTCCTTATAAGTACATTATGAACAGTAAAATCAATTGGTCTCACCTCCTTTTACACCCCACCGCCGTTAAGTTTATATACCCCCCTTCCCCCAAAAATTAAAAGAAGGCGTGTTTCTTTATGTTTAAAGGAGATTCCAAACACGAATGTTCACGTCTATTACCTTCAGTTTTGAGATATAAGTATCCCCATTAAAATAATTAACTTTCTTTCACTTCCTTTCACACTCCCGCTACCCCCCCCCCCCAAGTGAATTTTCCGGCAAAATTACTTGTTTCTTTAATAGTAAAGGATCTTCTAAATACCAATCATCACGACTCGAACTTCTTCCGTTTTTGATTTATGTGTCCTCGTGAACGGAATTCAACTCCTTTTCACTCCCGCCCCGCAAGATGGTTCCCGCTCCCCCCCCCCCACCAAAACGCGTTTTTCTTTGTTTTTAAAGGAAATCCAAATACCAATTTTCACGTCTGTAACAACTTTATTTTTATTAGATGTATGTATTCTCATACAATTAAGTCATTTATTTTTTCAATTCTTTCACCCGCCCCCCTTCATTGGATTTTCCGAAAATACGTGTTTCTTTACATTTAAAGCATATTCCAAATATCAAATTTCACGTCTGTAACATCTTCATTTTAGATATCAGTAGCCTAATTAAAAGAAGTCAACACCATTTTCAGTCACTTTAACCCCCCCCCCTCCAACCAAGTGGTATTTCCGAAAACTAAAAATACACATTTCTTTATTTTTAATAGAGATAAAAATACCATTTTTCACTTCTGTAACATGTTAATTTTTATATATTCTGTAGAAATTCTCATTTTAAATTTTCAACCCTTTTTATTTCCCCTTAAGGTGAGTTTCCAAAAACAAATTACCTATGTTTCTGTTACTTTTACAGGAAATTCCAAATACCCACTTTTTACGTCTCTAACATTTTACGTTTCTCAGATATTCTGTAGATATAGTCTTTCAAAAAATTCACCCCAATTTGTCTCTCCTATTTAACCGCCATTAATTGGATTTTCCAAAAACAAAAAATACGTGTTTCTTTATTTTTAAAGGAGATCCCATATGCAAATTTTCAGTTCTGTATTACCTTCACTTTTTGAGATATATATATCCTCATTAAAGGCATTCAACCATTTTACACCCCTCCTATTGGGATTTACAGACAACAAAAAATACGTGTTCGTTTATTTTTAAAGGAGATTCTAAATACCAGTTTTTACATCTATAAACTTTAAACGTTTTGAGATATAGATACACTCATTTTAAAAATTCACCCCCTTTTCACCCCCCCCCATTAATTGGATTATCCAAAACCAAAAATACATGTTTCTTTATTAAAGGAGATCCCAAACACCAATTTTCAGGTCTGTAATATCTTTAGGTTCTGAAATAAAGTAGCCACATTAAAGGCATTCAACCCATTTTCACCCTTTTCTACCCTTCCTATTGGAATTTTCCGAAAACAAAAAGATACCTGTTTCTTTATTTTTAATGAAGATTCTAAATACCAATTTTTAAATCTGTAATCTTTAAAAGTTTTGAGATATAGATGCACTCATTTTAAAAATTAACCCCCTTCTCAACCTCCCATTAATTAGATTTTCGAAAAACAAAAAAATATGTGTTTCTTTATTTCTAAAAGAGATCAAAAGTACCAATTTTCAGGTCTGTAATATCTTCAGTTTCTGAGATATAAGCACCGGTATCCTGATTAAAGGCATTCAACCCCTTTTTCACTGTTTTTCACCCCTCCTGTTGGGATTTTCTGAAAACAAAAAAATACGTATTTCCTTATTTTTAAAGAAGATTCTAAATACCAATTTTTACATCTGTAAACTTTTAAAGTTTTGAGATATAGATACACTCGTTTTTAAATTTCAACTCCCTTTTCACCCCCTTAGCGAAAAATATCCAAAAATCCTCTCTTAGCGAGCACCTACATCTTAATGTGAATGTATTCCCAAAATTTCATTTCTTTATGTCCAGTAGTTTTGGCTCGGCGATGATGAATCAGTCAGTCAGTCAGTCAGTCAGTCAGTCAGTCAGGACAAGTTACTTTATATATATAGACTAGCAAGGTACCCGTGCTTCGCTACGGTATTATACTGAAATTTATAATTGAATGCTTATTGTTTTAGATATATAATCGGCCGAAATTCGCGATCTGACTCGTTTTCTGCGAGAATCCGCCAAAATTCGCGATCTGACTCGTTTCCTAATAGATTACGGCAAGTCTCCCTCCATTTTTCAATCTTTCTTTCCAGCAATCGATTTCGTACTTCCCGGGCTAGGTCCAGGTATTCCACCCGGTCAGTTGCGTCCCTAAATATTTGCCATCGTTCCCTATAAGCATTTTTAATATGGATCAAATCCTTCAGGAGATCCGGCGTGGTGTCGTCTTGGGTGCCTTCGCGGTTCTGAACCCGCAGCCGGACTGCATTCTTAGTCATTACCCGTCCAGGACCCGTTTCCAGCGCGGTCCGCACATTTGACGACGGTCCAGAACATTATTATTATTATTATTATTATTATTATTATTATTATTATTATTATTATAGATGTTCTGGACCCAAGAGCAAGATGCAAGACCGCTACTTGGCGGTAAATTACATCTGCTGCCATTGTCATTGTTGAGAATGTGACCAGCACCATTGTCGCGCGTAGGCAAGTGTGGGGATTTCTTTTTTTTTTTTTTTGCTAGGAGCTTTACGTCGCACCGACACAGGTAGGTCTTATGGCGACGATGGGATAGGAAAGGCCTAGGAGTTGGAAGGAAGCGGCCGTGGCCTTAATTAAGGTACAGCCCCAGCATTTGCCTGGTGTGAAAATGGGAAACCACGGAAAACCATCTTCAGGGTGGGGGATTTCTGGCCATACGAATGACGTACTTCCGGGCATTATTGACCTTATTATAGAGGTGAACAATTTGACGGTCAATCTCATTCCTATCGTTTATTTCAAATGTGTTTAAATTTATATATTTATGCCAGGAGAAGGTACTGTAATCTAAGAACGTTCTCCGAAGGGAAAGATGGCTCTTGAAAACGAACCAAGGAAAGATTAAAAATGATCGGTTTATGATCAGAATAAGTACATCGAAAATCTACAGCCAGTTTCCAGTCATTCAACAGGGTCAGGAATGGAATGAATAAAGCCTCCAGCTAGAGGCGACAATAGGAATTGTGCCGGCAGCCGAAACCTGTCGCACTCCTCTGGGGCAATGATTAATGGATGACAAATGAAATGAAATTATATTGGACAGTTTTGCTGGAATGAATGATGACAGGGAAAACCGGAGTATCCGGAGAAAAACCTGTCCCACCTCCGTTTTGTCCAGCACGAATGTCACATGGAGAGACCGGGATTTGAACCACGGAACCCAGCTGTGAGAGGCCGCCGCGCTGCCGCCTGAGCAACGGAGGCTCCTTATAAATACATTATGAACAGTAAAATCAATTGGTCTCAACTCCTTTTACACCCCACCGCCGTTAAGGTTATTTACCCCCCCCCCGCCAAAAAACTAAAAGAAGGCGTGTTTCTTTATGTTTAAAGGAGATTCCAAACACCATTGTTTACGTCTATTACCTTCAGTTTTCAGATTAAAGTAATTCACTTTTTCCTCCGGCAAAAAATACTTGTTTCTTTAATAGTAAAGGATCTTCTAAATACCAATTATCACGACTGTAACTCCTTCAGTTTTTGATTTATGTGTCCTCATGAAAGGAATTCAATTCCTTTTCACTCACGCCTCCCACGATGATCCCCCCACAAAACGGGCTTTTCTTTGTCTTTAAAGGAGATCCAAATACCAATTTTCACGTCTGTAGGCCCTAACAACTTTAGTTTTTATTAGATGTAAGTATTCTCATACAATTAATTCTATTGATTTTTAAATTCTTTCACCTCCCCCCTCCCCATTCATTGGATTTTCCGAGAATTCGTGCTTCTTTACCTTTAAAGCAGATTCCAAACATCAAATTTCTCGTCTGTAACATCTTCATTTTTGAGATAACAGTAGCCTAATTAAGAGAATTCAACACCATTTTCAGTCACTTTTACCCCCCAACCCTCCACCCAAATGCTATATCCGAAAACTAAAAATACACGTTTCCTTATTTTTATAGAGATAAAAATACCATTTTTCACTTCTGTCACATGTTATGTTTCTTGAGATATACCGTATAATTTTTCAATTTAAAATATAACCCCCTTTTTAGTTCCCCTTAAGAGGAGTTTCCAAAAAACAAATCGCCTATGTTTCTTTACATTTACAGGAGATTCCAAATATCACTTTTTACGTCTGTAACATTCTACGTTTCTCAGATATTCTGTAGATACTGTCTTTCAAAAAATTCACCCAAATATGTCACTCCTGTTTAACCGCCATTAATTGGATTTTCCAAAAACCAAAAAATACGTGTTTCTTTATTTTTAAAGGAAATCCCATATACAAATGTTCAGTTCTGTAATATATTCAGTTTATGAGATATATGTATCCTCATTAAAGGCATTCAACCCATTATTCACCCTTTTACACCCCTCCTATTGGGATTTTCCGAAAACAAAAAATTTATGTTTCTTTATTTTTAAAGGAGATTCAAAATACCAATTTTCACATCTCTAAAGGTTTAAAATTTTAGGATGTAGATACACTCATTTTAAAAATTCACTCCCCTTTTCACCCCCCCCCCATTATTTGGATTTTCCAAGAACGAAAAATACCTGTTTCTTTATTATTTTAAAGTAGATCCCAAATACCAATTTTCAGGTCTGTAATATCTACAGGTTCTGAAATATAATTAGCCTCATTAAAGGCATTCAACACATTTTCACACTTTTCCACCCTTCCTATTGGGATTTTCCGAAAAAAAAAATATACTTGTTTCTTTATTTTTAAAGGAGATTCTATATACTAATTTTTTACATCTATAAACTTTAATAATTTTGTGATATAGATACACTCATTTTAAAAATTCACCCCGTCTCACCCCCCCCCATTAATTGGATTTTCCAAAAACAAAAAATACGTATTTCTTTATTTTTAAAGGAGATCCAAAACACCAATTTTTCAGGTCTGTAATATATTCAGTTTCTGAGATATAAGTATCCTCATTAAATGCATTCAACCCATTTTTCACCCCCTTTCCACCTTTCCTATTGGGATTTTCCGAAAACAAAATAATACGTGTTTCTTTATTTTTAATGAAGATTCTAAATACCAATTTTTACATCTGTAAACTTTCAAAGTTTTGAGATATAGATACACTGATTTTAAAAATTCACCCCCCTTTTCACACTCCCATTAATTGGATTTTCCAAAAACAAAAAATACGTGTTTCTTTATTTTTAAAAGAGATCAAAAGTACCAATTTTCAGGTCTGTAATATCTTCAGTTTCTGAGATATAAGTACCGGTATCCTGATTAAAGGCATTCAACCGCTTTTTCACCCTTTTTCACCCCTCCTATTGGGATTTTCTGAAAACAAAAAAATACGTGTTTCCTTATTTTTAAAGAAGATTCTAAATACCAATTTTTACATTTGTAAACTTTTAAAGTTTTGAGATATAGATTCACTCATTTTAAAATTTCACCCCCCTTTTCACCCCCTTAGCGACGGAATATCCAAAAATCCTCTCTTAGCGAGCACCTACATCTTAATATGAATGTATCCCCAAAATTTCATTTCATTATGTCCAGTAGTTTTGGCTCGGCGATGATGAATCAGTCAGTCAGTCAGTCAGTCAGTCAGTCAGGACAAGCTATTTTATATATATTATTATTATTGTACCGGGTGGTACACCTCCACGCCGCTAATTTAAAATGTGCGCCAATTGAAACTCCTCTGCTGGAGGAAGTCTGAACTTTATTGACGGTATTAATTTTCAAGTTTCTCAGAAGATGTCACTACGTGGAAAATTTGGAGTTTTTGAACTGTGTCATTTTCGACGTATTTTTGTTTTGCTTGTAGTAAGAAGTGTGAACTTTCTCTTCTTGAGGACACTACTGAAGATCAACAATAGTGCACCCTAGTGCGGAGTGAAAGAACTGTTTGTTTTGGAGAAATTTTTATTTCAAAAGTTTGTTTCTTGTTAAATTTCTTTCTGTTATTGTTTAAGTTGGCTGTATACCCCTCTCTTTCCCCTTGTTTTGTATTTAGCCAATCCCGAATTTCTTTAATTAATTTCTGACCAATTGGATATATCTTCCCCCAACTTGAATATGTTGCTGTATCCTACCCAATAAAAGTTTTTGTGGGAGGGTGTTCTCATTCCCCTAACGCCTCGAACCTTCCGCGAGAGGATATAAACTGCTGATTTTAGGGTCTCCGGGCCACTTCTGTTCCATCTTTCAGTGTGTAAAGTACATAGCAGGGGGCGGGAAGCGCCTCTTTCTTCGGCGACAGTCAACAACCAGGTAATGGCCGACTAATTACTTCTTTTCTTGCTAGCTCAGCAGTTTAACTCTCGGGGCGGGTCCGAAGTTTTTCCATTATGTAACCTTCCTTAAAATGTAAAGAAACTTGTATCTATTCTATCTTTTAAACTACATATTGGGATAGAGAGTGCTTAACCCTCTCGAGCTCCCACTCATATTGTTTTGAGGTGAACTTATTTTCTCAACCTATTCTTCCTTAACATTATGTAAATTTGTTTCTTTTCTAAAGTCACCTCCGTAGTATGGGATTAGCCCTTGCATCAGTGGCCTAGAGCCAAATTAGGTTTTGAAACAAATACATTAGGAGTGCAGATCGCCTCCTCTCAAATAGTTATTTTAGAGGTCATGTAATTACCCTTTTTCATTTAATAGACCTCAGTAGGTTGGGTATGTTACCCCTGTGTCTATGTACAGAGAGGACAACTTGAAGGTGGAGTTTGGTGTGGCCTTTGAGAGGCTTAAAGTTGAGAGCGTGTGGCTCTTTTTCGAAACTTGAGTGTTGTATGCCTCGAGGAGGCTTTTCTGTGTAATTTGGAGCAAGTGCTCCTGAGCATGAATGGGGTTTTCTGCCCCTCTGTTAATACTTATTTTGAAGTAAGGTTGGGCTGATTGCCCAAGCATTGTGAAATCGGGGCGCGAAGCCCAAATCTTGTAAATATTGTAACTACCTTTTTGACTTGCTACTCTGTACCTGCCATGCTTGTTGAAAAGAAAATATAACCTTGTTAAATTTTAAATTCACTTTAATTTCGTAGCCTGAGACCTATTCACCACCCCGCACCTTCTTTCACGCATAACTACCGCAAAAACACGGTAACAAGTGGTAGTAGAGCGTGGTTGAATGGGTCTCAATTTAGCCCCTTTTGACGGCTAAACATTGCTTTGATTCAAACTCTAACCATTTTCTCTGTTGCTGGAATTTTTTGAGTTTTTCAAAATTGTTCTGTCATCATGCCCGGCCCTCGCGATGTTCTCCATCGTAATTATTTGCGCAAAGAGGAGTTGATCTATGAGTTAACTATCAGAAATGTGCAATCTGGAGGCACGGTTGCAGTAGACACAAACAAGCTTAGAGAGTCCCTTGATTTGCCCATTTCTATCCCCACCTTGGGAGAGAAAGAAATTGACGACTCTCTTTCCACGATCGTCGAGAATATTACTGGGCTAGCCTCTGTAGTTAGTTTTTTTTGATGAAAATGATCCTTCTCCTAATCAAATTAAGCGTGTGCAAGCCAGGCTGTTTCATTTTTCAAATAGAGTTAACGATGTGTTGTCTCTAAAGTTGAATGACGTTCAGAAGAAGGAAGCTAGTACGCTGCTTGAAAATATTTCTGAATTATCTAGCAAGGTCACTCAATTGTTAACTGGGGAGGTTCCTCCCAAAACTTATCAACCCGTCACGATGAATGTAGGTAGCGAGGAAGAGCCTCCTAAGGGAGAAGTCAATAGGATAACCGTTGCTGCTCAAACTATCTCTGCCCCATTGGACAACGAGTCTGAACGCCGTAACTCATTGAATAATATACGTTCTGAATTCACTTCCTTGCCACTGAAACCTTTACCTACTATGTCACCCGGGTTCAGCAGCTTGCCTCATCCATTGGCAATGTTGCTCAGAGGTATCTCTAAGTTTTCCGTTAATACCACCAGTGACGTAATTTCATTTTTAAGATTTTTAGTTGAATTTCAGGATCATGCCCTTGTGTTTTCTCTTTCTCCATGTCAAATTTTGCAAATCATCTATCCTTATGCAATTGGTATTCTCTCTGACAATATAGTAAGAGCCATAGCTGAACAGTCATCTATTGAAGATTTTCACGCACACTTGCTTGCAAATTTTATTCCTGCTCGCGCGAGGTCATCTCTGATTCAGAAGTACTATTATCGTGTACAGCGCTTGGATGAAAACTTGGCTGATTTCATACAGGACATTAAGTTTTATACTAGGGTGTTTGTTCTTCACTTCCCTGAGGATCAGATTGTACAAGCCATTGTGGAAGGTATCTCACCATCCTATAGGTCATATTTGTGTTTCGCGGCGTGCCCGCAAACTTTCTCTGAACTTGAAGCATTGGCCGTCTCAGCGGAAGGAGTTAGATACGCCGATTCTTTGCGTGTCGCGAAAGAACCCCCTCCTTCTTTTAGTAATCCTCGGCCTCCACCTCGCCGACCAGTCAATCCCCGTAAATGTTATGCTTGCGGATCGCCTGACCATCTTCGCAATAAGTGTCCACTGATCAAGTCGAGTGGGACAAGGAATGGGGCTGGTTCATAACAAGGCTGTTTTAAATGTGGGGCTTTCTCACATATCACCAAGAATTGCCCAAACTCAAATAGCACCCCCTCCTGCTCAACTTCTGGTGCAAATTCCACCAATGCCAATAATAAAATGTGACTAGCGGCTTCGGCTGAGTCGACTAATTCTGCTTCCCAAGGCTCAGCCCCTGGCAAAAAGGTCGTGAATTCAGGGAACGATCAGTCTTCAAATTCGTCTTTTGAATGCCCTAAAGAGTGTCTTAGGATTGCGGCGGGTTCCCCCGCGCCTGTTCCTTTTCTTAAGATTGAGTTAAATAATGAACCTGTAACAGCTCTCTTAGATTCAGGCAGTGTTTGTTCGATTATTTCGGCTGAATGGTATTCTAAATTGAAATCTGTTTGTAAACTACCTGACTATGTCTCATCTCCTGTTCAATATGTTTCGGCTAATTCATCTCCATTAGAAATTCTAGGTTCCTTACATGTCAAAATTCGTATTTTTAAATTTACATGGAAAACCAAACTGTTTGTGGCTAAGCACTTGTCTTGCCCCATCATACTGGGAGCGGACTTCATTTCTCACACTGGTCTTGTGCTCGATCTTCAGAGTAAGTCGTGCACGTTCAAATTTGCGTCCAATTGTAAAATTCCCTTGCTAAAGTGTAATTCTGTATCATGTTCATCTATTTCGCCTACCCAGGATGAGATGTTGTTAGACCTTAGACATGTACCTGAGGAGCAGGCTGATAGTATTCGTATATTATGTCAGTCATTTCCAGAGGTGTTATCTGATACTCTTGGTGTTACTGACCTTATTGAATACAAAATTGAGGTCACGGATTCGATTCCTGTCCGTTTTCCACCATATAGGCTATCTCCACCTAAAATGAAGGCATTGAAAGAAATCATTGATCAGATGTTAAAGGACGGTATTATTAGGCCCTCTAAGTCGGCGTATTCGTCACCTATTTTTCTAGTCCCGAAACCCCAAGGAGGCTTCAGGCCTGTCATTGATTATAGGGCCCTCAATCGGAAGGTGGTGTTACAATCTGTGCCCCTTCCCGACCTTCATTCTTGTTTTTCATGGTTCCGTAAGGCCAAGTTCTTTACTATCTTGGACTTGAATCAGGCCTATAATCAAATTCCCCTTGCCGAAGAGTCTAAACATCTTACAGCGTTTGCCACGGACTGGAATTTATACGAATACAACCGCGTGCCTTTCGGGCTCCCCACGGGAGCAGCTGTACTCACTAGGCTACTAGATAGGGTCTTCTCCGACATCAAATTTGAGTACTTATATCACTACTTGGATGATGTCGTCGTATTTTCAGAGACTTTTGAAGAACATCTAGATCATCTGCGAGAAGTTCTCGATCGCCTTCGTAAGGCTGGGTTAACTGTCAAGTTGTCCAAGGTTGCCTTTGCTAAGCCCTCTATGTCGTTCCTAGGGCATATTGTGTCACCTGATGGTGTAGCGGTCGATCATTCTAGAACACAGGCCATCTGTGATTTTAAACCTCCCAATGACATTAAAGGTATCGCCAGGTTCATTGGTATGGTGAATTTCTTCAGGAAGTTCATTCCTAACTTTGCTAATAGAGCGGCGCCCCTGAACCTTCTTCGTAGGAAAGGCATCAAATTCGAGTGGGGACCTTCTCAACAAGCCGCTTTTGAAGATCTTAAATTAGCTCTCTGTAATGCCCCTGTTCTTGCTATGCCTGATTTCTCGAAGAAATTCATCGTCCAAACCGACGCGTCGTCGTCAGCAGTAGCTGCAGTCCTTCTTCAAGAGACTGAACTAGGGAGGCGACCCATCGCCTATGCATCTAGGACTCTATCGGCTCAAGAAGCCAAGTATTCTATCTATGAGCTCGAAGGGTTGGCAGTCTTATTTGCCTTAGAAAAGTTCCGTCTCTATCTGGAACATGTCAAATTCGACCTGGAGACAGATAATCAAGCCTTAAGCTGGGTCTTAGGTAGGCCGCGTCGTACTGGTCGTATAGCCCGTTGGGCCATCCGTATTTCTGCCTTCCAATTCGATGTTAGGCATATCAGAGGTACCGAAAATGTTGTTGCTGATGGACTCAGCCGTATGTTTTCCAACGACGTTGAGACCCATGAACCGGTCGACAGTTCATCACCTCCCGAGTCCATACTATCTGATGTTAATGCCATCTTAACAGATGCTCCCATGCTCTTTAGGGATATCGAGAAATACCAACGTGAAGATCCGACGCTGGCTCCGATAATGGAAACCCTTTCTTCTGGGGAACATGTTGTCCCTTATGTTCTGAGGAATGGTGTTCTATGTTGCCCTTCGAGGCATGATAAGATGATGAAGGTTGTCGTTCCAGCTGTTCTTGTGCCTATGATCTTCAAATACTATCATGAGACCCCATTAGGAGGGCATCTTGGAATCTTTAAAACTCGTGAAAAGATTCGTGAAAGGTTCATCTGGAAAGGTATGGACGGTGAAATCCGTGAACTAGTAAAAGCTTGTAAATCTTGTTTGCTCAGTAAACCCACCATGTCCACCAAGGTAGGCCTTTTGTCTTCGCATCAAGCGTCGCGTCCCATGGAACGCCTGTATATTGATTATGTAGGACCCTTCCCCCAGTCAAAGGGAAATGCCAACAAGTACATCTTTATATGCGTAGATGGCTTTACTAGATTTTCCTGGTTATTTCCGACTAAGCTGGCTACCGCTCAGTCCACCATTACTTGCCTAAATTCTATTTTTGCTTCTTTCGGTCCGTGCCAATATATTGTATCTGATAATGCTAAGGCTTTTACATCTAATTTATTTCGTAAATTCTGCTTTGACCTGTCCATCTCTCATGTGACAACTTCTGCTTATTACCCTCAACCATCTCTGGCTGAACGGGTTAACCGTAATCTCAGGTCCGCGCTTATTGCCTATCACCATGAAGATCATTCCAGGTGGGACACGTCCCTGCATTGGTTAGCTTTTGCTTTGAATTCGGCGGTTCATGAATCACATAAATTTACTCCAGCTTCTTTGATGTTCAAGTTTGTTCCCAACACGCCGCTCTCTAACCTCTGGTCTCTGAGAGACATTCTACCTGAGACAATAGATCCGGACAACATTAAAGATCTTTGGAAGAAGGCTAAAGCCAATCTTATAGTGTCTCATGAAAAGGTTAGGGAAAGGTATGATCGTGGACGGAGACCCACCCATTTGAAGGTAGGTGACCAAGTAATGGTCAAGAATTTTGTTCCCGCGGGCAAGCTTGCCCCCAGATTCCATGGGCCGTGTATCATTCTAGATTTCCTTACGCCGGTCACATTATTATTAAGTAATCCAGCTACCGAGAGGATATTTAGGGTTCACCTGTCACAGGTGAAACCGGTGTAATTTCTGGGTTAACTTGCTTCCTATAATCGTGAAAGGAATATGAAGGTTATATTTTTTTTTTGAGTTTTCACTTTTAAGGCATTCTGCCCCTTCTATAATATTTTGTTTCATATGTAAGTTTTTTGTAAACCCCTCCCGCACGGTTAAACTGCCATCCTATCCTTGCCACGGCCATTACCACGCTCCCGCCTCCTGCTCCACTCTACACAGTGGCTTAATTAAGGCCATGGATTTCTGCACGCCGCTGGCCCCTCAACCTCTCCACAAAGCCTGTGCCCTCAAAAAATGATGATGGTCCAACAATTCTGCCGCCTAGCTTTAATGTTTCAGTGCCCCCGCAGCCGCGCGGCGCCGTGCTGCGACTGGGTCAGAGGAAGGGCCCCTTCTTCACCAGCGAGGACCACATGTGCACGGCGAGCCGGAGCTCTCCTCCCGGCCAAGGCTGACGTGCGGCGCACGACCTGCTACTGGACCGCAGCCTGTATATGTTCACGCGGGCGTGGCGTGCTTCTACACCACTGCTCCCCTCATAGTGCGGGCGGGCGGTATCTCAGGGTACTTGAGGGGTCCGAGCGGCCTCCTCTGGACGCAAGCTGCAACGGCCGGTCTGGCCATCCAACTTAATCAACATTAACTACATGAACTATTACTATCAGCAATTACTGCACTTGGGAATTCAACAGCAATATTTGGTGGACCTTGCAAAAATTTTCTTCACTTTCAAGTATTAAAAGTTTATCTTCTGAATTCAAATTCTACCACCATAAAAACTTTACTTCTCCAGTCACAACAAAAATTTTGAAACTGAATCAAACCACATTAAGAAAATCTTATAAATTCTTCGGCAATTAATCTCCATATCTACATCAAAACTTGGACCTTGTTTTCAAACAAATTTCATGTGTCACCCCTGGAGGAACCTTTGGGGGGGGGGGGAGGTCTGTACCGGGCGGTACACCTCCACGCCGCTAATTTAAAATGTGCGCCAATTGAAACTCCTCTGCTGGAGGAAGTCTGAACTTTATTGACGGTATTAATTTTCAAGTTTCTCAGAAGATGTCACTACGTGGAAAATTTGGAGTTTTTGAACTGTGTCATTTTCGACGTATTTTTGTTTTGCTTGTAGTAAGAAGTGTGAACTTTCTCTTCTAGAGGACACTACTGAAGATCAACAATAGTGCACCCTAGTGCGGAGTGAATGAACTGTTTGTTTTGGAGAAATTTTTATTTCAAAAGTTTGTTTCTTGTTAAATTTCTTTCTGTTATTGTTTAAGTTGGCTGTATACCCCTCTCTTTCCCCTTGTTTTGTATTTAGCCAATCCCGAATTTCTTTAATTAATTTCTGACCAATTGGATATATCTTCCCCCAACTTGAATATGTTGCTGTATCCTACCCAATAAAAGTTTTTGTGGGAGGGTGTTCTCATTCCCCTAACGCCTCGAACCTTCCGCGAGAGGATATAAACTGCTGATTTTAGGGTCTCCGGGCCACTTCTGTTCCATCTTTCAGTGTGTAAAGTACATAGCAGGGGGCGGGAAGCGCCTCTTTCTTCGGCGACAGTCAACAACCAGGTAATGGCCGACTAATTACTTCTTTTCTTGCTAGCTCAGCAGTTTAACTCTCGGGGCGGGTCCGAAGTTTTTCCATTATGTAACCTTCCTTAAAATGTAAAGAAACTTGTATCTATTCTATCTTTTAAACTACATATTGGGATAGAGAGTGCTTAACCCTCTCGAGCTCCCACTCATATTGTTTTGAGGTGAACTTATTTTCTCAACCTATTCTTCCTTAACATTATGTAAATTTGTTTCTTTTCTAAAGTCACCTCCGTAGTATGGGATTAGCCCTTGCATCAGTGGCCTAGAGCCAAATTAGGTTTTGAAACAAATACATTAGGAGTGCAGATCGCCTCCTCTCAAATTGTTATTTTAGAGGTCATGTAATTACCCTTTTTCATTTAATAGACCTCAGTAGGTTGGGTATGTTACCCCTGTGTCTATGTCCAGAGAGGACAACTTGAAGGTGGAGTTTGGTGTGGCCTTTGAGAGGCTTAAAGTTGAGAGCGTGTGGCTCTTTTTCGAAACTTGAGTGTTGTATGCCTCGAGGAGGCTTTTCTGTGTAATTTGGAGCAAGTGCTCCTGAGCATGAATGGGGTTTTCTGCCCCTCTGTTAATACTTATTTTGAAGTAAGGTTGGGCTGATTGCCCAAGCATTGTGAAATCGGGGCGCGAAGGCCAAATCTTGTAAATATTGTAACTACCTTTTTGACTTGCTACTCTGTACCTGCCATGCTTGTTATTTCTTTCTTTTGAAAAGAAAATATAACCTTGTTAAATTTTAAATTCACTTTAATTTCGTAGCCTGAGACCTATTCACCACCCCGCACCTTCTTTCACGCATAACTACCGCAAAAACACGGTAACAATTATTATTATTATTATTATTATTATTATTATTATTATTATTATTATTATTATTATTATTATTATTATTATTCTGTAGTAGTAGGCTATTTGTAGAGCCATACTTCTGTAACACTCTGTACCTCGAGCATACTTGCTATATCGATCGAGAGGAGCTCGTTCACAAACAGGTCTCTGCATCCGGCAGCTATTTAAACTGAAAGCGATATTAGTTTAAATAATTAAAATGTAGTCTATAAGAAAATGGTCAATGGAGACAATATTAGAATCCAGCAAATTAACCCGTTCAGAGCCAGTGACCATTGAAATGTACTTTCTTCTAAAGTCTCATCACATTTTGCAACTCTTAAAGTGGGCTGTACTTTTCTTCTTTTGTTTTCGATAATCTAGTGCCGCATGTCAGGACTCGGCGAAAGTACAACAAGCAATACCTCACGAACATGGCTGAACATACACCAGCTAAGACATTTCCCGAATAATTCCATGTTATGAATAATTTAATGTCATTTGACATTATAGAATCTATGTCATGTTAAACAAAAAAATATCTCCCGTATTATATGCAGTGATAAGGTATGCAAGGGTAATGGGTGCTTTCATTCAATCTCACAGGTGCACATGGCTAAACCTATGCCATAGCACTTGCCATTGCATCTCACACGGGAACGTGACTAAACTTATATCATCGCACCTTTCATTGTATTTTATACGAGACCGTTGTTAAAGCTATGTCATGGTACCTTCTTCATGCATCTCTAACGTGAATGTGACTAAATCCATCTCTTTGGATCTCTCGTTGTAACTCAAGCGTGAACGTTTCTAAAGCTGTGTCACAAGCATTCTTTCGTTGGATCTCACACGTGGACATGGCTAAAGCTATGTCATGGTACATTTCACTATATTTCACCTTTTATGGCACCTTTCATTGCTCCTCACAAGTGAGCATGGCTAAACCTTTGTAAATAAAATAAAGGAAATAATTTCAGTGAAAGTAATATCCATTTTGTACCTCGCGTTTTTTGTTACATGTCATGGCACCTTTCATTGCATCTCAAACGCGAAGATGGCTAAACCAGGACACCTTAGATATTTTAACCAGTTAGCCACGAAGCCAGACAGTTTTAACGTTGACGATATGGAATACTGCAGCTCCAATGTAGTGGTTATACGAAGGAACAAATCATCGGTTAAATGATCAAGTTATTATCTAGATTTAACCCTTAAATGCGCAATTTGTTATTTCTTTTAAATACGTCGGTTTTTCATTCAAAAAGTAATAGATTGTTACCAGAAAAGTATAAAAAATTATTTGGCAGAATTAATATATTTTTATTTATTTGGATCAGTCAAAAATGTTAAGAGTTATGTGTGTTTTATGTACCGGTATATGAAAAACTGTACGGTTAGTGTAGCTACAGCCAGACTTCAGTCTTAGGGATGTACTGGCTCACGAATTCTCTGTGGTAAAAAGCATTTTATGTGTTTTATCTTTTCTGTTTAAAGTTCACACCACTTCAGCTCATCAGCTAGAAAAAGTCATTAAAATAAAAGATTGTTCTTTTTTAATACACAGTGTCCCCTAGCGAGTTCGTCTGCAAGGCAGAAGTAAATGGACACCTGTAAAATCATAAAGCAGATATAACAAGCAAGTATATTCTCCTTTGCACATATGCAATGACTAGCAAGATACCCGTGCTTCGCTACGGTATTGTACTGAAATTTATAATTGAATGCTTATTGTTTTAGACATATAATCCGTCGAAATTCGCGATCTGACTCGTTTTCTGTGAGAATCCACCAAAATTTCCGATCTGACTCGTTTTCTATTAGATTACGGCACGTTTTCTCCCATTTTTCAATCTTCCTTTCCAGCAATCGATTTCGTACTTCCCGGGCTAGGCTCAGGTATTCTTCCCGGTCAGTTGGCTCCGTAAATCTTTGCCATCTTTTCCTATAATCATTTTAATATGTATAAAATCCTTCAGGAGATTCGGCGTGGTGTCATATTGGGTGCTTTGGCGGCACTGTGGATTCAGGAGGTCAAATGGACTGTATCGCGATTGACCTGTCTAAAGCATTTGATAGGGTGGATCATGGGAGACTACTGGCAAAAGAGTGACTGAATGGGTTGCTATATTTCTAGAAAATAGATCTCAGAGAATTAGAGTAGGTGAAGCTTTATCTGACCCTGTAATAATTAAGAGGGGAATTCCTCAAGGCAGTATTATCGGACCTTTATGTTTTCTTATATATAAATGATATGAGTAAAGGAGTGGAATCGGAGGTAAGGCTTTTTGCGGATGATGTTATTCTCTATAGAGTGATAAATAAGTTACAAGATTGTGAGCAACTGCAACGTGACCTCGAAAATGTTGTGAGATGGACAGCAGGCAATGGTATGTTGATAAACGGGGTTAAAAGTCAGGTTGTGAGTTTTACAAGTAGGAAAAGTCCTCTCAGTTTTAATTACTGCGTTGATGGGGTGAAAGTTCCTTTTGGGGATCATTGTAAGTATCTAGGTGTTAATATAAGGAAAGATCTTCATTGGGGTAATCACATATTGGGATTGTAAATAAAGGGTACAGATCTCTGCACATGGTTATGAGGGTGTTTAGGGGTTGTAGTAAGGATGTAAAGGAGAGGGCATATAAGTCTCTGGTAAGACCCCAACTAGAGTATGGTTCCAGTGTACGGGACCCTCACCAGGATTACCTGATTCAAGAACTGGAAAAAATCCAAAGAAAAGCAGCTCGATTTGTTCTGGGCGATTTCCGACAAAAGAGTAGCGTTACAAAAATGTTGCAATGTTTGGGTTGGGAAGAACTGAGAGAAAGAAGAAGAGCTGCTCGACTAAGTGGTATGTTCCGGGCTGTCAGCGGAGAGATGGCGTGGAATGACATTAGTAGACGAATAAGTTTGAATGGCGTTTATAAAAGTAGGAAAGATCACAATATGAAGATAAAGTTGGAATTCAAGAGGACAAACTGGGGCAAATATTCATTTGTAGGAAGGGGAGTTAGGGATTGGAATAACTTACCAAGAGGGATGTTCAATAAATTTCCAATTTCTTTGAAATCATTTAGGAAAAGGCTAGGAAAACAACAAATAGGGAATCTGCCACCAGGGCGACTGCCCTAAATGCAGATCAGTACTGATTGACTGATTGATTGACACCAATGTTCACGTCTATTGCCATCAGTTTTGAGATATAAGTATCCCCATAAAAATAATTTATTTTTTTCACTTCATCTCACACTACTCCCCTCCCCCCCCCAAGTGAATTTTCCCGCAAAAAATACTTGCTTCTTTAATTGTAAAAGATCTTCTAAATACCAATTATCACGACTATAACTTCTTCAGCTTTTGATTTATGTGTCGTCATGAAAGGAATTCAAATCCTTTACACTCCCACCCTCCTAGATAGTTTCCCCACCAAAACGCGTTTTTCTTTGTTTTTAAAGGAGATCTAAATACGAATTTTCACGTCTGTAACAACTTTAGTTTTTATTAGATGTATGCATTCTCATACAATTAAGTCAATTAAATTTTCAATACTTTCACCCCCCCCCCCCCCCCTCATTGGATTTTCTGAGAATACGTGCTTCTTTACTTTTAAAGCAGATTGCAAATATCAAATTTCACGTCTGTAACATCTTCATTTTTGAGATATCAGTAGCCTAATTAAAAGAATTCAACACCATTTTCAGTCACTTTTACCCGCCCCCCACCACCCAAGTGGTATTTCCTAAAACTAAAAATACACGATTCATTATGTTTAATAGAGATAAAAAATACCATTTTACACTTCTGTAACATGTTAAGTTTTTTTAGATATACTGTAAAAATTCTCATTTTAAAATTTCACCCCTTTTGAGTTCCCCTTAGGTGGAGTTTCCAAAAACAAATCACCTACGTTTCTTTACATTTACAGGAGATTCCAAACATCCACTTTTTACGTCTGTAACATTTTACGTTTCCAAGATATTCTGTAGATATAGTCTTTCAAAAAATTCACCCCAATTTGTCACTCCTGTTTAACCGCCATTAATTGGATTTTCCAAAAACTAAAAAATACGTGTTTCTTTATTTTTAAAGGAGGTCCCATATACAAATTTTCAGTTCTGTAATATCTTTAGGTTCTGAAATACAAGTATCCTCATTAAAGGCATTCAAACAATTTTTCACCCTTTTACACCCCTCCTATTGGGATTTACAGGAAACAAAAAAATACGTGTTCCTTTATTTTTAGAGGAGATTCTAACTACCAATTTTTACATCTGTAAATTTTAAAGTTTTAAGATGTAAACACACTCATTTTTAAAAATTCACCCCCCACTTTCACCCCCCAATATTTGGATCTTCAAAAAACGAAAAAATACATGTTTCTTTACTTTTAAAGTAGATCCCACATACCAATTTTCAGGTCTGTAATATCTTCAGGTTCTGAAACATAAGTAGCCTCATTAAAGGCATTCAACTCATTATTCACCCTTTTACACCCTTCCTATTGGGATTTTCCGAAAACAAAAGAATACGCGTTTCTTTATTTTTAAAGGAGATTCTAAATACCAATTTTTACATCCATACACTTTAAAAGTTTTGAGATATAGATACACTCATTTTAAAAAATCACCCCCTTTTCACCCCCCCCCCATTAATTGGATTTTCCAAAAACAAAAAAAAATACGTGTTTCTTTATTTTGAAAAGAGATCCCAAACATCAATTTTCAGGTCTGTAATATCTTCATGTTCTGAGGTATAAGTAGCCTCATTAAAGGCATTCAACCCATTTTTTCCCCATTTTCACCCTTTTTCACCCCTCCTATTGGGATTTTCTGAAAACAAAAAAGTCCGTGTTTCCTTATTTTTAAAGAAGATTCTAAATACCAATTTTTACATCTGTAAACTTTTAAAGTTTTGAGATATAGATACACTCATTTTAAAATTTCACCCCCCTTTTCACCCCCTTAGCGAAGGTATATCCAAAAATCCTCTCTTGGCGAGCACCTACATCTTAATATGAATCTATCCCCAAAATTTCATTTCTTTATGTCCAGTAGTTTTGGCTCGGCGATGATGAATCAGTCAGTCAGTCAGTCAGGACAAGTTATTTTATATATATAGATATGCATTTAAGGGTTAAATCGCGACATTTCTTCCTCATATAATTTGTACTTTCTAATAAAAGTGCCTTAATTTTCTTCTTCAAAAACAGTATACATCTTCACCTCGTGTAGGCAGATTTACTGGTACCTTAAAGAACTCCTGCGGGACAAAATTGCCGCACTTCGGCGTCTCCGAAAACCGTAAAAGTAGTTAGAGGGACGTAAAACCAATGCTATTGTTGGTACATATCTTCAATGTTGTTCATCGGGCGAGTTGGCCGTGCGGTTAGGGCGCGCACTTGTGAGCTTGCATCTGGAAGATAGTGGGTTCGAACCCAACTGTCGACAACCCTGAAGATGGTTTTCTGTCGTTTTCCATTTTCACACCAGGCAAATATTGGGGCTGTACTTTCATTAAGGCCACGGCCGCTTCCTTCCCTCTCCTAGGCGTATCCTATGCCATCGTCACCATAAGACCTATCTCTTTCGATGCGACGTAAAGCAAAATTGTAAATAAAAAAACAATGTTGTTCAAAACACCAGTCAAAATACTGTAGTAGATGTGTAGGCTACTTTTAACGTAATTAGTAATTCCCATTCGAAAGTTAGTCATCATTCACAATAAACTAAGAGATCTGTTTGTATGCGTCCAGCTACCGTAATTTAGTTTAAATAATAATGTTATTTGCTTTACGTCCCACTAACTACATTTACGGTTTTTAGAGACGCCGAGGTGGCTGAATTTAGTCCCGGAGGAGTGTTTTACGTGCCATTAAATCCACCTACACGAGGCTGAGTTACTTGAGCACCTTCACATACCACTGGACTGAGCCAGGATCGAACCTGCCAAGATGGAGTCAGAAGGCCAGCGCCTCAACTGTCTGAGCCACTCAGCCTGGCTATAATTTAGTTTAAGCCTGTTCACCTGAATATGCCGCATGGACTTATAACGTCAGTACCATCATGAAACAGAGTCGAAACTATAACCATAGCGACCTTACAACTGCCAAACATAACTTCCGTGAATCATATTAATTACACGCAACATGTACACTTTTCCTTGTTTGCTTTATCCTCCATTACAACATACCTTATCAGCAAAGTGAGAGACACAGCTGGCGTTTCAGCGAATCGGTTGGTAGAAATAGCCTGCGGCGTTCGCACACTTGAAAATAATCTCTCTATCATCACTAGGGCTCGGAAGTTGAGGAAAAGCCCTTTATTTCTCGAGTGTCCGAAGAATAGGCCGAACATAATATACAGTATATTTATTCCGAGTCATTATAGGCCAGGTTTTATTTGTCATTTTTTCCCTTTTCGGCGTTTTCTGGCTTATAGGTCATTTTTTTAGCATTTTTAAGGCCTTACTGGCAGTTGTCGAAGTTGCCTTTGGGGTGGGTTCCATTTTTCCTCCTAATGAGACTCCTAATGGGGAGTCAGGTGCCTTGAGGTCTACCTAAGACTTGTTCTCACACAAAACTGCCGCTTCGGTGACATCAATCATTACGATGGAACGCGAAAGCTAATGAAGAAACCCACTTAAGTGGCAAATGCAGCGCATCAATGCGGTCTCATTAGGAGGAAGAATATTGTCTTGTCTGGATATTCTCTTCAAGGAAGCAATAATGAAATATACATGAACAGTACCATATTTTTATTCAGAGAGGAGACATGAGGAAAACATTTGTTTTCCTTTAAAAGTCACTGTCTTTATAAATCTTAAATGATATAGGTAGGCAGTTGTTGTTCGCAATATCTCTTTTAGAGGAAGAAGGAAGTATATTCATTCGTTATAATGTTCCCCTATGAAATTAAGCACTACGTCTTTTTTAGTTTAATATTCGCTTTGAAATCCCAGAGTTTTTTTGTAACACGTGATATCAAAATAGTCAGGTTGAACGATTAGTAGGAGGAAATACCTAGCTTTTGACGACTGGACATGTGTAACAATAAAGGTTGCTCACCTTTCATTGATTGGAAGTGATTGCACTTTTAAAGGAAAGACAGTTGCGTTCGGATTATTATAAGGAAATAAGGAGGCGTTCGAGTCCTAGTGAGTCTTTCACTCTTGCTTTTTATGCGCTATCCCCTTTTCTCGACACCCTTACTTCAGATATGATCATCTCTTTAGTCTAATGTTTCTAGGGTACGAGGAAGTGCCTCGTTAATTCATTTTTATACCCTTGTTCATACACTGAAGGAACACATCGACTTCCATTTATAAAGATAGTTACCGTCTTTGCTTTTTATTCTTCGTCACCACATGGAAGGTTTCCGACCAACATGGAGTAACTTTACCTATCTTGTGTTTTCCGTTTCAGAGTTTCCGTATTGTGGATTTCGAATCAACCACTGTCGAGGTATACTGTTCTCCGCCCACGTCTGCTAACCTGCTTGTCAAATCTTGGGACAACACCGTGTATCTACTCTTCACGTTACAATCCCGCCGAGCATTAGGTTACTGTAGAACGGTAGTTCTCAAACTATGGTTTGCGTACCCCTAGAAGTACGGCTGAGACTTTTAGTGGGGTACGTGAGCAGCCATAGAGAAAACATTAAAAGAATTGAAGTATGGAAATAAATAAGAATAAAGTTAAATATGTATATATGTACGGAGTCAGGCTTCACTTGAAAGTTTCACCTGGACTACGACACGTCAGAAAAATGTCGCGCCATGCAGTCACACCCATCCCATTGACATTTTGATGGTTGACAATGTCTGAATTCCAGAATTAAGATCGAAAATGTTTCATGCTTATTTATTAACTTGACATTGAGGCTAAAATCTAGCGTTTTGTGAAACTTTAATACGAACAGGATATCCTGTGTTACTTATTATTATTGTATTATACTTGACACAGACACAACTATTAAATTTCTCGTGATGTGTTTTTAAAATGTATTTAATTTCACAAGACCGTCTTACGATGTGTATTTAAAATAATGATTTATTTTCAATTAAAATGTCTTAATAATTAGCCAGGTACTCATATTTTTAAATCTATCATTTAGGGATTTTTTGTGGGAGTACATTGACCTTTTAGCCATGAGTAAGGGTACAATCACATATTACTTTGGAAACCTCTGCTATAAAAGGGTGATCCTCCTAATCTGTGCAGTAGTGTGAAGTTTAACAACACATCATTAATAATAATAATAATAATAATAATAATAATAATAATAATAATAATAATAATAATAATAATAATAATAATAATGGCACATGGCCTACGGAGAGGTCTGATGCAGGTCTTTGGAAATGATACCCCGCACTGTAGGTGACCTGCGTGTCTGTGAGGATGGGGCCTTACCTGTAATGAATTCCAATATTGAAAACGGCATACACACCCAGTCCCCAATGCAGAGGAATTAACCAATCAAGGTTAAAATTCCCGACCCGACCGGAAATTGAACCCGGGTCCCATTGGACCAAAGGCAGGAAGCTAGACATGGAACAGGATCAATCAATCAATCAATCAATCAATCAATCAATCAATCAATCAATCAATCAATCAATCAATCAATCAATCAATCAATCAATCAATCAATCAATCAATCAAAAGTATCTGCTCAACTAGGGAGTCCTTGATTTACTCATGCGTCAAAATTAAATAGTTCCCATAACTTCTTTCTTTCTTTCTTTCTTTCTTTCTTTCTTTCTTTCTTTCTTTTTTATTTCCTTCTTACCTTCTTTCTTTCTTTCTTTCTTTCCTTCTTTCTTAATCCCTTTACCCTGCAGGGTTGATATTTCTCTTGGACTAAGTGAGGGATCCCACCTTTACCGCCCAAGGGCAGTGACCTGGAGCGTGAAACATTGGGTCGGAAGTTACAAGTGGGAAGGCCGAGCTCGATAGCTGCAGTCACTTAAGTGCGGCCATTATCCAGTGTTTGGGAGATAGTGGGTTCGAACCGCACTGTCGGAAGCCCAGAAGATGGTTTTCCATGGTTTCCCAATTTCACACCAGGCAAATGCTGGGGCTGTATCTTAATTAAGGCCACGGCTGCTTCCTTCCCATTCCTAGCCCTTTCCTGTCCCATCATCACCATAAGAATTATCTGTGTCGTTGCGACGTAAAGCAGATTGTAATAAAGAAAACAACTGGGCTTGAGGACCAATACCTCGCCCAGGTGGCCTCACCTGCCATGCTGAACAGAGGCTTGTGGGGGATGGGACGATTGTACGCGATAGACAAGGAAGAGGGAAGGAAGCGGCCGTGGCCTTACGTCAGGTGCCATCCCGCCATATGCCTGGAGGAGAAGTGGGAAACCACGGAAAACCATTTCGAGCATTGCTGAGGTGGGAATCGGACACCCTCTACTCACTTAACCTCCCAAGGCTGAGTGGACCACATTCCAGCCCTCGCACCACTTTTCAAATTTCGTGGCACAGCCAGGAATCGAACCCGAACCTCCGGGGGGTGGCAGCTAATCACACTGACCACTACACCACAGAGGCGGCCTCCTATTACTGCAAGTGGAATGTTTAGTGGAGAAGAATTCATTATTCAACTCTTTCCTATTGCAGCTTACCTAACGGCAACGTATTTTAAAAATGAATTGTATTCTCTTTCTATGAATGAAAGTGCACATACCAGCATTTTTATCATCACGGACATATTTTAACTTCCTACCTGTACAGAGCAGACAATGAGCCCACCCGCATCAGCACAGCGAACATGTTCATGTCGACCCCTGTTGTATTTACTCCAGAATACGTTTATAGGGAACAATGGACTCAAGAAAGATCGATATTTGTCGGGTTGAGTGGCCCAGCGCTAGAATGCTGACGTTTTGAGTCCATGTTGGTGGGTTCGATCTCGGCTCAGTTGGAGGTATTTGAAGGTGCTCAAATACACCAGCCTCGTACCTGTAAGTAAAATAGATCGGGCGAGTTGGCCGTGCGGTTAGTGGTGCGCAGCTGCGAGCTTGCATCCGGGAGATAGTGGGTTGGAACCCCACTGTCGGCAGCCATGAAGTTGGTTTTACGTGGTTTCCTATATTCACACCAAGAAAATGCTGGGGATGTACCTTATTTAAGGTCACGGCTGCTTCCTTCCCATTCCTACCCCTTTCCTATCCCATCGTCGCCATAAGACCTATCTCTGTCGGTGCGACGTAAAACCAATTGTAAAAAAAGAAAAAAGTAAGTAAAGTAAGTCCTCAGCAACAACATTTCCAGCACCTTGGTGCCCATAAAAGTAGTTAGTGAGCTGTACAACAGATAATATTATCGATATAATATAATCGATCATCACCGAGAATATTTAATTTAAGAAAACTAGTCTATTTACAAGTATCGATGGATAACTTTGACACATATGCTCCAAGGCACATTATACATTTTAACAGTTAAGAAGGAAATTTATACTTTGGTGGAGAGTCACTTAAAAACAAGAATGACCCGAATTTCACAGGGAACAAAGAAATATTGAGAAATATTATAAAATCAATGGGATTCCGATTCAAGACATGAAATAAATATAGACACGTGTTAATGGAGAGGAACGATATCGTTGCTTGGTGTTGTGGACCCTGAATCGTAACAGGGAATCTGAAAATCCCAAACCTGCCTTGGTATAGTCCTCTACTCTGGAGTGAAGTCTGTAGAAGGGGTACTTAGCGTACAGGTAAAATAGAGCAACTGAAGATATGAATGGACTTTGGTGTACAATTAATCATGTGATCATAATCGAGCTTATCCTGGAACATCGCACTCAAGAACTGAAGAAGTCCTAAGCTAATAACCTCAATAAATAACACCCGCTTGTACGATGCACAGCACATGCACACCCGCATTATTCACAGTTGAATGTCCCTGAGTTACTCCCTTCATTAGATTTTCGTGGCTCCTCCGCTACAGAAGACCTAAGCTATGTTCATTTCATAACTTACTTTACAACCTTGTTATCATTCCAGTAGTGTTCACTTGGAGATAACCTTCAATTTTGTTATCTTCAATAGGTACGTTTATATCACATTGTATAGCGATATTTTTAAACAATAGAGTGGGCGCTGTGTCGAATCTTCCTTGTATGGCGCTATATTGGTACTGATAAGGTATCTGGATTATTATGCTACCAATTAAACTGGCTTCTTAAACTACTTGTATTGCGTGGTCGTTAAAAAGTTAAATAGATTGTGTAGAGTCAATGCTCTCGGCCAGATCGAGGATTTTAATCGGTTCTGATTAATACGTCTGGCTCGGGGACTCGGTGTATGTGTCCTCATCATATTCAGACAACATACCGCACTACTAACCACCACAGAAACACGCAATAATGATTACATCACTCCATATAGGGTTGGCGTCAGGAAGGGCATCCGGCCGTAAAACAGGGCCAAATCCACATATGTGTAACGCAGTTCGCACCCGCGACGCCACAGGTGTGGGAAAAAGCGGTAGAAAAAGAAGAAGAAGAAGAAGAGGAAGAAGAAGAAGAAGATTGTGTACCGCCAATGCTGTGAAGTAAATTTAAGACAAAGAAACTGATGTTTTTACAAGTAATATCCAGGAATTGTTTCCTTGTCCCTTTTATATTTTGTTAAGGAATGCGTTATTCCATTCCATTTGTGACTCACCTTCATAGCCGAGCGCAAAGTACTCTACTATAATTTCTATGACATGACTCGGGAGCAGTGCACTTCAGAAATTCAAGGCTCAGGTAGCGGATATTTTGAACATATATATACAGAACAGTTAGTTAACATAATTCTAGTTCAGGGAAGATATCCCAATACCTAACCCAAATAATTACTATTAATAACTCAAAACAACTCGAGTACCGGTACTAGACAATTTCTGTCCATGGTCTCATTGCAAGAAACCACGGTACGTTATTCAACATTTTGCGCAATTTTCGAATAGTGCAAGACTCAGTTGGACATGACTTTATGCCGTCGCTACCACCATAATATTGAGCTCACTAGCTATCATCAATGACCTCTTATACCGTTTAGGAACTTGTGTTTTCATGTCTGTTTCGACATATAGCCTATACAGTATATACTGTGTATGCATATTTCCGTTTAGTATGCTTTGCCAACGTGTAAATCTCCTCACTAGGGAAGTTGTAATAATAATAATAATAATAATAATGATAATAATTTTGTGTAGTGCCTCATCCAGATCTGGAAGTCGACGACCTGATTCTTCTTCTTCTATGGCTCTACAGTTCATTGTGAACCTTGGCCTCTTCAACAATCTTCCGCCATTTATCTTGATCCAACGCTAAAACTTTCCAATTCCTATAGCCAATTTCCCGAAGATCTTCAGTAACTCCATCCATCCATCTGGTTCTCGGTCAACCTCGTCCTCTCTGTCCCCCTGGATTTCCATTTAATATCTTTTTAGACACTTCCGTATCACTCACCCGTGCTACATGCCCGGCCCACCTAAATCTGGCTGATTTCACTATTCCTCTAATAGGTGGGTCATTATAAATGTTGTACAATTAATGATTGTACCTCCTCATCCATGTTCCTCTTTACAGACTGGGCCGATGATTCTTCGAAGTATCTTTCTTTCAAAGGCATCCAGCATTCCAGTACCTTTTGCATATGTAAGCACAGGTATTATTATAAGTGTTTTATAGATGGTTAATTTAGTGGTACGGGTCAAGAGCCTTGAGGAGAGAAGCCTTGTTAGAGCAAAATAGGCTCTTTTGGCTGCTATTAATCTCTGTTTAATGTCATGAGAGGTATCATTTGAGTAGGTGACCGTCGATCCCAGACATTTAAACTGCTCAACTCTCTCAAAGTTGTAATTGCCCACGGTTATTGAGGGCGGCTTGTTCTCCTTACGTGCTTTTCCAGCAGCCACATATTTATTTTTCTGCTGGTTGATGTTCAGAACTGGCCTGTTCAAGGGCGATGAATGTCTCTTCCATTGCCTTTCGAGTTCTTGCCACTATATCTATATCATCGGCATAAGCAAGTATCTGCACTGATCTATAGAAAATCGTTCCCCTATTCAGGAGGTTTGACCGAGCTCGATAGCTGCAGTCGCTTAAGTGCGGCCAGTATCCAGTAATCGGGAGATAGTGGGTTCGAGCCCCACTGTCGGCAGCCCTGAAGATGGTTTTCCATGGTTTCCCATTTTCACACCAGGCAAATGCCGGGGCTGTACCTTAATTAAGGCCACGGCCGCTTCCTTCCATTTCCTAGGCCTTTCCTACCCCATCGTCGCCATAAGACATATCTGTGTCGGTGCGACGTAAAGCAAAAAAAAAAAAAAAAAAAAAAAAAAAAAAAAAAAAAAAATTCAGGAGGTTTGCATTTCTCATCACCTTCTCCAAGGTAACATTAAAAAGGAGACATGCCAGCGCGTCTCCCTGCCGTACCCCATTTTGAATATTTAATGTCTCAGACATCATTCCTCCCGTTCTTATACTACTTCGTGTCCCATTCATTGTCATCCTCACCAGCCTTACCAATTTTCCAGGAATTCCCAGGTCGACGACCTGATTAGTATCGCCAATAAAACTAAGAGGCCTCTAATTAGCCATCCTGAGCCGGATTTTGTTAGTGGTAATATTGTCAGGAATCGTCCATTTTTCTAACCGACAGTATACGTTCTAACTATCCATGAACTAAACATGTCCGATGTTAATCTGAGAGATCTCATTTGAACACGGATACATTGTTGACGTAATGATGACGACGTTGGCAATGAAAATCCACAGCCTGTTTCCAGTCATTCGAATGGGTCAGGAACGGAATGAATGAAGTCCCCATCTAGCGGCGAGGATAGGAATTGTGCCGGCTTTCGAAGCCTGTCACACTCCTCTGGGGCAATGAGTAATGAATGACAGATGAAATGAAATGATAATGGAGAGAGTTGCTGGAATGAAAGATGACAAGAAAAACCGGAGTACCCGGAGAAAATTCTGTCACGCCTCCGCTTTGTCCAGCACAAATCTCATATGGAGTGGCCGGTATGTGAACCACGGAACCCAGCGGTGAGAGGCTGGCGTGCTGCCGCCTGAACCACGGAGGCTACGACGTTGGCAATAATAATAATAATAATAATAATAATAATAATAATAATAATAATAATAATAATAATAATAATAATATGACTAACTTCCTTTCAACAGTGGGCGACGATAGGATAGGAAAGAAAAGGGCACATCCCCAGCATTTTCCTGGTGTAAACATTGGAAACCACGGAAAACCATCTTAAAGGTTGCTGACTGTGACTCGAGCCGAATGCAAGCTCACAGCTGCGCGCCCGTAACCGCACGGTACATTTGTAACCTTGAGTATGAGAGACGATGACTTAGCAAACTGTGCTACTCAATACACATAAATCAGCCTAAGGTTGATCAATGGTGATATGTGCCCGACGTCTGGGATTGGCCTTAATTAATGCACAGCCTTAACATTTGCCTGGTATGAACATGGAGAAAGCACGGAAAATCAAATTTAGGGCTGACGACAGTGGGGCTCGAACACACCATTTCCTGAATGCAAGGTACCAGCTGACTCGAAATGAGCAGCCAGCTCGCTCGGTCGACGTTCATTTAAGATACTTCGGAATGCCAGAGTTCTGCTCTGGGCTTTCTTAACGTGTTAGAAAAGCAAAAGCAAAATGATACTCATCCGCCGTATTTAAGTACTCTTAAATATCGACTGACTAAGTCTGGATTCGAAACCACAACCTTGAGCATGGTATTTAGTTTATACTCAAGTATTTGTGACATCTTTGTCAACGACTCCGAAACCGGCAGTCACTCCCTAAATGAGAACCAACAACAACAGCAGCCCATATCAGACAGCTCCTTAGATGATCTTGTGAGACTTAGTGAACCCCGTTCGAGCTCCTCTTGGCCTTTATTCTTGGCTCTATAGATCGGGACCGCTATTTCATCATCAAATACAGTAGCTCCTCTTCATGTTGGCTGCGGGGTGCGAAATCGCGGAAGGGGGGACGGGGAGGGAGGAATTTCGCCCCCACCGACGATTTTATCACAAAGGTGGCCCCCTTTTAAAATTGTCCGGCACCAGGCGAGTTGGCCGTGCGGTTAGGGACGCGTGGCTGTGAGCTTGCATCCGGGAGATAGTGGGTTCGAATCCCACTGTCGGCAGCCCTGAAGATGGTTTTCCGTGGTTTCCTATTTTTACACCAGGCAAATGCTGGGGCTGTACCTTAATTAAGGCCACGGCCGCTTCCTTCCAACCCAGCGTCGCCATAAGACCTATCTGTGTCGGTGCGACGTAAAGCCACTAGCAATAGCAAATAAAAATTGTCCGGGTCGGGGGGGGGGGGGGCCTTCAATGAGGAAGACATAAGGCACATATATTACCGTATTGAAATTAATGTTTTTTCTTTCTTTCTTTCTTTCTTTCTTTCTTTCTTTCTTTCTTTTTTTCTTTCTTTCTTTCTTTCTTTCTTTCTTAATCTGCTTACCCTCCAGGGTTGGCTTTTCCCTCGGACTCAGCGAGGGATCCCACCTCTACCGCCTCAAGGGCAGTGTCCTGGAGCGTCAGACTCTGGGTCGGGGATACAACTGGGGAGGATGACCAGTACCTCGCCCAGGCGGCCTCACCTGCTATGCTGAACAGGGGCCTTGCGGGGGGATGGGAAGATTGGAAGGGATAGACAAGGAAGAGGGAAGGAAGCGGCCGTGGCCTTATGTTAGGTACCATCCCGGCATTTGCCTGGAGGAGACGTGGGAAACCACGGAAAACCACTTCCAGGATGGCTGAGGTTTGAATCGAACCCACCTCTACTCAGTTGACCTCCCGAGGCTGAGTGGACCGAGTTCCAGCTCTCGTACCACTTTTCAAATTTCTTGGCAGAGCCTGGAATCGAATCCGGACCTCCGGGGGGGGGGGATGGCAGCTAATCACACTAACCGCTACACCACAGAGGCGGACATTAATGTTTTTTGCTGTGCATATTCTCATAAAAACATCAATAATAATATGTGCTTAGTTTGAAGTGCCTACTGGTTACTATTGTTTTATTGAACTGTGTAGTGACTAACGGAAAAAATAATTCCCTACAAGGAATACTTTCCATTGTTTATCGTTCTTGTTATAACAACAACATTCAAACAAAAACATTTAAAATTTACATTTTTCGGGGGAGGGGTTAATTAACTTACAGGGGAATTATATACCCCTTTCCCTGCTAGGTTCTGCCGGAAATAAACACTAGTGATGAAGTCCTTCGATCCTCCCCCCACCCACCATTTCTTTCTGATTTTGCATTCTGGTTGACTGAGATTCTCCGATCCAAGTAAAATTCTCTGACCAGGTCGCGAGTCGAACCAAAGGCCTCCGAGTGACCACATTTTTGCAATTTACACACCTTCAATGAGAATTTATGCTCAGTGTAATTTACCTTGACAAAGGTGGTCATTCCTAAAATTCAGCAGGTAAAAGTAACCTCAGTACCTCAGTAGCTAAGTTACTAGAACTTTGATATCCATTAAGATAGACTATAAATGGACAGGTTTTCCCTCCCATAGTGATCCGTTTGTTCAACTGGGGAAGTTTACATGACATTAAGAGCTCTTGGGTGTAGCAAGTTCATTGTTCCGCCTGGGCCTGTTTCAGGATTTGCTGAGCCTTACATGTGGGGAATTCGGTTTTAACGAGAAGTTGACGGCGAGCTTGTAGAGTATCCGTATCTAGATTAGGTCGTATACCTGGTAAGTTGTAGCGTCGTCGTTGGTATTTCCTTAGAGGCGGGTCAAATACCCGCTCACGACCTTGTGTGGGTGGGATGGTGGCGTGCCTCTAGTACTGAGAACATCCGCGAAACAGCATTCCATCACGTCTCTTCCATTGCTCAACCTTGGCTAAAAGTGAAATGGAACCATTAAAAAGTGTCGCTATGTTGCGCAAACCATTCTCTATTGCTGCTACTCAAGAGCAAAAGAAGTTCCGCTCCATTTTCAGAAAACGCCTCCTAAAGGATTTTGAAACGTGTTTGATAGCTACAGAGCTGGGTGGAATGTTAAGGTTGATGGCGCGAAACTCTCTTACACCACTGTTAAATCTTGTGAAAAATGATACACTACCATTCGTGATGATGTACTGACATAAGGCGGCACATTCCATACTGATATTCTTTAAACTACAATGTATGGTATATGCATCGGCCTGAGTGTCTCAGGCGATAGAGCGCTGGCCTTATAAATGTTGTACAATTCATGATTGTACCTCCTCCTCCATGTTCCTCTTTCACGGACTTTTTTTTTTTTTTGCTAGTTGTTTTACGTCGCACCGACACAGATAGGTCTTACGGCGACGATGGGACAGGAAAAGGCTAGGAGTGGGAAGGAAGCGGCCGTGGCCTTATGCCCCAGGAAATAATCTGGCACCCATTTCTGGTGTAGCTTGAATAAGCTGTTGGGCCTGTGTCACTCTACGAGTGGAAGTCTCATTTCTATTTTTTTTTTTCTACTTCCTCACAAGGAAGTTTGTCGTGTGAATAGAGCACCCTATTACCACCTCAGCTGGACAAGCGTACACAGTTCAGTACAGCCTTCGAATTTCGTGGTCAAGTCAAAATATAATCAGCTGATTTTACAAATATTAGGAATTTAATTTCCTGTCCTTAAATTAGGACTTATCTTCCAAAGTTTTTTTTTTCACTTTAGAGCCTCCGTGGCTCATATGGCAACGCGCCGGCCTTTCACAGCTGGGTTCCGTGGTTTAAATCCCGGTCACTCCGCCTGAGATTTTTGCTGGATGAAGCGGTGACGGGACAGGATTTTCTCCGGGTACTCCGGTTTTCAATGTCCTCTTTCACTCCCGCAACATTCTCCACCATCATTTCACTTCATGTCCGTCATTAATCATTGCTCCAGAGGAGTGCGCCAGGCTTCAGCAGCTGGCACAATTCCTATCCTCGTCACTAGATGGGGCTGCATTCATTCCATTCCTGACCCGGTCGAATGACTGGAAACAGGCTGAATATTTTCATTTTCATTACCGCATGTTCTATTCGTATATAAAGTCTGTCAGTTCTTGATATCCATCATGAATTGCAGCTTGATTCTTCTAAAGATGGTAGGCAACCATTGCTTTTTATCAACTTTTATTCCAATATCTTTCAAAAATTGAAATAACAGCGAGAGCATTAAAAAATATCTATATTTGAAACAATAACAACAACTACTACTGTCATCAGTCACTAATTCTAAATGTACTGACAAATAAACATTACTTGAGTTACTGGAATATCTTGCAAGTCTGTACCGGATGTATAATTTAGTCATATGCCACCTGTTCTGCAGGTGTAACAGTAAGGTTAACAGGCGATTCTGAGAATGAACGTATGAACTAGTTCGTATAACGGGACACATTTAGCATGAATGATACCAGACTGGAGTTTCCTCAGAATGATACATTTGCATTAATTTCTTATCAGTATGTATACCAGAACCTTATCATAAATTTCTGACGTCGAAAATTAAACGATAGTTCTTATGAAGCTTGGCTAACCTATAATTATCTAGACACAAGTTAATATAAATCCCTTTTTAAATATGAATTCACCTGACTGCGTGGCTCAGTCGGTTGAGGCGCTGGCCTTCTGACCCCAACTTGGCAGGTTCGATCTGGCTCAGTCCGGCGGTATTTGAAGGTGCTCAAATACGTCGGCCTCGTGTCGGTAGATTTACTGGCACGTATGCGGGACTGAATTCAGGCACCTCGGCGTCTCCGAAAACCGTAAAAAGTATTTAGTGGGACGTAAAGCAAATAACATTATTAAATATGAATTCCATGAATCCTATTAGAAGAAAAATATTGTCCTTAATGCCATAAGGTCCTTTATATTAAAGCACTCTATCTGTTCAGTATAACATTTGTCTTCATATTTATTCAAAGACTACGTAGACAGGCATAAATCAGTCGATTGACAAATTATTTCTGAGGATTCGCAGATATCTTACAATATTTGATTAGCCTAAATCTAAATTTCAGAACTTGGAGTAGCTGTTAGGAAATTCAAGCATTTTGTTAGTTTCACTTAAATATTGTTGTTTTCTTCTGACATCGACAGTACTAGGATTATAAGGCTTAAGGTGTCTTTCATTTTCAAGCATTTCTTGTTCTTTTCATTTATTTTTTTGCTATTGGTTTTTTATATCGCACCGACATCGATAGGTCTTATGGTGGCGATGGAATAAGGCAGAGCTCTTGCTATTACTATTATTATTATTATTATTATTATTATTATTATTATTATTATTTCCTTCTTTCTTAATCTGTTTACCCTCCAGGGTTGGTTTTTCCCTTGGATTCGTCGAGGGATCCCACTTTTACCGCCTCAAGGGCTGAGTCCTGAAGCGTGTGACATTGGGTCGGGGATGAAACTGGGGAGGAGGTCTAGTACCTCGCCAAGGCGGCTTCACCTGCTATGCTGAACAGAGACCTTGTCAGGGGATGGGAAGATTGGGAGGGATGGACAAGGAAGAGGGAAGGAAGTGGCCGTGGCGTTAAGTTAGGTACCATCTTGGCATTTGCCCGGAGAAGAAGTGGAAAACCACGGAAAACTACTTCGAAGATGGCTGAAGTGGGAATCGAACCCCCTCTACTTATGTGACCTCCCGAGGCTGGGTGGACCCCGTTCCAGCCCTCGTACCACTTTCAAATTTTGTGACAGAGCCGGAAATCGAACCAGGGCCTCTGGGGGGTGGCAGGTAATCACGCTAACCACTATACCACAGAGGTGGACATTATTATTATTATTATTATTATTATTATTATTATTATTATTATTATTATTATTATTATTATTAATAATATTTATTTGTTTGTTTACTTTTCACAAATTATTTATACATTTCATTGATGGTGATGGAGAAAGGGCACAGTCTCACGTACAGGAAGGCGCCTCCATCTCCACTTAAAATGATAAAATTACAAATAGGTTACAGAATGTGCTTATGTAGGCATAAATTGTCGTATTTACATAAAAGTAATTTACATTATAAGTTATTCGCAGGATCCGTTATATCAATTAATTCTACTTACACACACGTGAATCCCCACATATGCTCCTGGTAGGCTGACTCATTCATGCCCACGCACAGTCTCACATACTCTGGTTCATAAAAACTTTCATCCACCCTCCCACGCATGCTGAACATTCTCACAAATAAGAAAATTACGTTGTGTGCAGAAGGTTTCGTTAAATATATAGTAAATTATTTTTTAGATCTTTACAAAATGTTACTGTAGGAAGTTCTTTTTTTTTTTTCATTCAGGCTAGGATTAAGAAGGAAGTGACAGTGGTATTAATTAACCCTTTCAAGCATGAATTGTGTTCACATGGCTAAAATAATTAATATTTATGATATATCGCTTGTGGAGAGGGCACAAAATTAGTGCTATCCTGAAAAAAAGTTTTATTTACATTTTAATTGCATGTCCGTGCTCAAGAAAGAGTTTAACAGGAGGGTGTCAATGCATTTTTCTACATAATTCCTTCTATGTGGTATGGCGGGTCCTAAACTGAGCATAATGATTGTTGAATGATATTTTTCTTTTCATGGATTGAACCTAATGTGGTCACCTTGATCTTACTTCCAAAAACAAACCCCATAGCGCAACAGCCCCAAAGGATCTTGGCCTACGAAGCGACTGTTGCTCAGCCCGAACGCCTGCAGATTACGAGGTGTCACGTGGTCGGACGACGAATCCTATCGGCCGTTATTCTGGGCTTTATAGACCGGGGCCGCTATCTCACTGTCAGATAGTTCATCGGTTGTAATTATGTAGGTTGAGTGGACGTCGAAGCAGCCCTTAGGTCCGGGTATAATTCGCTGATCTAAGAGGCAGGCAAACTACCTCTACGCCGCGGGTCAGGCGTAATCTTATTTAAATAAAGATAAAGACATTGAACATAGCATGAATTGTTCATTACACGAGTGAAAGTTTCATGCATTCATTTTAAAATTCCGGCCTCGCCTCTTTCAGTTCATTCTTTCGGCTCTTGTAATGTAAACGACCACCAAGCTGTTCTACTAGTACACTGACACCATTGAACAGTGTTGTTTGTAGAAATAAAAAGTTCCGGAATCCGACATTTCAAAAAAAGAAAAAAAAAAGGAAGTCATAGGCTATAAAGTTTTGCAACATATTCATTCGCTGTCAACCAACTTATTCTGTTATTATTTTTGCTCTTAGAAATTATGTTACATTTAAGTCTACATAGCTTAGGTTTGAACTAGTCCAAGGTGCTTCATTTCCATCAATTTCCTTTATTACCGCATTTGAGGAGTGTATGTTCACAAGGTGATATTTCCACTTCAAATTTCTTTTTAGTATTTCGTCAACATCCATCACAGTAGTTGAATACTATCGAATGTAAAGCGCAATCCAGATCAGAAAGACGTAATTCTTTAAAACTAGTACCATACTCGATCATGGGTATGTTCCATGTGCCTTTTTATTATATGTTTCTTTGCGTTTTTTCATAAGTTTCTCAAGGTGGAAATAGCGCCTTTTGAAAAGACACTCCTCATTTATCCAGAGTCCGGTTAGTGTGCTGGCCATTGGTCACAGGGCTCCCGGGTTCGATTCCCTGTAGGGTCGGGAATTTTAACCATAATTGGTTAATTCCACTGGCACGGGGGCAGGGTATACCTCGTACGTGTCGTCTTCATCGTTATTTCAACCTCATCACCACGCGCGGGTCACCAACGGGAGTCAAATCAAAAGACCTACATCTGGTGAGCCGAACTTTTCCTCGGACACTCCCGGCACTAAAAGTCATACGCCATTCCATTCCATTCCATTCCATTCCATTCCATTCCATTTATCCAGAACGACTCTACGGTACACTCTTCCCCTCTGATATACAATCAATCCATGCTTTAAATCTGTGGAGTAGGCCTAGTATGCTTCAGACGACGACATTCAAATGGCAGTATAATTGGTGGTGGTGATGGTGATTATTGTTTTAAGAGGAAGTACAACTAGGCGACCATCCTCTATTTGGCACTAGTCAGAGGGAAAAACTGGAAGGGATCCGACACTTTGAGAAATGAAGGCATCAGCCAAAGAAAGACAAGGGCCACGAAGAGCATGAAAATGAAAGACTCCCTAGCCCTCGCAAACCTAATAGCGTCGGGGTCGGAAAAGAGCAAGAGTTGACCAAGGGAGGTCGAGCAGGATAGATGAAAGTGAGGAGCCTGGCACAAGTAAATGGAAGCAATGCCTGGACTCACCTAAGGGCCCCGTGGTCGTCAACCCACGCTCCAAAGTTCAGAGCCTCTGGGCCCCTTTTATTCGCCTCTTACGACAGACAGGGGATACGTGAGTGTTATTGTACCATCCCCACCCACAGTGGGAAGCAGTATAATTCTTATTATCATTCTCTTCTAATACAGTGTCAGTAAAATGGTACAGGTAGGAAGCGTGGCCGTAATTATGGCATAGCCCAAACATTTGTCCAGAGTGAAAATGGGAAACCACGGAAAATCAAACACCGTCACTACGCTTTCTGACGGTGTAATTCGAATCCACCACCTCCCGAATGCAATCTTACTGTTACACGACGCATGCCGTGTACCAAACTCATTGTGTATAATATCGAAATATAAGGTGACCAGGCTTTAGCTGCTATAAAAAACTGCTATAAAGATGATCTTCCAGATATAGAGTAACTTGCAATTGGGTGGTCAAAACTATTCTTCTTCTATTCCTTCCCCTTCACTACTTGGTATGTATAATGCTGGGGCTGTACCTTAATTAAGGCCACGGCCGCTCCGTTCCCACTCCTAGCTCTTTCCTGTCCCATCGTCGCCATAAGACCTATCTGTGACGATGCGACGTAAAGCCAATAGCATAATAATAATAATAATAATAATAATAATAATAATAATAATAATAATAATAATAATAATAAAAATAGTCCGCCTCTGTGGTGTAGTAGTTTGCGTAATTAGCTACCACGTCCGGAGGCGCGGGTTCGATTCCCCGCTCTTCCACGAAATCTAAAACGTGGTACGAGGGCTGGAACGGGGTCCACTCAGCCTCGGGAGGTCAACTGAGTAAAGGTGAGTTCGATTCCCACCTCAGCCATCCCCGAAGTGGCTTTCCGCGGTTTCCCACCTCTCCTCCAGGCAAATGCCGGGATGGTACCTAACTTAAGGCCACGGCCGCTTCATTCCCTCTTCCTTGTCTATCCCCTCCAATCGTCCCATCACCCCCGCAAGGCCCCTGTTCAGCATAGCAGGTGAGACAGCCTGGGCGAAGTGCTGGTCATTCCCCCAGTTCTATCCCCTGACCCAAAGTCTCACGCTCCAGGACACTGCCCTTGAGGCGGTACAGGTGGGATCCCTCGCTGAGTCCGAGGGAAAACCAACCCTGGAGGGTAAGCAGATTAAGAAAGAAAGAAAGAAAGAAAGAAAGAAAAAGAATGAAAGAAGTAATATTGCGTATCTCTCTCTCTCTCCAGTCGTTCCACTCATGACTGAGTATCGTGACCGAAGGACTTTGTTGTTCCTTTTATAAGCTGATGCCATTCTGTACGAACTTCCGTTTTCCGGACAGTAATTGTCCATGTTAAGTCCATGATCTCTCTTACTTGATCAACCCATCGTTTTGTGACCCATCCTCATGACCTTGTACCAGACACTTTTCCTTGTGTATGTTGGGTATTCTGCCCGAAGGCTGGTTTGATCCTCTGCAGCTCCGCCAACAGCTGTCATAAACAGCCTAGGCATCACTGAAGAGGCGTACTAGGGAGATGAGGAGTGAGGTAGTTTCCCGTTGCTTTCCTCACCGAGCCAGCAGTTGCTATTACATATCAGTCTGCCAAGCCCACTGAAATGCATGCACCAACCGACCCTATGAGCGATATTTTTACACCATTCATAACAGGGACTGGCTGCATAAGGAATGGTATCTATTACTAGTATCACTCATACCTCAGTCACTTTCATATTATCAAAGCCAAGGATGAGACTGAGACAGGTCAATGAAAGTAACAAATTTGATATAGCCCATAACAGAAGACATAGTGCACTGTAAGCACTAGGTCCTGCCAGCAAATTGGACAATTATTTTTTCCAGTTTGTCATTCTCTCTTCTCATAATGTGACCAAAGAATTGCAGGATTTTCTGGTACACAACTTGACATAGATTTTTCTGTATTCCAATTTCCCGGATGACAGAATCATTTGTTTGCCTGCCTGTCCATGGTATTCGCAACGTCCTTCTCCAACACTACATTTCGAAGGCGTTGATTCTGTTCCTGTCTTTAGCTTTTATGGTCGAAGTTTCGCATCCATTTTGCCATAGCTCTACGTCCTAGAATGATGCGACGTTTGATTTATTTTCCGCAGCTACTTGTACCCTCGATTACTGAACCAAGACAAGGAAACTGACAGACTCTTTGGAGATTGTTCACGTGCTGTGGCAGTTGAATCTCTGTGCCTTTGTTGACAGTAATAAGTTTTGTCTTCCTCCAATTAATTTCCATGCCAAGAATGTGATATTTCTGTTGTACACGATCCATTATCCATTAGTGAGGTGGTCCGATAATTCCCGCAGTTCCTTTTTGATCCCTTTTTGTAAAGTGGAATTAAGATCGAGCCAGTCTTGTGGCCATACACCACTGTCCAATATCTTGTTACAGATAGAGTGAATTCAACGTACTCCTTTTCCTCCCATTCCATTAATCATTTCCCCCGTGATGCCATTACTTCCTGATGCTTTATGATTCTTCAGGTGTTTAATTGCATCTTCTACTTCTATCCTCAGTATTGAAGACTCTGGTTCTGAGTTAGACTGATTAGGGATGTACTTATTGCAAATACTTTTCCATATACATACTATAACCTTTCAACTTATTCTGAACCAAACATGAGGGAATTATTGAAGTTCATGATAACATAGAAGTCAGATGAAATCATAAAAGGCATATATCCATTCAATTTATGTTATTAGATATCTCGATAATTCGGAGCAACTCTCTCAGTTGACTGTTACATTTATGTAAATATTTGATATGTAAAAATTTACAAGCTCAGAACCCCACGATATCCAATAAATTCGTGTCCTGAATTTCTATATTTTGAAGTGACGTCAACTACTGTTGAGTGAAGATGACCATATTTGACAAAAGTGAATTGAGTACTATTGGGTAATGTTCCTTCTCAATGACCGTTTCTATAACGCAGTCTATGGACTGGGTTGAATAGTGAGAATTATATATGTCAGGATTACTGTCCGCTTGCATTTAATTTGTATATTATCTATTCACCTATGTACATCTACAATTGATTGAGAGCTCTTTTAAGGAAAACCGATTAAAATAGAATGGAAGAGACAACGGGATATGAATTATTGGGCGCATTCCATTGTCAATCGAGCATTCCCGCTGTTGAAATGGATGCCGGAAAAGTGCGAACACGGAAATTTGCGAACAAATCATTAAAGCGGAAATTTGCGCACACTAGGGATTATTACTACCTGACTAGGGTTTCCCAGGTCTTGGTAGATATTTCGTTGCCGGAAATCTGCGAACACTTTCCTGAGAATCCCATCTACCCTGGATCAGCTTTCAGATTTTAACATTGTGTTTGCAACCTCCCATACCATGTCACAAACATCTATCAGGTAGTTTTGTAAATAATGCGAACAATATTTGGGATTTCCGCTGCGACCGGTACCACCGTCGGTTCGGGGTGCATACCGGTACTTTTGTTCACTTAACTTTTAACCTCAACAGCGATAGCAATATTCAGTATGAAAACTGTTACCACGATCAGGAGTAGGCCCTCCGCTCGTTATAATGGTTACGCGTACCGTAAGTATAGAGAAACAAAAGCAGGTGTTGTTACGATGCTATGTTTACGCCAAAAGTCATGTCACTGTAAGGGATTGATGCGGTCGAAGAATGAACAACTACTTTTTGTATATAAACATTTGTGTGGACCACCTGATGACGCCACTCAAAGGGTGAAGAGGCATGTGTGTAACGCCAAGAAGAGGGCTCAAGAATAAACTACACAGTTATATGAGATATACACCGATGAAATAGGAAACCTACATAATAAAGGTTAGTAAAAAAAGTCCTTATTTATATTATAGTAATAACTTTTGTGTTATATTAATATAAAGTACACGTGCCATATGGTAAAATAAAGCAAGAATGAATTTTGTATTACAAATCATGTTATAGGCCAATAAATAACAATATGTAATGCATTTTTACGAAAATTCATATATTTATTACTAATATAGTGTACTATTATTTGGCATAGCTTGTACATCCGGAAACATTTGTTGGAGGTCTTCTACTCTCTTGACAAAAGTGTGTTGTTGCTTTTTGTGATTTTTAGCTTTAGATGGTACTTAAAAGCAAATTTTGACCGAACAAAAATTATAGAGTGTAATAAGTTCTACAAAATTGGTTATTATGTTTTTTTTTAAATGCATCTTAAGGTTAGAAATAAGAAAAATAAAAACGAGACAATATATTTAGATGTTTTAATCTATATACTCCAATAATAGAATGAAGATTTTATAATTAATAAATATGGTCGTTTCAGGTTATGACCTTGTGACAAAAATACGCCACGCAGAATCGTCGAAGAGGACCTTGCGAAATCAAAGAAGTAACGAGCGTGGAAATCAATAAGAGCCAAAAGAACGTGGTGACAATATTCTCAATGAAGAAATCTTGAAAATGACCGATGGTAGCAGTTTTCTTCTTGTAGATGACAGACTAGAAGAAAGAATACTCGTTTTCAGTGGAGACAAAGGAAAGGAAAGTGTGAAATGGGAAACCACGGAAACCCATCTTCAGGGCTGCCGACAGTGGGGTTCGAACCCACCATCTCCCGGATGCGAGCTCACAGCTGCGCGTCCCTAACCGCACGGCCAACTCGCCCGGTAAAGATTGTTTTATTTACAGGGATCGCTTACACTACATGTCTTGTTTCCTTCTTTGAAAATAGTGTTCGCAAATTTCCGGAAACGAAATATTTACCGAGACTTGGGAAATCCTGGTCACGTAGTAATAATCCCTAGTGTGCGCAAATTTCCGCTTTAATGATGTGTTCGCAAATTTCCGTGTTCGCATTTTTTTCGGACACCGGTGAAATCGTCTTATTTCAAAGAGAGATGTTACTCGACTCTCTGATGTGTCATGAAAAACGGTTACGGTAAGTCGCGAGGAATTACTCTCAGTCAGAAATGCTCACATCCACAGCGTTGTTATCAATGAAATGGGATATGCTAAAAAGAAAAAGCGAATGATCTTCGTTTTCAGAAAATGAAAATATCTAGTTGCTGCGCTAGCTGAGGGCGAGGAAAACATTACCTACGTGTGAAATTTTAGTTCTCTAAAAAGGAAAAGCGAGTGTTGTAACAGAATACTGCTGCATTTATTTAGGTATAACATTGTCTTAATATTTGACTATACATGTTGCAGGTTAATCGATGAAGGAACGGAGGAAGGATCATCCTATCGAAGTGTTAACCAATATCAATATGCAGGCCTAAGCCGGGATGGAGTTACGCCGGGCCTGGAAAATGCGGTGATATACAAGTAACACCTGGATGAGGGAATGTCATAATGTTACGAGGACCAGGATGTACAGGTCACATCTTCAGGAATTTACAAGCCAAGATGAGTAGAAAACGCTGTCCTTTATCTGTTCTAATACATTGTACATTATGTAGCTGGATTTTCTCTCTTTACATGTACGATTATAATATTTTATACTTAGATGCAACTTGAGCGACACCACAGTGTCATGTGTGTATATATGTTTTATAATGTTGTCAGGCGCACTGTATCTCTTGAATGATGGCATGATTGTGATTTAAATGAATGTTGTGCCGGTTTCATCTAAATTTCAAATGTACATTTTATAGGTTGTACGCTATGGGAATTTCATTATGATCTAGTCTATCGCCTCAATGATACGGTTTTCCCGGTGAATTTATCTTGCCAATTTCTTCATGAATCAAATCTTATTGGTAATATTTCGGAACGCATTTATTATATTGTGGAGGTTAGGAAGTTTTCCTTTTCAAGCCAAATATCTCCGATGGCCTGGTCGATTCTTCATTAGAGAAATATTTCACTAAGCAGTATGGATTCGGATAATAGAGTTTATGTGTATTTATAAATGAGAGCATTTTCTTCGGCAATTATGAGCCTGTATATTTACTTGAAAGATTTAAATTTGTGTGATGCGCACATGAGATTATGCAGAGTTTGTTGAATGTTAGGATCGTCTATATGATTTATAATAATGTCGTGCACGGCTGTAGTGTTAGGTTATTTCTTGGGGAATATGTATTATGTATAATGTAATATGATCTTCGATAAATCCCAAAATGTTGATATTTGAATACGGCGCTCGTCATGCGAATCCCAAGCGTGATATTGCGAAATATACAGGCAAATATGGTGTTACGATTGTACCGTGAGGGTAGTGATTACAGAAATTAACATGTGAATAATTATCCTTGATATTTGTGTGATACATAAGAATGGGGCAGGTCTTCTATGAATGATAACAGACATAAACAGTGGGAAGTTTCCTACAATACCATTTTTCCTTGTTAAATTGCCTTTCCTGATTGACCTCAGATTTCTTACAGGGCAATTTCTAGAACGCTAAAAGTTCCAAAGCTAACAGTACTCAAAAGTCTGGAGGAAATTGAAGTAAATTTCCGTTGTATTTTTAATTTCTCTCTTTAAATGGTAACAGGAGTCAGAAATTCTAACCGTAATAGCAATAGTAGAAGCAGCAGCGGTAGTAGTAGTAGTGGTAGTGGTAGCAGTATTAGTTGTTGTAGTAGTAGTAGTCGTGTTTTTATTTTATTTTTTAGAATTTGCTTTACGTCGCACCGACACAGAGAGAGGTCTTACGGCGACGATGGAATAGGAAAAGGCTGGGAGTGGGAAGGAAGCGGTCGTGGTCTTAACTAAGGTACAGCCCCAGAATGTGCCTTAGTGTGAAAATGGGAAACCACAGAAAATCTTCAGATATTCAGCTCAAATACAAACCTATTCTAATGTTTCCTTTGTAACTTGTACATACGAGTCATTTATACGAAGGTATTTACTGAGTTTATACATATTTTATCCACTAAATAAATAAATAAAAAATAAAAAATTAAAAAAAATGGGAAAATGGTTAGTCCTAAAGGCTCAACGTGTGTACTTAACATCCTACAAACCAGAGCATAAGCATTTCTGATGGTTCCCCAGGAAATTCGGTCTTTATGTGCTCAAACACGCATTCCAGAGCACCCGCAGGCTGAACGGTGTTCGATTGGGTATTTGGTCGATTCTTGGCAGGTTCTGCTAATTCAGACTGGATACCGAAGTGTGTGAAGGCTGCTGTTTAAAAATGACACGTCAACGAAGGGAACAAACAGAAGTCAGTGACTTCGCCAACTATCGTCCCATTAATGACGGGTAAGTTCTAATAATAATGATAGACTAATAATAATAATAATAAGAATAACAATAATAATAATTCCCCTGGCGCTACAGCCTGGATGAACCTTGGCCTAACAAGCTACTGCCACTCAGCCCGAAGACCTACAGGTTACGAGGTGACGCGTAGTCAGCGTGACGAATCCTCTCGGCCGTTATTCTTGGCTTTCGAGACCAGGGCCACTATCTCACCCTCAGATAGCTCCTCAATTGTTCTCATGTGAGCCGAGCAGACCTTGAACCAGCCACAGATCCAGGTAAGAATTCCTGACCTGGCCGAGAGTCGAACCCGAGGCCTCCAAGTAAGAGACAGGCTTACTACTGCTAGACCATGGGGCTAGCAATAATAATAATAATAATAATAATAATAATAATAATAATAATAATAATAATAATAATAATAATAATAATAATAATAATAATAATAATAATAATAACAACTCACTACTCATACGATGTTCAGAAGCGCCGAAATGTCGGAATTTTGTGCTATGAATCTACCGACGTGAGGCTGGCGTTTGTGAACACCTTCATATAGCACCGAACTAAGCTTGGATAGAACCGGCTAACTCCAGTTTAGAAAGCCGACACTCTACCCTCGGAGCTACTCAGTCCGGCAGGAATAATGATAATGATAATAATAATAATAATAATAATAATAAAGTAGGAACACCGATGATAGTAAGGGTTAAAAATCGCTTCAGCAGCTATATAACTTAAGAGCTACTGGTAGCCTACGCAGGAATTTCCACCTGAAGATAAGGCTTACCAATCAATCAATCAATCAATCAATCAATCAATCAATCAATCAATCAATCAATCAATCAATCAATCAATCAATCAATCAATCAATCAATCAATCAATCAATCAATCAATCAATCAATCAATCAATCAATCAATCAATCAATCAATCAATCAATCAATCAATCAATCAATCAATCAATCAATCAATCAATCAATCAATCAATCAATCAATCAATCAATCAATCAATCAATCAATCAATCAATCAATCAATCAATCAATCAATCAATCAATCAATCAATCAATCAATCAATCAATCAATCAATCAATCAATTATATTTATACTAATTCCTTGTATTTAAGCCCTAGTACATGCCTACTGATTGTATTAGGATTCGATCTAAATACCTTAAGCTTAAGGAGATCAAACTCTATCACTCTACGCAACTGGTCACAAAGAGACGCACTGGTCATCCTACGATGTTATTCTCCACTCTGGAATATCAATAGTTTTATTTTATTTTATTTTACATTATTTTATAAAAGCAATAATTTTTTGTTCAATTCTCGGCCACATTACAGTATATCACAGTGACGTCGTTAGATTTTCTTTTTATAAGTTGCTTTACGTTGCACCGACACAGATGGCGACGGTGGGACAGAGAAGGGCTAGGAGTGGGAAGGAAGCGGCCGTGGCCTTAATTAAGGTATAGTCGCAGTATTTGCCTAGTGTCAAAATGGGAAACCATGGAAAACCACCTTCAGGGTTGCCGACAGTGAGGTTCGAGCCCACTATCTCCCAAATACTGGATACTGGCCGCACTTAACCGACTGCAGCTATCGGGCTAGGTGACGTCGCTTGAGGCAGATATTGTTTTATTTCTGTGATTATAACTGGGAAATACCTCTTACGTGCATCATAAATAGTTGAAATCATTTGCCGATTGGAAGGAAAACCAAAGTTTGACGTCAATTTTCCTGTTGACATACAGCTACTACGTATTTGGACACAAAGCCTCATACCCGTAGGCTGCAAGTGGACAGTCAGTGCGTGTGTGGCGGTCAGATCATGATTACTGCACCAGGAACGTGGAATGTTACCTTTCTTCCGTCAGTCCAAACGTGGACAAACCCGATCGGAATTGCCGGATCGTATCTACAGGCGATTTACCGGTTTCTACCTGCGTCAATTGTCTAAGGCACCGTTGTTGGTAATGTTTGCCCTCTTACATTCGAGGCGGAAGCATGAGCACAACAGGAGAACAACCGGGAAGTCATTAAGCAAGGGAAGAAGGGGCATGGTTGGTTAGCGACGTCTCTAGATTCTCACTAAGACGGCTGCAGTTTGAAACTCGACCTGCGCAAACTGCTTTTGAAAATAAAAATAACTTCTTTATTGGTTGGAGTGCATGCAAATATGTAGGCCACGTAATTAACGAGCGTGAGATTAACAGTCACTTAAAACAGCGTAGCTGACTTTCACAGAGACAGTTATGGTTTAAGAGAGCAATCAAGTTGGGGCAGAATGGTTAAGAGTTGATGAATGATAATATAACCCTTTCCAATCTGATCCGCACGATCTTGACTAGTTCACTACCAGCATTATCAATAAGTAGACTACCTCTCGTAACATATTCTGTTCATGAAAATGCAGTAAATGTATTAATAATGTTATTTGCTTTACATCCCACTAACTACTTTACGGTTTTCGGATACGCCGAGTTAACGGAATTTAGTCCTGCAGGAATTCTTTTTGCGCGCCAGTAAATCTCCCGACACGAGGCTGACGTATTTGAGCACCTTCAAGTACCACCGGACTGAGCCAGGATCGAACCTGCCAAGATGGGGTCAGAACGCCAGCGCCTCAACCATCTCTGGGTATTCGGTTTACGTATCTTCCAGATCCATTAGGTCCGGTCGCACTCACCTTGTTAAGATAAATAAATAAATAAATAAATAAATAAATAAATAAATAAATAAATAAATAAATAAATAAATAAATAAATAAATAAATAAATAAATAGTCCGCCTCTGTGGTGTAGTGGTTAGTGTGATTAGCTGCCACCCCCGGAGGACCGGGTTCGAATCCTGGCTCTGCCACGAAATTTGAAGTGGTACGAGGGCTGGAAGGGGGTCCACTCAGCCTCGGGAGCTCAAATGAGTACAGGTGGGTTCGATTCCAATCTCAGCCATCCTGGAAGTGGTTTTCCGTGGTTTCTCACTTCTCCTCCAGGCAAATGCCGAGATGGTACCTAACTTAAGGCCACGGCCGCTTCCTTCCCTCTTCCTTGTCTATCCCCTCCAATCTTCCTATTCCCCCGCAAGGCTCCTGTTCAGCATAGCAGGTGAGGCCACCTGGACGAGGTACTGGTCATCCTCCCCAGTTGTATTCCACGACCAGAATCAGAAGCTCCAGGACATCGCCCTTGAGGCAGTAGAGATGGGATCCCTCTCTGAGTCCGAGGGAAAAACCAACCCTGGAGGGTAAGCAGATTAATAAATAAATAAATAAATAAATAAATAAATAAATAAATAAATAAATAAATAAATAAATAAATAAATAAATAAATAAATAAGTAAATAAATAAATAAATAGATTCCCGGTCAAGCAAGAAATTTAAGATTGACCCGGCTAGTAAATGTATACACCGAGCGAGTTGGCTACGTACGCATACGGTTTGTATAGCCATGAGTTTGGATTCGAGATATGGTGGACTCAAGCCCTACCGGCGACAGCGCAGATGATTTTCCGTTACTTCTCACTTTCACACAAGACACATATCGGGGCTATGACTTCATTACGGCCACAGTCGCTTTTTAAAAAATGTTTATATCCTTTTGCTACGCAGTTTAAAATCTGTATGTTTGTGCGACATTAAAATAAATAGCGTCTTAGAATGTGGTGCAATTCAGCGAGAGGATATTGTTGCCATCAACCGAGATCTTGAAGTACGCTTTGAGAACACACAGCAGGCGTCACTGATGTACAAGGAGAAGAAAGGTGCTTATTGTCCATGTGTCCCTCACCTGAGTGAGAGCTACAGTACCAGTGGATAAACTTCAGAAGTGAAGAGATTTCTCTTTGGAACCAGAAGAACCTCCTGTAAGAACACGCTGGGATTAACACTCAAGGATGTACGTCCATACCTTATGGTTTTCTTTATCCATCTTATCAACCCATTAACCACCTTCGTAACGTAACGGTGAACGTTATCAGCTGTTTTCTCTGAGGCTCGAGTTTGATTCCCGGTAAAGCAAGAAATTTAAGATTGACAAGAAGCTGGTACATGATTTAAAAGGTACAAATAACTCACCTCAATTGGGGGTGTGCCTGAAAAGAGCTGCACCACCTCACTCGAATTTACTTTTTTTTTTTTTAAATTCAACATATTTCTCGATCTGGTTTTTGTCTTTCAGGCTTTAATTTCCTCTTTTGTACCGTGTAATGTTTTTGTATTTTAGTAATTTACCTGATTCAAATATATTTGGATGATGCAGGATTCGAACCGCCGCTGGCACATTCCGTCGATTGCTAGGCGAACGCCTTATCACATTCGCTACGCTGCACTGATGGAAAGGTGCTGGTAGTACGACGACAGCAGAGTACACACTGTACGCCATCCAGTTCGGTGTTTAAAACATTAATTACTGCACTGTTACCTAGTTTTATGCATTGATTCCCCTCTTCATTATACCCGGTCACGAGGCACGACACATTAACGTAGTTACATGATAAAAGGACGTTGCTACATGATTCCAAGGCGTCATGTTTTGCAAATGGATGATATATAAGCTTTCGTTAGGGTTCAGAATCGTGTGCAAAATGTGCTCACTGAACATTAGTACCATACAGTACGCCTGCAGAGGATTCGCACCCCTATTACCATGTGCACGTTAGTTGGGCTGCAGCAAACGATATTGGAAGGGGCTGCTAAATTACACTGTATACACTGTGCACTAAAATGACTCGTCGTACGTTGTCTATGGAAGATCAAATCAACTTTAATGCAACAGAACATGAGATCGTGCGGGGCGTCCACCCAAAAGAACAGCAGCTGAAGACCGGTATTTACGCATATCTACACGTAAAGACCCTACACGTAGAGCTCTACTCTGCACCACGAATTTCGAGACGCCACAGGTGTTACTGTAAGTATCCAAACTATTTGCAGGAGTTCAGGGTGCGAAATCAGAAAGAAATGGTGAGGGTAAGAAGGATCACAGGGCTTAATTACTAATTTATTTGAGGTGGTGCCCGGCAGTGGAGGGGGTATATAATTCCCCCGTAAATAATTTACTCGACCGTCTCTCTGGTGCAGTGGTAAGCATGATTAGCTGCAATCGCCGGAGGCCCAGGAACGATTCCCGGCTCCGTCACGAAATTTGAAAAGTGGGTCGAGGGGTGTAACGGGATCCGCTCAGCCTCGGGAGGTCAACTGAGCAGAGGAGGGTTCGATTCCCACCTCAACCACCCTCGAAGTTGTTTTCCGTGGTTTCCCACTTCTCCTCCAGGCAAATGCCGGGATGGTACCTAACTTAAAGCCACGACCGCTTCCTTCCCTTCTCCTTGTCTATCCCTTCCAATCATCCAATCCCCCTCAAGGAATATCAGGTGAGGCCATCTGGGCGAGGTACTAGTCTTCCTGCCCAGTTGTATCCCCCGACCCAAAGTATCACGCTCCAGGACTCTGCCCTTGAGGCGATAGAGGTGGGATCCGTCGCTCTGTCCGAGGAAAAAACCAACCCTTAAGGGTAGATGGATTAAGAAATAAGTAAATACATAAATTACTCCCTCCCCCCGAAAAAAGTAAATTTGAAATCCCTTTGTTTGAATTCTATTGTTATAACAGGAATGACAAACAATGGAAAGTTTTTCCTTGTAGGAAATTCTATTTTTTCTGTTAGTTCCATGAAAATATTAGTTCCCAGTGGGCACTTCGAAGTAGGTGCCTATTATTGCTTCTATAAAATGAAAATATGCAAAGTAAAGAACATTAATTTCAATAATATATGTGTTCTACATTTTCCACATTATTTTATAATGAAATAATTCCCCTCCCCCGGGACAATTTTAGTGGGGGGGACTCTTGAGATAAAATCGTCGGTGGGGGATAAATCACACTCTCCCCGCTCCCCGCGATTTCGCACCCTGCAGTAGATTCTATAATGGGGGACTGTATTCGAGAAGACCCCTCAGGAATCCACCACGAGATCAATGGTACAGAATGTTGTTCACTCATGAATTGCGAATTTTTTTACACCCTGATGACAACTCTCTGCACATGTGGAGGGGCAAGAAGGAAACGTTAGGATGAATCGTTGTCAGAACTTTAAAACGTTACGGGAAGCTTGGAGGTTCAGTACTATTCTGAACAGGTACCATGATCGGCCACCATAAACTACTGGTTCATATTCAGGGGCCGCACTGTACAAACACAACATTCGCCGACCCATAGTAAATGGTTTTGCAGAGACTGTAGGAGAAGGATTTACTCTACAGGACGATACGGCTCGTCCACATCGTGGAATCTGCAGTATGGACTGACGGTCAGTCACTGACCAGCGTCTTACCTGGGCATGAACTGCACAGAGCATGCGCGAATTTCTTTAAAGAGCAATTTCCAATCGTCAGCATCCACCACTAACGATTCAGGTCCTAAAAGATGCTGCCATCGAGGAATGGTACCACTTGCCTCAAGAAATGCGGTACTGAGCATGTTCCGTCGCATTCAAGAGTGCTTCAGATCTCGTGCAGGGCCAACATGTTATTGATTCATGTGACTGCATTGAAAACTGTCTTTAATCTATGTTCTAACTAATAAGGTTCCTTGAAGTATTTGGTTTGGTTACATACTTATTTTTTGTTTTATTATTGTTATTGATAATAATGAAATTACTACTACTAATAAAAATAATAATACGACCCACCAGCCACTTTTTCGGTTTTCGGAGACTCGGAGGCGCCGGAATTTTGTTCCCCAGGAGTTATTTTACGTAAACTTAAAACGAAACTTGGCTTTGGTGATATCCTGAGAGAGAACCTTGAAATGATCTCAATTCCAACCGGCCCCCGCGGCTATTTGGTCCTTGGTTCAAGAGATCCCGTTTCAGTTTCCGGCTGGGTTGGCTCTGGGAGTGGTTCTTTTACCGTTTTCAACATTATATTTTATCCTAAACAGGACCCCATCCTTTCACAGACGCGAAGGTCACCCATGGGCATCAACTCGAGAGACCAGAATCAGGCCTCTCAGGAGACTACACGCAATTATTATTATTATTATTATTATTATTATTATTATTATTATTATTGTTACGGAGTTATCCGTGGTAGTTAGAGGTGAAAGAAGGTGCGGGCGGGAATAGGTCTCAACTTACAAAATTAAAGTTAATTTAAAACTTTAACAAAGGTTATATTTTCTTTTCAAAATCAACAGATAACAACAATAGTGTAGCAGGTACCAAGTAGCAGGAAAACAAGTTAGGAAATTACAATTGTTACAAGATTTGGGCTTCGAGCCCCAAGATTAATTTCTGAGTTCTCAGCTCACCACCACAATAGCTAAAGGGCAGAAAACCCCTAAGTACGAGGAGCGCTTGCTCCTAATTACAATGTTAAGAGGAAAAGAGCAGACCCGCTCTCAATTTTACAAGCCTATCAAAGGCTACAACACCCTCATTCCTAACTGCCCTTAAGGCACACATACAGTGAAACAGGGGTATCTTGTACCCAACCTACAGGAACTTCACATGAAGAAAACAAACTTTGGGTTAATTAAATGGCCCAAAAAACCAAATTGACTGGAGGCGTAGCTTGCTCTCCTACATGAAACTTCTTAAAACCTAGGTGGCACTCGGCCAGTTATACAGGGGCTAATCCCATACTAGGGAGGTAACTAGTTGGCAAATTTAAGACTCTAAGAAGGAAGAGAAATACGGTTACGAAAACATAGTCACCTCAAATTCAAAATGAAGGGGAGTTCGAGAGGGTGAAGCACTCTCTATCCCCGCTTTACAGATTTGTAATTTATAGATAGACAGAAAAGAATTTACATTTAAAAAAGGGTAGTTTACATACTAAAGGTTTCGAACCTTCCCCGAGAGTTAAACTGCTGAGCTAGCAAGAAATGAAGATGTTAACAGGCCATTACCTTGTAGAAGAACTGCTGCTTGGAGAAAGAGGAGCTTCCCGCCCCCTGCTATATATTTTCACACACTGCGAAAGATGTTACTGAAGTGGCCCCGAGACAAGAAAATCAGCAGTTTATATACCCTCGTGGAACATTCGAGACCTTTCATGAATGATAACAACCCGCCCACAAACTTTTATTGGGCGACAGCAAAAACTGATACAGAAGACGATGAAGAAACACCTTATTGGTGGAAAATTAATTACAGAAATTTATGATTGGATAATTTCAAAACTGGCGGAAGGAAAGGATTATATTGCCAACCCACAAACCACAGAACAAAATTTAGTAAAAATAAAACTTAGGAATACAATATTTCTTCAGGAAAGTTCATTTCATTGCACCAGAGTGTGTTACCATAGTTTTGGGTAGCGACATCTGTTAGAGAATGTTCAAACTTCTTGATACGGAGCAAACAAACACAAATCAAAATAGACACAGTTCAGAACACTTCAAGATTACCAAATTTACAGTAGTGACATCTTTCGAGAAACCGTTGAGTTAATACAGTTGTTAAAGTTCAGGGTTTCTCCTGTAGAGAGGTTTCAACTGGCGCAATATTTGAATTCGCGGCGTGGAGGTGTACCGCCCGGTACAATTATTATTATTATCATTATTATTATTATTATTATTATTATTATTATTATTATTATTATTATTATTATTATTATTATTATTATTATTATTATTATAATTGTCCGTTTCACCCGCTTTGGGGTACGATAGATCTATCAATGGTTAGTGGCTCGTGTTTTCCTATCCACCCAAGTACTTTTTTATCCTGTCAGATCATGCCTTCCTCTCTTCTTCAGAAATTCTGTATAGTCGTTTGGGCCCCTGTCCTGAAACCTCTTTATTTTATCTTTGGTTATTTCCTTAGCGGATCCATCTACAATCATCTCTTCTGTAATTTGGAACTCTCGTGGGCCCTTCTCAGTTTCCTTAAACCAGTTCGGTTTGGTTTTCTTATTGCAGAAATAGTCGAAGATGCCTTTAATCATCCTTTCCGGGTCCATTTTTAGGATGTGGCCATAGAAGTCAATTCTCCTTTTCCTTATTGTGTCGGAAATCCTTTCTGTTTTCCTATACAGGGTTTCATTGCTGATGTGTGAAAGTTCGTTATTTTCGAATTTGGGGCCTGGAAATTTTCGTAGTATTTTCCTTTCCTTGATCTCCAACTTTTCCATTGGACCATATGTAATTAGTTATAGACAGTGTTTCTGCAGCATAAAGGGCTTCAGGTTTGACTGCTGTATTATAATGTCTGATCATGGAATTTCAGAAGAGAGATTTTTTGTTATAGGTGTCTTTCGCATGCTGGAAGGCTGTTTCTATTTTGGTTTGTCAAGATTCCATTGCTTTCTTCTCAAGACCATTCCAACTGATTCATTCACCAAGGTATTTGAAATCCCTGACGATTTCTATTTTTTGTTTCCCCACTTTCAAATATTTTGGAGGATTCTTAATGTTGGTTGGTATTTTGGTCTTTCCAAAAGCGATTTTGTGACCTATGTTCTCTGCTTGCTTCAGCAGTTCGATGGACCGCTCTTTGACTTGCTCCCACGTCTCAGCTAGTTAGGCCATGTCGTCTGCGAAAGCTAAACATTTGATCTTGATCCCTTGTTTACCGACCCCAATAGAATTCCACCATTGGTTGTCTTATCCCATTCTCTGACTACCTACTCCAAGGCACAATTGAACAGTATGGGGGACAGTCTGTCACCCTGTCGGACACCAGTTTTGATCTCGAAAGGAGCCGACAATTTTCCCATGAATTTGTCTTTGGAAAATGTATTAGTGAGAGTTTCCCTAATGCGGTTTGTTGTTTTGTTGCCCAGACCGAATTCTTTGAGTACAGAAAGGAGATTTTCCCGGTCTAGTGAGTCATACGGCTTTTACAAGCCAATAAAGGTGATGACGTATATTTTTGCCCTAGATTTCTGGTATGCTATGAGATTTTTAAGGTTCAAGATTTGTTGGGGACAGGATCTCCCCTATCTGAATCCCGCTTGATATTCTCCCAATTGATGTTCTGTGGTTCTGTTATATTAAGTAAGGCCTTTGAGAATATCTTACATGTAATATCCAAAAGTAATATGCCTCTATAGTTGTCGGGGTTAATTTTTTCCCCTTTTTGTGAATTGGGTGGATAAGGGCCATCTTCCATTCTTCTGGAATCCTTTCTTTGACCCGTGAAAAAGAAGTCTGCTATATCAACGGTATAGGATTTAACAATTAATTATTTTCTCAATTTCCATACTTTTGGAAATCTAGCTATAATACGTAACTTAGGACAGAACCAAAACAAATAAATTATGGTTGGCGGAGGAAGTTACATAGTGTAAGATAACAGATGTCCCAAATACATGCTGTATTACAATAGGGGTGGGATAGTTGAGTGCATAATCCCTGGTTTCTCACCTAATCAGTCGCTGATCAAATCCCGGCTAATACAGTATATATGGGCTTTTTAAAAGGAGAAGTCACGTTCCTGTCGTCGTTGAGGAGGTGCTTGTCGTAGATGTGGTTCGAACTCCATCTAAAATCGAAGGTCACATGCCTATGTTCAAGATATCGACAGTCACGTAAACCTACAAGCTTGCTGCTGCATTACACTACGCGGACAGAATTGAAGGTAGCCTGCTCAGGAGTCAAGGGGTTAAGTGAGACAACTTCGTGTTGTAGTCTTCCGGCGCGTTTAAAGCTCCTGCGGGACAAAATTTCGACACCCTGACCTGTATTGTGATCTTAACAGATTGAACGGGCGTTACATAGAAACATAAAATGTCCATTTGCGCTATGTCTTTCTATAAAACAGTTTTAAATAGTTACAACGGTATTTGAGAATCTCCTGTTAGGGGACATCATATACATATCATTTCATTTCATTTGTCACTCATTAATCATTGCTCCTGAGGAGTGCGACAGGGTTAGGCAGGCGGCACAATTCCTATCCTCGCCGCTAGATGGGGCTTCATTCATTCCTTTCTTGACCCGGTCAAATGACTGGAAACAGGCTGTGGATTTTCATTTTAATTGTATAATAGTAACTTTAATAATTACTGTTATCCCTTAAAATAATTACTTATTATTACTTATTATTACTGTGGAGGTTTTCGTAAATATTATAAGCCTGATGGGGTAAACTTACAGAAAAAGTTAAGACATTCTGAACTATAGTACTCAAAATATTTGACATACAAATTCCATCAGTCTGAGCCAGGATCGAACCTTAACCACCTGAGCAACGCAGCTCGGCTGATAATTATTGTAACTTACAACTACAGTACGTCAAACTATGCTTTGTTTGATAAAAATTGAGATATTAAGAAAATGTAAGGATGGTTATGAAAAGTTGATTTAATCCTGAAATCTGAGACTGTTTTCGTGGTATATATTAATTTACGATGGTTAAAACATTCTACTCTAATGCATTATCATACAATCCCACTACGTCATAATTCTTGAATGAGTTTTTGGCACTTCATCACTGTCTAATCTTAAATACTTCTCTTAGAAAAATCATGGGCAGAAAGAACGCATCCCTTCAGTCGTCTCCAAGTACTCCTAGGGGTACGCGTACCCGTGGTTGAGAAACTCTGCTATAGATAGACTAGATCACGCTTTTAGAAGTCACGTTCTTGGGGGCTGGGCTGTCCCAATCGACGTGAAGCTGCATGGACCAGATCAGCTGATTGCACAGGCGTGGTGGGCCGAGTGATACGTCACACAACCTTCACACTAACAGCATCGTTGTCTGGAGGCGACATCCCTTCTCCCACGCACTGAATGTTGTGGGCTTTCCCGTGAGAGTACTATGTATACGTACTAGGCGTTATGTAAAGCAAGTCATGTGTATAGTCATGGATTTCCTGTAATTCTATTGTGTCCAAAATAGATATAGCGAAAAATAAAAACATTCTGCCACTATGGAGCACAACTAAAAAATGTCACGTGTACAACACACCGGATAGGAACAGTATTTTTTCGTCCTATCTCCATCAATTATTTCAGTAACATTAAGCGACATTAAGCAATACGTCACTTTTTTAACATGTGACCGCCAATTTTGCGGGCGAAATAAAAGGCTTACCTTTTTTCATCTGGTTCTTTAGCCATGTTAGTTAAGCCATGAAAGCCGCTGGAGAAATGAATGGCTTATCATTTCTTCTTATTCTTCTTCGCCTTCTTCTCAATCTGCTTACCGTCCAGGGTTGGCTTTTCCCTCGGAATCAGTGAGGGAAACCACCTCTACCGCCTCAAGGGGAGTGTTTTGGAGCCTGAGACATTGGATCGGGGGATACAACTGGGAAGGATGACCATTACCTCGCCCAGGCTGCCTCACGAGCTATGCTGAACAGAGGCCTTGGTGGGGGATGGGAAGATTGGAAGAGGTAAGGAAGCGGCCGTGGCCTGATGTTAGGTACCATCCCGGGGTTTGCCTGGAGGAGAAGTGGGAAACCACGGAAAACCACTTCCAGGATGGCTGAAGTGGGAATCGAAATCACCTCTATTCAGTTCACATCCCGAGGCTGAGTGGACCCCGTTCTAGCCCATGTACCACTTTTCAAATTTCGTGGCAGAGCCGGGAATCGAACCCGGACCTCCGGGGGTGGCAGCTAATCACAGTAACCACTACACCACAGAGGTGGACATTTATCATTTCATTATTTGTAAACTAGGCACCAAGGCAGATAGCGTGATATTTTATTTATAAATTTTATTCATTTTATCATTGCCTTGTACAGAGCTTAGCTTCAATTATAAAGAATGCTAGTGTAATATGAAGCTAAAGAAACACTGAGAAAAAGAGAAGAGAGATAATAAAGCGGGTAAAAGAAAGCAAAGCGTGTAAGTTTCTGCAAAACTGTACACCTTCTAACATCATCATCATCATCATCATCTGTTTACCCTCCAGGGTCGGCTTTTCCCTCGGACACAGCGAGGGATCCCACCTCTACCGCCTCAAGGGCAGTGTCCTGGAGCTTCAGACTCTTGGTTGGGGATACAACTGGGGAGAATGACCAGTACCTCGCCCAGGCGGCCTCACCTGCTATGCTGAACAGGGGCCTTGTGGAGGGATGGGAAGATTGGAAGGGATAGGCAAGGAAGAGGGAAGGAAGCGGCCGTGGCCTTATGTTAGGTACCATCCCGGCATTCGCCTGGAGGAGAAGTGGGAAACCACGGAAAACCACTTCCAGGATGGCTGAGGTGGGAATCGAACCCACCTCTACTCAGTTGACCTCCCGAGGCTGAGTGGACCCCGTTCCAGCCCTCATGCCACTTTTCAAATTTCGTGGCAGAGCCGGGAATCGAACCCGGGCCTCCGGGGGTGGCAGCTAATCACACTAACCACTACACCACAGAGGCGGACTACACCTTCTAACATAACAAAATATTAGTTTTATATTTTCAACTAAAGCATGGAGGACAAACTCACGGAAGTAACTACCCCAGGTGGTATCAAATCCACCTCCACCTTTGGCGGTGTTAGTAGGCCTTCGGATTCTGGGGAGCCCACACCAACATGCTTTGAGGACGAGTCGGAGCGTCCTGGAACTACTAGCAATAAGATCCGATATAAGGAACATAACTATTTCGCCACATTGAACATCAACTCACTACTTAAGCTAGGCAAACTGAAGCATTTAACTGATACTTTGACTCACCACAAGATACTACTCACAGCAATACAGGAAACCAGGTATACAGATGAGAATGCCTTTGATTCGCAGGGGTACCGTATTTTTAAGGGAAAGGTAGGGCGCAGGAGAATGAAGAATGTGCCACACCTGGGGACTGGGTTCATTGTAAGCCATAAGATACTGGACTCGGTAATTGACTTCGACTCGCCCAATAGTCGAGTGTCCCTTCTAACCTTCCGGTGCACAAACAAGATATACACTGCAGTAAATGTTCACGCGCCTATCAATGAGGACAATAAACGTAACCCTGAAAGTACCGACAAATTTTGGGAAGAACTAGAGGACATCATCAGCAAAGTCCCAGAGCGTCATACAACCATTTTACTCGGGGACGCACAGTTAGGGAAAGAGCGCAAATTTAGAGACATTGTGGGAGAATACCCAGCTCACTTACGAACAAATAGAAATGGGGAGCGTTTAGTGGGACTCTGCAAAGCTTTCAACCTGGTAATGAAGTCAACGGCCTTTAAGAAACTACCAAGGAAACAGAAGACCTGGACGTCACCCAACAACCTCTTAGGGGAATTTCAGATAGATCATGTTGCCATTGCAAGGAAAGCCCATAGAGAGATCCAGAATGTAAGAGTGTTAAGAGGAGCGAATTTGGACTCCGACCACTACCTCTCCAAAATAAAGCTGAAATTTCTACCTAGGAACACTAAAAGAACCAAGTCAGTTAAACTTACTAAGTTTGATTTAGAAAAACTTGCAACTTGCAAACAGTTTACAGAGAAATTGGAAAGAATAGAATGCAGAGATTGGGATGAATTGAGGAAAAATCTAGTAAAAGTAGCAACAGAGACTGCGCCATTACTAAAACAGAAGAAGCATGCCTGGTGGACAGCTAGATGTGAAGAAGCGGTAATGCAGAGGCAGATGGCCTGGTTAAAGTGGAACTCACAGAAGACACAAGAAAACAGACAGAAGTTCATAGAGCAACGGAAGATAACTGCCAATATCATCAGACAAGTGAAACGGCAATTCACAAAAGACCAATTGACACAGTTGGATGATGACTTCAAGAAGAACAATACCAGAAACTTTTACAGAGGCTTTAAACGGAACGTTAGTCACTACAGTCCACCCAGTCTCCATTTCCGTGGACCAGATGGGAAGATAGCCTATAATGACACTGACAATTGCCACCTTCTCGCCAAGTACTTCGAGGATCTCCTTAATTGTGAATCACCTGATACCTTTTTTGTTTACCAAGACAACATCAAGCAACCAAACTCGCAACCACCATCCAAAGAAGAAGTAATACAAATCATCCAGTCTCTGAAAAACAACAAAGCATCCGGAGAAGATTCGATAGTAGCCGAACTATGGAAGCAGGCTGGAGACAAGACTGTAAGCAAGCTGACAGAAATTCTACAATACATCTGGGAGACCGAAACATTACCTAGTGACTGGACCACTGCACTGATTCATCCCTTGCACAAGAAAGGAGACTTGACTGACATCAATAATTATCGAGGAATCTCATTGGTACCAGTCACATACAAAATTTTCTCTAAAGCCTTATTAAATAGAGCCGAACCTCAACTAGACCCACAATTAGGAGAGTACCAGGCAGGATTTAGAAAAGGACGCTCTTGTACAGAACAGATACTCAATCTGCAATCAGTATTACATCAAGCAAAAATGGCCGGTAAGAAATACGTTGTCATTTTCGTCGACTTTACAAAGGCGTATGACTCGGTAGACAGACCTACTCTTATGAAGATTTTGCAGGAACTAGGACTTGATGAGAAGACCCATAACCTAATCAAACAGACTTTAAGCAACACCAGGTCACGAGTAAAGTTCAGAGGAGTCATATCAGAAAGTTTTGAAATTAAATCAGGAGTGAGACAGGGAGATGGTCTGTCCCCTCTCCTCTTTAACTGTGCCTTGGAGAAAGTAATAAGAGAGTGGCGAAAGGAGTTAGCTAGAATGGAGATTCCAAGTGGCATTTATTTGGGACATAAGCGCAATGAGCTCAATGTTGACTGTCTGGCGTATGCCGATGATCTGGCCCTGATATCTAATTCAATAGAAACTTCAGTGAAACAACTAAATGTTCTCAGACAACAAGCAGCAAAGGTTGGGCTACATGTGTCTCTCGAAAAAACACAATTCATCACGAACATCGGTGAATCTCCTTGTACGTTGCATCTGGAACAGGGAGAGATCAGGAAAACCAATAGGTTTAAGTACTTGGGAGAATGGTTGGAATCCAATCTCTCTGAAGGAACAGCTTTGTCAACTCGAGTTAACAGGCTTGAAATGGCCTACCAACTGACCAAGAATACGTATAATAAAAAGTGTCTCTCTCGTAATACTAAGATGAAGCACTACCAGACAGTCATCCGCCCTGAAGCCTTATATGCTTCAGAATGTCTAACATTCAACAGGAAGGGACTCATGGAAAAACTTGAAATCCAGGAAAGAAAGATAATGAGGAAGATACTGGGGCCAGTCAAGGAAGGGGACAGTTATAAAAGACGGCCTAACCAAGAGCTCTACAAGTACTGTGAAAGAATAACGAATGTAGCAAGGAAGAGACGCCTAGCATTCTATGGGCACGTCTACAGGATGCATCCTACCAGGTTGACCAACCAGATTCTCAGCTACTGGCAAAATAGGAAGACCAAGTCACCATGGTTGATGGAAGTGAATAAAGATCTACAGGAACTGGGAATAACAGAAGGAATCTTAAAGGATCGTACAGCACTCAGGAAGATGCTTAAACATAAGAAGTTCCAGGACAGATTATCAACAAAGAAGACTGGCGCCCTTTGGACAAAGGAGAGGAAGGAGCAACACAGCCTGAGGATGCGCAACTACTGGGCAAACATCAAAGCCCATTCCAAAATGCAATAGTTGAATGTCGTGGTCCTTAGCTGGCCTATACGAAACAAGAATAATAATAATAATAATAATAATAATAATAATAATAATAATAATAATAATAATAATAATAATAATAATAATAATAATAATAATACCGTAACTATAGTACTACTCTAGACTAATACAAAATGTGACAGAGTGGCTAGTTCTATTTCCAGCCGCCTTTGTTATCAGGAATTAACCTGTTACTCATTTGTGTGAACTCCATACTACGAGTCGCTTCGTAAGTTTCTTTTTTGACTTCCCAAAGGGAAATGAAACCCAGATCCTTCCGAGAGAACTGAGCACACTTTTGCGTCGCCACTAAGACAGCTACTGAAACTAAAAGAGAGATAATATTTACATCGATGCAGGAAATCTATATAAATAAAATTGTAGGGGGTCCGCTGTCTGTAATTTCTTTTGTTTTGCCAATTTTTCAGATATTTGTCCGTTTTAGGTCAACTCAAGACCGAATCGGTGGTTTTTACGTTTCGTGTCTGTTTGTCTGTTTGTCTGTTTGTCTGTTCCACCATCACTTCGAAACGGCTGGATAGATCTCAACCAAGCTTCATATTTAGAGTATACTCATCCTGGGGAAGGTTTCGATAAGCATATCATTTTAAAATCTTTGAATACTCGGGGGGTTTATAGGAAAACCAGAATGGTTTTTCCACCATCACGTCGAAACGGCTGGATAGATCACAACCAAACTTCATATTTAGAGTATACTCATCCCGGGGAAGTTTTCGATATGCATGTCATTTTAAAATCTTTGAATAGACGGGGGGTTTATAGGAAAACCTGAATGGTTTTTCCACCATCACGTCGAAACAGCTGGATAGATCTCAACCAAACTTCTTCTTCTTCTTCTTCTTGCGTTCCGGCCTTCTAAGGACCACGTTACAATTTCAATTGTTCCTCCTTAGTTCTTTCCTTTTCTTCCAGTATTCTTTCATTGTTTCACTGTGTTTCTTTTTCCTGTCTTCAGTCCACTTTGTGCCTGTTTTCTTTTCCTTCCTCCCTTGGAATCCTTCCATTTGTAAGACTTTCTTCCTAAAAATCTTTCTTTCCAATAATTCTTCTTCTCGTATGTTGTTCCTTTCCAGGTCTTTCTTGACTTCTTGAATCCAGGTGGTAGTTGATTTCTTTTCCCAAAGGTACTTGAAGATTCGTTTAGTTAGTCTATTGTCATCCATTCTGTAAATGTGTCCAAGAAATAGCAATCTCCTTTTTCTTATTGTTTCTGATATGTTTTCTACGTTCTGGTAAATTTCATTGTTACTTCTTAATTTCCAAAACTCTGCAATTCTTGGAGGACCTAATATTTTCCTTATAATTCTTCTTTCTAATATTTCTAATTTATCAAGCTTGTAGTTCAGTGCTAGACATTCGCTGGCATAAAGGCATTCTGGTTTCACTACTGTGTTGTAGTGCTTTATTTTAAGTTTCCTTGATAAGCACTTTTTGTTGTAAGTATTCTTAGTTATACCGTATGCTCTTTCCATCTTTTGTATCCTCTCCTCTATAGCAGATTTTTCTAAACCATTTTCTTGAATTGTCTCACCCAAATATTTGAATTTCTTTACCTTTTCTATTCGACCAATATCCGTTGCTAAAAACTTTGGGGCACTTTTTATATTCGTCAAAAATTTTGTTTTCTCGGCAGAGATTCTCAAGCCTGTCATGTTGGCTGTCTTTTCAAGGAGATTGACTTGCATTACTGCATCTGTAAGGCTTTCTGAAAGTATGGCAAAGTCATCTGCAAATGCTAGGCAATTTATTGCAACACCTTTGCTCTTCTTCCCCAGCATGAGTGGCAATATTTTATATTCTTTCAGTTTTTCATTCCAAATTCTTACAATTTTCTCCATGGCACAATTGAAAAGGAGTGGAGATAGACCATCGCCCTGCCTGACACCTGTATTTATTTTGAAAGGTCGAGATACTTCACCCATAAATTTTACTTTCGAGATAGTGTCTGTAAGTGTTTCACGAATTAGGTTTGCCAATTTAGTTTTAACTCCAAATTCACGGATTACTTTATCTAGGGTTTCCCTATCAACAGAGTCAAAGGCTTTTTTAAAGTCAATAAATGTTACAACTATGTACAACTATGTTACAACAACTATATTTAGAGTATACTCATCCCGAGGAAGGTTTCGATATGCATATTATTTTAAAATCTTTGAATAGAGCGGGGGTTCATAGGAAAACTAGAATGTTTTTTCCACCATCACTTCGAAACGGCTGGATAGATCTCAACCAAACTTCATATTTAGAGTATACTCCTCCCGGGGAAGGTTTCGATATGCATATCATTTTAAAATCTTTGAATACACGGGGGGTTTATAGGAAAACCAAAATGGTTTTTCCACCATCACGTCGAAACGGCTGGACAGATCTCAACCAAACTTCATATTTAGAGTATACTCCTCCCGGGGAAGGTTTCGATGTGCATATCATTTTAAAATCTTTGAACAGACGGGGGTTTATAGGAAAACCAGAATGGTTTTCCTCCATTTTCTCTTATACTATTGATTTTCTGTAAACTTCGTTTACCGTACGTGAAACGTCTCTTCATTATAAACAACTTTTGTTATGTTCATAATTTACCTTACTCTTCACACGACGGAGAAATTTACAATTTTCCGCTGGTATCATGCTCTGCATTGAGTGACCGATAGACCGACAACGAACCTACAGGTTACCATGGCAACGTCTCTGACTGCATGCCAGCAGGGAAGTAACGTATTGCCATTTTCCTCATCATGCTTTTAAATTCGTGGTTGTTCCTTGGGTAGAAGGCAAAAGAGGCGTCTGCGGGATATTGGCGGAATATCGTTGGATGTTATAACTGCCCTCGAATAGATTAAGTAATAACACCATTAGTCATCTTCTTATTATTTGTTTACCTAAGAATCACTGGACCTAAATTTCTCCTCAGTTACCGCTTTATTATATCCATAACTCACACTAGCATCATTTATTGAAGGGCATTTGATTTTCCAATACATTCACTCGGCATTTACATATTTGTCGTTATCCGGCTGTCCTCAGTTATAATCCATTTTCTATTACTTTCAACTTTCTTAACTGTATTATTTTCTTCCTTAATTACGCCGTATGTACGCGAGTGCTACAAACTACTGGATGTATTTCCACCAAGACTCATATATTTTTTTTTTTGCTATGGGCTTTACGTCGCACCGACACAGACAGGTTTTATGGCGACGATGGGATAGGGAAGGCCTAGGAGTTGGAAGGAAGCGGCCGTGGCCTTAATTAATGCACAGCCCCAGCATTTGCCTGGTGTGAAAATGGGAGACTCATATTTAGAATACACCTGTCCTTGATAGGTTTCAGGGCAAATATTGTTTCTAAATCCCTGAACTGACTGAGGGTTTATACGAATCCGAAACAGTGATTTTGCACTTCCACAAAATATACACAACCAAACTTAATGGAAATCTACCTACCTTAGTAGAAATTAATTTCTAAACCTTTTTTCTCATGTGCATCATTTCGATACGAGGATTAATAAGGGAGATATCATTAACGGACCGTTTTTCTGTATAAGTCCCATCGGACTTGACTCACGAGCGGGTGCGTGTAAAGCGTATTCCTTACAACTTGAAAACTACTGAAGACATTCGAACCAAAATTTATATTTAGCATCCCCCTGTCCATAGGTAGGTTTTAAAGGTCAATAACATTTCATGTTCCGCAATGGACTGGCGGTTTATTGGGAACACAAATGGTGATTTTATTCCACAATATATACAGAACAAGACCAACCTGACTGGAAATCGACCAAACGAGATGGAATTCCACCTCTAAACCTTTTTATTCAGGTGCATTTTTTCGTCAGGAGGATTAATAAGGGAGATATCATGAATGGTCACTTTTGCAGGTTAAGTCCAGCGGACATAGCCCTAAAGGTGTTTTACATGGAGCAGATTCCTTATCTATATAAATCAAATCGTAACGACTGTGTGCCTCTACACTGACTATTTTGGCGAAATTTTCGTACAGCTTTCCCTTTAAGGGGTAATAATGACCATCTCCATAATTTTTGGTTTAGTTTCCTGAATGTCCTAATTTTTACCCGCCTCGCCCAAAATCCAGATTGCGGCATAATCTGCCAGAAGAAAAAGAAAAAGATTGAAATTTGACAAAATTATACGTTTTAGCCTGTAACGAACAGAAAACATCCTAGATCATTAAATGTTTCACTTTTTATCCCCGAAGAATATCGAAATATGCAGGCAATTTTAATGATGGTGCAGACCTTCGGAAATTCCTATCACATAACGGATTGCACAATCTCCGTTCAATTTGGAATGATATACAACCTTGGTCTTATGACTTTTTGCCGTATTTGTATCCCTTTTACGTTTGATTTTTCTCTATTAATGGATGTTAAGTCAATTTAGAATTTTCACATGCATAATTCATACTTTCAATTACTTATATGAAATACAGAATCGTCATACTCTTCACAAAAATTGGCACGCCCAGTAGGCATATGTGAGCCAAATGCTATGTATGTAGCTGTCACATAATTATCCGAAAAGTAATGTAATGTGAGATAATCTTACAAAACCTTTACCCTGTTCCACGTTTCTAACTCAATCTGACCCAAGAATAGATGACATATCATAGGACCAGCCATTTAGGCCACTAAATCCGGCGTGTCTTATGGTATAACCCTTTGTCGATATGACGTACGTTTAGTAGCAGTTAATCTGTAAATGAAGGTCTTCAATATTGTAAACACGCATATACTTTCGTATGTCGATCTATATATATTCACTGATGTCGATTTTTAGCGATCGAGAAAGGGTGTGTCTGCTATTGTAATCAGTACTCCCCACAACGACTTTAACTGGCAGTAGGGAAGGGTTCCTTCTCCAACTCCTGTGTAACTGTCATTAGTAAGGAAGGCCGACAATTGTAATGAATAGTTCCCTTCTCCATTTGACTTGCAGAAGGAAAGTGAGCATGCAGTTTTGTTTAAAACTCCCCTACCCGATTGTGTTTGGCAGTAGGCAAGGGTGCCCGCCATTATAAAGAAATGTCCTCATCTAAACTGTGACTGGCATTAGGCATAGTGGCCTGCTATTTTGATGGAAACACACCAACTTGGTGTGACTGGCAGTAAGCTGGCTGGCAGTAGGAAAATGGGCCTGGCATTATAATGATAACTGCACAACTCAATTTCGAGTGATAGTAGGGTAATTGCCTACCATTATAATAGAAACTCCTCAACTGTAATCTGTCTGGAAGTAGGAAAGGGGGCTGCCATTTTAACGAAAACTCCCCAAATCGATTCTGTCCGCGTAGTAGGCAATGGGGCCTGCAATTATAATGTAAACTTCCCAACTCGATTGTGAATAGCAGTAGACAAGTGAGCTTGCCGTAATATCACAAACCCGTAACAAACACTTTACATTGGAAACAACGTACGGGGACCTCCCCATGCTCTTTCTCGGATAACGCTAAGAGACATGCAATTTTAAAACAATCTTATTTACTGCATGTACACTATTTACTTCGATATTCGAATACAATGTAGAATACCGTAGCGAAGCACGGGTACAATCGCTAGTTTTTTAATAAATTGAGTAGCACGCATAACAATTGAGTTAAATATAAAATGTATTTCTTGGATTTGTCCATATAATACTGAAACCTACCTTATTATCATAACGAACGTCATACTCATTCTCACTTGCTTTAGTTGTGGCCGGCGAATTGGGAGGCTGTGGGTTTGGATCCCATTGGTGTCCGGTTGGCCATTTTTGTTCTGTACTTAACATGTCTTCAACACGCACTAAATGTACGTAAAACGGCCTAATAAGGTAGAAAGTCGGTTTCGATTACAATGCGATCGTGAATATTCAATATGCAATACGCATTGAATCCGAAAACTGTCTTTCTCAGCAAATGTGGATTCTCCAGTAAAAAAATAAATAAATAAATAAAAAATAAAAAATAAAAAATCGCAACATGCTGGTTTTAAATTCAGTAATTTTAAAAGTTATATTGTAGTCAATAGTTTTGAAGTACATTAACATATTGTTGTATTGCCAACGTAGGCTTTGGAGGCCGCAGATCGAACAATCACAGCAATAGAACCAGCTTTTGGGTAGACAGGCCGTGTGCATGCCAGTCCCAATTATGACCCCAAATGGCACCTTCTGGGTGAAACGATGCTTACGCACATGGCCTAACATCCCAAAAGCTGATTCTATTGCTGTGATTAATTGTTGTTTTCTTTATGTTGTAGGAATTGGGAAGGTAGGTCTTATGGCGACGATGGGACAGGAAAGGTCTAGAAGTGGGAAGGAAGCGGCCGTGGCCTTATTTAAGGCACAGCCCCAGTATTTGCCTGGTGTGAAAATGGGAAACCACGGAAAACCATCTTCAGGGCTGCCGACAGTGGGGCTCGAACCCACTATCTCCCGAATACTGGATACTGGCCGCACTTAAGCGACTGCAGCTATCGAGCTCGGTAAACTCATTTTCAAGGCTGCAGACAGTGGGGTTCGAACGCACTATCTCCAGAATGCAAGCTCACAGCTGCGCGCTCCTAACCACACGACCAACTCGCTCGGTGGTATTGGGAAGTAATTATGACAATGCGAAAGACTTGAATGTCTTGACACGTTCGTTCCAAATTAAATTAAAATATTATGTAGTATCCAGCGTCCGACTCCGCAGCTGAATGGTCAGAGTTGAGGCTTTCGGTTCAGAGGGTTCCGGGCTCCATTCCAGGCAGGGTTGGGGATTTTAATCGCGTCTAATTAATTATTCTGGCTCGGAGACTGGGTGTTTGTGTATGTCCAACCATTTTCCTCTTCATATTCACACAACACACCACACTACTAATCACCACAGAAACACGGAATAGTGATTACATCCCTCAACACAGGGTTGGCGTTAGGAAGGGCATCCGGCCGTAAAACATGACCAAATCCACATGTGCGACCCCACAAGTGTGGTAGAATAAGAATAAGAATATTATATTTTATCCAGTAGTTCTGGAGTACACTAATACATCGTTGGAGTTGGGAAACATTGTTAAATATGCAAGACCAATTTCTTGACAGAAAAAGCACAGTTTCCTCTCTCTTAGACCAATCTGCAGTTGGTTTATCATTGTATCAGTGTCTGCCTGTTCCCTCTATAGTTCAGTTAAGCGCTGATAAAGATTAAAATAGGTTGTCCTTGAAATTCACTGAACTACTGCATCATACTGGTGCGATAGTTTTGATGGGACCGGGCGAGTTGGCCGTGCGCGTAGCGTCGCGCGGCTGTGAGCTTGCATCCGGGAGATAGTAGGTTCGAATCCCGCTATCGGCAGCCCTGAAGATGGTTTTCCGTGGTTTCCTATATTCACACCAGGCAAATGCTGGGGCTGTACCTTAATTCTGGTCACGGCCGCTTCCTTCCAACTCCTAGGCCTTTCCTATCCCATCGTCGCCATAAGACCTATCTGTGTCGGTGCGACGTAAAACCCATAGCAAAAAAAAAAAGGTTTTGATGGATACCGACGAAGAATTCCTTGTCGGCGTCCCGTTGCTCTTCCTCTGCGAATGTAAGCAGTCTCAAAATATTCATCGATTGGAAGGAAACAAAAAGTGTGTGAAAAACATGTAGTGGGTAAAAGATGATGATGCTTGTTGTTTAAAGGGGCCTAACATCGAAGGTCATCGGCCCCTGTAGCGGGAAAAAGGAGATGAAACTTCAAACTTGTGAAAACTTTTAACCAAACCAAACCCCATGGCACTACAGCCCTTGAAGGGCGTTGGCCTACCAAGCGACAGCTGCTCAGCCCGAAGGCCTGCACATTATGAGGTGTCGTGTGGTCAGCACGACGAATCCTCTCAGCCCTTATTCTTGACTTTCTAGACCGGCGCCGCTATCACACCGTCAGATAGCTCCTCAATTCTAATCACGTAGGCTGAGTGGACCTCGAGCCAGCCCTCAGATCCAGGTAAAAATCCTTGACCTGGCCGGGAATCGAAGCCGCGGCCTCCGGGTAAGAGGCAGGGACGCTAACCCTACACCACGGGGCCGGCTGTGAAAACTTTTACTTCTGGGAAAATTAATACTTAGAAAACTGTTCCCCAATTATTTAAGACGGTTGTGATTTTTTGAACCGGAGGGAAGTCAGTCTAAGTAACTCGTATGTGGTCATTTGCTTGACAAAAGGGATTGGGGCATCTTGAACATTAGTGTGTGATGTATGTGAAGCGTTTTCTAAGGGCCTATGTTAATTTAGTGTTTGTACGGGTAAGTGTATTTGTAATTAACTATATATTAGGTTTAGGGAGGAAGCGACCATGGTTTTGGTGTTAGCGACCATCCATGCATTCACCTGTGGGGAACGGGGATGTAACAGCCGAGTGACACTGTTATTTGCTTCTCACCAAAGAGGCTGCAGTTCGGATCCCAGCCTATGTACTATGGAGTTCTGAAATATCACGTACAACTGGAAATTATTTTTCCTAGGTGTGTACAAGAAGTAAGAAATTTTGTGGAATGTGCGGCATAATGGTTATTTAAATAAAGGCAAGTCACTGCCTCTCTAACAGTAATTTGGTACCGGGCGAGTTGGCCGTGCGCGTAGAGGCGCGCGGCTGTGAGCTTGCATCCGGGAGATAGTAGGTTCGAATCCCACTATCGGCAGCCCTGAAAATGGTTTTCCGTGGTTTCCCATTTTCACACCAGGCAAATGCTGGGGCTGTACCTTAATTAAGGCCACGGCCGCTTCCTTCCAACTCCTAGGCCTTTCCTATCCCATCGTCGCCATAAGACCTATCTGTGTCGGTGCGACGTAAAGCCCCTAGCAAAAAAAAAAAGTAATTTGGTGTTCAGTTTGAGTTTAGCAAGAACAATGAAACGTCACAAAACTTTCCGCGCAATCTTTCCTTGTGTAATCACAAATACCGGCTTTAAGTTTAGAGGCTACAAATACTTGAATCTCTAAACTTTCCCTGTGTAAATTATCCTTAGATGAAGTATTGACAAACAGCTGGATGATGGTATGGAAGGGAGCGATAAACATCCGATCCGACAACAGAAAACTGGTGAAAATATGAAGTAGCAGATAATAATAATAATAATAAAGTTCATAAAGAATTCATCATTTGATTTCATCGACTGCAAATGTTAAAAACAGTCAAGCTCTTTAGGCGTTTCCTTTGCTAGTGGTTTAACGTCGCATTAACACATCGGCGTCATTGAATTATTCTACGAAGGAAACCTGCAGTGGTGTCTCAACGGCGTACTAGCCGCCAGCGTCTAGGAAAGGTATGGCAATCCAACTGATGAGCCCACTGCTACACTGGGGCGAAACGCTGGTAATTACACGATTGAAAAAGACTAATGAACTTGAATGTTTTAATTTTTTTTTGGTAGTTGTTTTACGTCGCACCGACACAGATAGGTCTTACGGCGATGATGGGAAAGGAAAGGGCTAGGAGTGGGAAGGAAGCGGCCGTGACCTTAATTAAGGTACAGCCCCAGCATTTGCCTGGTTTGAAAATGGGAAACCACGGAAAACCATTTTCAGGGCTGTCGACAGTGGGGTTCGAACCTACTACCTCCCGAATACTGGATACTGGCCGCACTTAAGCGACTGCAGCTATCGATCTCGGTGAATGTTTTAATAATAATAATAATAATAATAATAATAATAATAATAATAATAATAATAATAATAATAATAATGTTGAAAGGCGAATCATGAGGAAAATATTAGGCCCACAAAACACAGCAGAAGGTTGGAAATTACGAAGTAATGCTGAAATATATCAAAAAATAGAAAATATATCAGATGTAATGAGGAAAAGGAGACATATGTTTTTTGGACATTTATATCGAATGCAAGATAGTAGATTAACCAGTAAGATTTTCAGATATTTGTGGAGTAAGAAATCAACGACAAGCTGGGTCAACGAAGTAAGAAAGGATTTAGAAAAAAACAATATAACAACAGAAGAAATAAATAATAGAGAAGGCTTTCGGTTAAAAGTATTGAAAATAGAAGGATTCCAAGGTAGGAAAGTAAAAACGACTGGTTCAAAGTGGTCTGAAGACAGAAAGAAGAAACATAGTGAACAGATGAAAGCGTACTGGAAGAAAAGGAAAGAACAAGAAGAAGGAATTGAAATTGGCACGTGGTCCTCTGGTGGCCCATTCGAAAGAAGAAGAAGAATAATAATAATGTTATTGGACGTCATTTGCTATGGATTTAAGGAGAATTTAGGTTGTAGGAATTCTGTCCTATAGGAAATTTTTAGCGTACTGGAAGTCACAACAACATTCACATCTAAACACTATCAAATACTATCCATCTAAGTCGGGTTCGAACCTGCTATGATGGAAACAGAAGGGTGACAAACCGACTGTGCCACTGACATGTAACTACACATAAGTGAGTTAAATTGTTGCGTCATCTCAATTAACTTCTTTTATATGATAGAGTATGGTTGTAATACTTGTAATACTTACATACGGAGAAATATGTTCTTGTACTGTGTGTTCAACATCTCTTCAAAGGGACTCTGCAATGTCAGAGTTTTGCCTTGAATAGTGGTTGTTTGGTAAATCTACTGACACAGGTCTCTGACATTTTGAGCATTCTTAGATACCAATGGATTCTAAGGGTATTCAATCACGCAAAAGTGAGCATAAAATGTGAGGTGGATATCCCCCTAAGAAATTCGATAGTTATTTCTTGATCAGAAAAATAAAATTTCTTGGTACTAATGAAAATAGACGTTTAGAAAATTAAAGTAGCCATTGTGTATTGTCGAGTACCTCGGATTTCCACGTGGATAGTGAAATACAACCTGTATCTGAAAAGTTCGGTGAATGGTCTCATGAAATAATGATAACGTAAGTTACACACAAAACCCATTTACTGGCCTTCAAAGTAATCTCCGTTAGCTACAACACACTTTTGACATCGACTGTAAAGCTGCTGGAAGCTGGCAGCAAACGCTTCTTTTGGAAACTCCCGGAGAACCCTTGTCACGCGTTGTTGAATACCTGCTACACTGTCGACCATTCACCGAACTTTTCAGACACAGGTTGTATGACCTTAAGCCATTTATTTTATAAAGTAATTTCTTACAAACTTGAGGTATTTCGAACACTTTAAATTCGGAAATGATGGCATTCAGCTCTTTTTCTGAACCATCTGACCTAAATGATATTCAGAAATTCAATTTATTTGTCAATGTATGGTTTAATTTGAGACTGTTGAAGGCCTCTTTATTTAGCAATATCGGAAATGAATAATAAGAGTCTCTCTGAGACCAATGGGAGCTAAGCATGTAATAAAAATATAATAGTAAAACACTACTTATTTAACTATGAACGCTTCATGCATGGGAGTTTCGACTAAGTGATAAATCCGATTTAAAGCTTATATATCTCTTATTCAAAGAGAAGTATTGTTAAGTCTATGAACGATTATATCTAAAAATGAAAGACTACATGTTTTAGTATGAGTTTCTTTTTCAACTAATTATATTCCTCTTGCATCTCATTATACCGTACATAGCAATAGACTGACATACAGTAACGTCAGATATTTCAAATAAATTCTACTTTAGGCAACGTTCTTAGAAGTATTTGTTTATCAAGTACGAAAAGCAATGCACCTTGCCTGGATTCGTATGCAAAAATTATTTACGTTCTTGGCAAATACAATATTTCAGTAAAATCTCCCTAAATTATATGAGCAATTGGATTTAAAAGTAAAATACAATCTTACATTGAGTCAATATTTCTCATATTCAGTGAGCATTTAAAATGAAGAACTTTTCTTTGAAGTGATGACGTCTTTTTTCCAAGAGTACACTAATGTGTTGCTATGGCGAAAGTTTCAGTTTTTCGAATTGCTGTTAGTCCGAAAAGCAACTGTTTTAGCGAGCATAATTATTGTCGTAAACTAACAGAATAGGTTTATTATGTCAGTTTTGTCTCAGAAGGTAAAGCTTAATTATTTTGTGTTATGTGTAATTGTTCCTTCGCAGGCTAGGCCTAGTGTTCACAGTCCTCTATGCCTTCTTGTATGGGCTAGAAGAAATTTGTTACTTTCACAGACTTGTCTCAATCTGATCCTTAGCTTTGACGATATGAATTTTTTTTTTTGCAAGTTGCTTTACGTCGCACCGACACAGATAGGTCTTATGGCGACGATGGGACAGGAAAGGGCTAGGAGTGGGAAGGAAGCGGCCGTGGCCTTAATTAAGGTACAGCCCCAGCATTTGTCTGGTGGGAAAATGGGAAACCATGGAAAACCATTTTCAGGGCTGCCGGCAGTGGGGATATGAAATTGACTGAGGAATGAGCGATGCTAGTAACGTATTCCTTATGAAACTAGTCCCGGTTATGAATGGTGGGAACTTTCAGGGCATGTTGGTGCGTGCATCACAGTGGGCTTGGCAGACTGATATGTAATAGCAACTTCTGGCTCAGGGAAGAAAGCAACGGGAAACTATTCCACTCCTTAATTCCCTAGTATGCATCTTCAGTGATGCCTAGGACATCTATGAAAGCTGATGGCGGAGCTGTTGAGGATAAAATTAGCCTTCGGTTTGACTACTTAACATCCATACCTGTAAGTGTGTACAGATCATACTGAATCACAAGCAATTGTTCATGAATACTTGTTGGTCAGTGAAAGGGAGTATTGGGACAATGAGGAGTGAGGTAGTTTATCATTGCTTTCTTCGCAGATACAGAAATAAACTTTCAGTCTGCCAAGCCCTTTAAAACATCGACCTTACAACATCGATCACCGCAGAGACTGGTTGTATGAGGAAAGTTGCTATCAGGCATTAGCATCTCCCATGTTTCAGTCTCTTTCATATCGTCAAAACCAAAGGTGAGACTTTTTTTTTTAATGGCGTGTGGCCTCCGAAGAGGCCGAGTGCAGGTCTTTCGAGTTGACGCCGTATAGGCGACCTGCGCGTCTATAAGAATGGGGCCCTACCTGTGATGAATTCTAATGCTGAAGACGACACACACACCCAGCCCCCGAGCCATTGGACTTAACCAATGAAGGTTAAAATACCCGACCCGGCCGGGAATCGAACCCGAGACCCTCTGGACCAAAGGCCAGCACGCTAACCATTTAGCCATGGAGCCGGACAAGGTGAGACTGAGACAGACAGACAGATCGTTCAGTGCAACATTGTTTCAACCCACAGCAGAAGACACATGTAAACACTGTATCTCCCCAGAAATAAATCTGGGCTTGTGTTATATCAGATTTTTAATGTGTTTTTAAAACATGCTATGCAATTACGCCCCAAGAAAATACACCATTATAAGCCAGCTACGCGTTTAGTTTACTAAAATATCTCCGTCAAAAATATTATTGATACGAATAGTTCTTGACGCATTACAACGCTTAATTCCAACATAAACATTTTAACACTAATGCGCAGGCAAGGTCTTACAAGATCCATATGCGAATGAAGGTCGAGCGATTTATATACAATCAAGAAAATTACGTACGTTTTCAAAAATATTCTGAACGGAATAAACAATTACCATGTAATAAGAAAATAAACCACTGACAGATTTCACTGAGGGATACACTTAGCTCGATGAAATGATGATATCTATATTCTCAGAGGTAACCTATCCTCCTCCACCCGTCTCACATGACACCATCATCCACAGAATTCATTCGCAGTTTAGCTTATCTCCTCATTGCGAGTACCCTCCTGTCATTGTTCCCACTTGCCACTGTTCTCACTGCCTTCTTATACACTACTTCCAATTTCGAGGGGAGAGTTTTATTAAAGAAATAATAAATAGTCCGTCCTCCAATGAAGGAGACCATTCGGCTCCGGAATACAGTCAAGGTTACAATTACAATAGAATTTAAAAATATCAAGAAGTGGAAATTTACAACGTTAATGCTGTTATTGTCTTTCTGTCCGGTTGGGGGAGGGGGAGAAATAATAATCACGTTCTCATTATAGATGGAAATGAATGATTTGTAGAGAGTCCCTCAGAAACTGTATTACTATTTTTTTTTCTATTTCGCAGAATGGAACTTTCAAATATTGTATGTCGGACTAGGGCCTGAAAACATACCGATGAAAAGATAATCGTGTCCGAGGGCTCATTTTTTCTTGCAGAATACTGTTGATCGTAACTGCGGGCTCAGTATATTAACTAGGCTACATCCCAATTCAGTTTCCCTTTCTGTACTACCATCTTGGGAGAATACTTATCTTAAATACTTTAAATTCCGCCTCTGTGGTGTAGTGGTTAGCGTGATTAGCTGCCACCCCCGGAGGTCCGGGTTCGATTCCCGGTTCTGCCACGAAATTTAAAAAGTGGTACGAGGGCTGGAACGGAGTCCACTCAGCCTCGGGAGGTCAACTGAGTAGAGGTGGGTTCGATTCCCACCTCAGTCATCTTGGAAGTGGTTTTCCGTGGTTTCCCACTTCTCCTCCAGGCAAATGCCGGGATGGTACCTAACATAAGGCCACGGCCGCTTCCTTCTCTCTTCCTTGCCTGTCCCATCCAATCTTCCTATCCCTCCACAAGGCCCCTGTTCAGCATAGCAGGGGAGGCCGCTTGGGCGAGGTACGGGTCATTCTCCCCAGTTGTATCCCTGACCCAAAGTCTGAATCTCCAGGACACTGCCCTTGAGGCGGTAGAGGTGGGATCCCTCGCTGAGTCCGAGGGAAAAACCGACCCTGGAGGGTAAACAGATTACGAACGAGCGAAATACTTTAAATGATTCGTTTCATATTCACTCCTCCTTGATTTCTTCCGTACTGACATCGGTTTAGTCTTGGAAATGCAAGTTTTCATATCTAATACTGGGGCTGTACCTTAATTAAGGCCACGGCCGTTTCCTTCCCATTCCTAGGCCTTTCCTATCCCATCGTCGCCATACGACCTATCTGTGTCGGTGCGACGTAAAGCAACTAGCAAAAGTTTTCATACCAGATACGATGCACCTTTAATCAAGCTCCAATATATTAAACCGCAGGCTTTTAACAGCGCCTGCTATTAAATTAACTAAAACTGAAATACTAGTTAAGGTAAGTTATTTCCATTCAGGCACCATTTGCATTATATTTTAGCAAGTCCGGCCTTACGGTGTAGGGGGCAACGCGTCCGTCTGTCACCCGGCGGCCCCGGGTTCGATTCCCGGCCGGGTCAGGGGTTTTTAATTGTCAATGACTAATATCCCTGACCTGAGGACTGGGTGTTTGTGTCGTTCTTAACGTTCCTTCCCTCACATTCAACACTTTACACTTCCGCAATTTCCAAATACACCCAGGTTCCTAACATATGGTGCAAGTAGGGACAAATGATCTTTCTAGGTCGACGCCCCGAACAAATAGCATTTTAAAAAATGTTTTAGTAATCAATCAATCAATCAATCACCACTGATCTGCATTTAGGGCAATCGCTCAGGTGGTGGAATCCCTATCAGTTGCTTGCCTAGATTTTCCTTAAACTATTTCAAAGAAGTTGGAAATTTATTGAACATCTTCCTCGATAAATTATTTCAGTCTTTAATTCCTCTTCATATAAACAAGCATTTGCCCCAATTCAAACTTTATATTCATATTATAATTTTTCTACTTATAAAACTCCGTTCAACTCCATTCGGGACATACCGCTTAATCGAACAGATTGTCTCCTACTCTCAAGGATTCCCAGCTCAAAATTTGCAACATTTTCGCAACACTACTTTTTTGTTGTTGTCGAAAATCATCCAGAACAAATCGTGCTGCTTTCCTTTGGATCGTTTGCAGTCCTCGAATCAAGTAATCTTGGTGAAGGCCCCTTGCAGTGTAATCATACACTAACTGGGGTCTGGCCAGTGACTTACACGCCCTGTTCTTTATAGTCTCCCTGAAACCCACACATATCCTCATAACCATATGAAGATATCTGTAACGTTTATCTACGACATCGTGGACGTCATTACCCTAGTTAACATCTTACGTACTTTCAGCACATCAACACAGTAATTAAAATTGAGGGGTCTTTCCCCCTTGGTGAAACAACCTTATTTGGGCAGTGGTAAAGAAGTAGGGGACTGGAAATAATAATAATATTGCATTGAAAATTACTCGCTTGTGTTTAGGACTCCATTTTGAATATTATTAGGTCCCGAAATGTTGCTTTATTAGTGATTTTGTGCGTAATATTGGTAATAATTGCACTTAAGAAGTAGGAGGATATATTTATGATAGCCATCTTTGTTTCCAGAGATGTTATGGTATAGACTGGTTACTTTGACTTTACAGCAAAGCATGGAACTTCAGATAGTTGAGGAAAGCTTGGAGGTTACAATGCAAAGCATGGATGTTACAACATAAAGCATGGATGTTACAACTCCTCTAATTTAGTAGCTGTAACTTATCTTTGCAAATTCAGGCCAAGCTCTGTCATGAGAACAGTGGCCCCCTTCGCGGGCCACACTCCCTTCGAGACGCTCTTAACTATCGCCGCGGCGCATACTGCCCGCACGGCAAGAAAAAAAAAATTAGTAGCTGTAACCTATCTTTGCAAAATCCAGACCAGGCTCTGTCATGAGAACAGTGGCCCCCTTCGGGGGCCACACTCCCTTCGAGAGGCTCTTAACTATCGCCGCGGCGCATACTGCCCGCACGGCAAGAACAAAAAAATTAGTAACTGTAACCTATCTTTGCAAAATCCAGACCAAGCTCTGTCATGAGAATAACATCTTTTCATTGTAACTTCCATGCTTTATGTTGTAACATCCATGCTTTGTGTACCGGGTGGTACACCTCCACGCCGCTAATTCAAATCTTGCGGCAGTGGAAACTCCTCTACAGGAGAAAGCCTGAACTTTAACAAACTGAATTAACTCAACGGTTTTTCGGAAGATGTCACTACTGTAAATTTGGTAATTTTGAAGTGTTCTGAACTGTGTCTATTTTGATTTGTGTTTGTTTGCTCAGTATCAAGAAGTTTGGACATTCTCTAACAGATGTCTCTACCAAAACTTTGATAACGCACTCTGGTGTAAAGGAATGAACTTTCTTGAAGAAATTTAGCATTCATAAGTTTTGTTTTTACTAAATTTTGTTCTGTGGTTTGGGGGTTGGCAACAGTTATCCTTCTTTCCGCCTGTTTTGAATTTAACCAATAACTAATTTTTGTAATTAATTTCTGACCAATAGTGTCTCTGCTTCTCGATGTTGATGTGTAACTTTTAGCGACCCAATAAAATTGAGGGTGTGTGTCTACTCATTCTTGAAAGGTCTCGAGTTCTCCACGAGGGTATAAAAACTGCTGATTTTCTTGTCTCGGGGCCACTTATGTAACATCTTTCTTAGTGTGTGGATATGTAGCAGGGGGCGGGAAGCGCCTCTTTCTCCAAGCAGCAGTTCATCTACAAGGTAATGGCCTGTTAACATCTTCATTTCTTGCTAGCTCAGCAGTTTAACTCTCGGGGAGGATTCGAAACCTTTAGTATGTAACCTACCCTTTTAAAATGTAAATTCTTTTCTGTCTATCTACAAATTACAAATCTGTAAAGCGGGGATAGAGAGTGCTTCACCCTCTCGAACTCCCCTTCATTTTGAATTTGAGGTGACTATGTTTTCGTAACCGTTTTTCTCTTCCTTCTTAAAGTCTTAAACTTATTTGCCGACTAGTCACCTCCATAGATTGGGATTAGCCCCTGTATCATCGGCCTAGCGCCACATGGGTTTTTAGACAAAAACTTGGTGTAGGAGTGCAAGTTATCGCCTCCATTCATTTTGTATATTTTGGGCCATTTTTCTTAACCTGTTTGTTTTCTTCATGCGAAGGCCCCGTAGGTTGGGTATTAATTACCCCTGTTTCTTTGTGTGCCTTAAGGGCAGATAGAAATGAAGTTTGTTGTAGCCTTTGATAGGCTTGTAAAATCGAGAGCGGGACAGCTCTTTATAGTGTTGTGGTAAAAGTGCCTTAGAGAGGCTTGAGATGTAAAATTGGGAGCTAATGCTCCATGTAATTAAGGGTGTTCTGCCCTTTGGTATCTTGTTATTGTGAGCTGAGAGCTCAGAAATTATTTTTTGGGGCTCGAAGCCCAGATCTTGTAATAACCCCCTAAATCTTGTGATTTCTTTGTATCTAATTTTGGCTTGTTGTTGACTTGTTAAGTTTACAAATTCTATGTCATCATTGTTAAGTTTTGAAAATATAACCTTTGTTAAAGTTTTAAATTAACTTTAATTTTGTAGTTGAGACCTATTCCTACCCGCACCTTCTTTCACCTCTAACTACCACGGATAACTCCGTAACACTTTGCATTGTAACTTCCATGCTTTCCTCACCTATCTGAATGAAGTTCCTTGCTTTGCTGTAAAGTACCATAACAGCTCTGGAAACAAAGTTGGCTATCATGAATACATCCTCCTACTTCTTATGTGCAATTATTACCAATATTACCCAGAAAATCATTAATAATGCAACATTTCGGGACCTAATAATATTCAAAATGGAGTCCTGAACATCTGTGAGTAATTTTCAATGCAATATTATTAATATTTCCAGTCCCCTACTTTTTTACCAGAGCCCTTATTTGTTATCCCCTGCTATCCATCTCACATGATTGTCGAGGTTTTTTTTTTTACAGTCGTTCACAATTTATTATTCTATGAACTATAACATCATCCACAAAAAGTAGGGTTTATATGCATTAATGCCCGGTTCCAAGTTCCAATACAAGTCCATCTCGAATTAAGATTATATTAGCTCTCGTGGATGTAAGTTGTTCAGGTAAATGGAGAAATGAAATCTGCTTGAATGACATGGTAAAGACAGCTCTGTTGTGTCTCGGTCAGTGTGGAAACACCCCATTCCTCTCAGCGTCTCCATAATACATCAAATAGCTCAGTTATTATAATGGATCAGTGTTAGTACCCGTAGTTACCAGATATGCATGATCCAGGGGAGTGGTAAGATAAAAATTAAAGTCATCCAACTTCCTAGTTCCTCCCTGCCAATGTCAGACAGAGACTGTTGCATACGGCGAGGTAACTACCCAAAGTCATGCCGACGTCTGCTCACAACACGCTTTGAGACAGACAATACACTAAAGTGTCTGGGTCAGTAAACTTTCTGCTGCGATATAAATGTATGGGGCATGGAAGATGAGAATTTTATATTCTTACTCTTCGTTTTACAAAAGATTCTTTCGCAGGATAAACATAAAAACAACGGTAGGATGCAGGAAATGAAGAAAATATAAAATTGTAAATATTTTCGTCATTACTTGTCATAGGGTCCATTGGTACTAGACATACGATCGGCAGTTTTATGGGCAATTTTATTTGATCCAACATTTGTTATGTAACATTTATCTATAGGATCAGTATTGCCGGAGATGTTCGGGAATTCATTTTTAAGTCTCCCCCTGAACTACTTTTTCACCAAGCGTGAAGAAAATTGTTTACAGCCTAGATTGCAATGCGTTTTCTCCTGACCTTAAATACTTGATTTTCATAAATTCTCTTCTGTTGTTTTCTCGTGATACACGTGCATACAGAGACAGATAGACAGAAATGATGGATATTTAAAAACAATGCATTTCCTTCTTATTCTGGACAATACAGATATATAAATGTCAATTTTCAAAAATTCTGACCATACTACAGACAAAATATCTTATTTAAGGAAGATATATAGAAACGTTTTCAATTCAGTGCTTTGATAGTCCTCATACAAACACATTTTAAATAATCTCTATAATATACGGTCTCTTAAGGAGCTTTTTAACTAACAAGAATAACTATTACTGTGCATACTACCCGTGTACTAGCTAGTTATGTCTAGTTTTATCCAGTTCTTTAATAACTGTAGGAGAAATAAAAGGCATCGGAAAAATACTGCAGGCAATGTAGTTGGAAGAACTGATGACACAATACGAATTTACGTCACAGTTGTAATTCTCGGAAAGTTCTTGAGCTGTGAAGTTAATAAGTAGACTACCGGTTGTTGCTTGACAACGTTATCACGAGCCGCTGTAGAAGTCAACTGCTATTCACATAACAAGGAAATCATACTATTAAAAGATAAAGCAGTCTAAGAAGAAGTTTGTGCATAATATAATATTCTCGATTTAAAATAATTCATTTAATTTGCAAAATTCTGAGGTCTTGGTAACTGTTAAGGGTTCTATTGCTATTTTGAGGAATCATTTACATCCTAACTGTTATGACTGATTATGATTTGATTATAATATGTAATATAATTCGTGTTCGGAATGCTTTGTCTACTGGGCAACCTCTATCTGAGGGAAGCTGAATAGGATTTGCTGTTAATAATGATACCAGAACAAAATAGAAAAAAAAACTGAACTGAGATTCCTCAAATCAATGAATGCTTTTCTGTTAAAAGGCAAAAGAGAATAATGGAAAAGGAAACATAAAAAATGAAAATTGTGGAAAGTAAACGAGGCGTGGAATAATAATGTTATTGGCCTTAGGTCCCACTACCTACTTTTACGGTTTTCCGAGACGGAATCGGGGCATGGATAGTAAGTTACACCCCAAAACAATGTCCCTATCAACGTACGTTCTATGGTCGATCATTTACGAGTTACAGACATTCAACTGAAATCATACCTGGCAGATATTACTTAGGTAGCTGTAGCCATGTTTATACACAACAAGTGCTCAAAATGTGTCACAAGTTTGATGGCTTTCGGCTACTGAAGAGTGTATTTCCGTGTATGACGTTACCAGTGAGAGAATTTTATATTATTTTGGCATTAGAGGAAGAAGAACTCGTAATAATTAGACGGTAAATTAGATTACCGGTGTACGAGATTTTAAGACTGAATTCCTGACTTCAAAATCAATAGGAAGTATCCCCTGTATTCCAGCTGAACTCTTAAGCGATCGACCGTAAGTTGTAAGTTCATAGGAATTTTCATAGCGGCGATGAGAGTACTCTCCACGCCGTGATTACCCAAATTTTTGTGAACAATCTGCGTACACAGTATTCTCCATAAATGACGAATTTCCCTACATAAGAAAGTAAGAAAGCTATGTTCTATGCATAAATGGTAATAGAATACCGTAAGTTACTTTAAAAAACAATCCTAATTGAAAGAGATATATACTGTAAGTGGAGAGGAGGTTCGTCAAGAGGTTATCTGGAAACTAAGGTTGAAACAATCTTACTGAATACGTGAGTGAGTGAGACATTTTCTGAAATATAAACATGAACTCAAAAGATTTTATAAAACTATCTTTAGGTCTAGGATTAAGGGTTTTAAATATCATTATTATCGATCGGCCAACGGCTGTAGCCGTGTTGAAACACCGGTTCCCGTGAGATCTGCGAAGTTAAGCAACAATCGGCGTGGTCAGGAGTTGGATGGGTTGCCACGCGCTGTTGGCCGGGGAGGGGGGGGAGGGTAAGGGAATGGAGGAGCGGAAAGGAACTGGCCACCCTACCGCACGCAAACTCCGGCTCAGGAACACCTCTGCGGAGGTTCGGACCTGCCTTCGGGCAGAATAACCCTTACCTTACCTATTATCGATTGTAGAGTTGGTTTGCCGTGATTTCTCGGTTCAAATTTTAGGTGAATTCTGGGGAAGTGTGTGATATCCATGCCACAATCTCTTCCTACTCAATCTTTAAACCAATTACAAATGCACAAAGTACAGTTAAGCATGATTTCAAGTGCCCCTTATACGACCCAGCAAGATCCAACTCATATGACAGCACAGATGCTGAACCTCTACAGCCATTGACGACGACAATAAGAATGCTTATGTGGACACAGTCGTCCATATTCCTACAATGATAAATTACTATTATTGGAGTATACATTCCTCAGTACCTACATGATTATCTGTTCTATCTTTGCCACATCCTGTTCTCAAGATGAAAGGGAAAATTATTATGCATTTTTGAAATTCTTGTGACCATTTTTCATTTCATTTGCCAGTAAAACACACCATGGATATTTGTCCCTAAAATATGTGATTAATTAATTGATTGATTTCTTCTTCTTTCTTAATCTGCTTACCCTCCAGGGTTGGCTTTTCCTTCGGACTCAGCGAGGGATCCCACCTCTACCGCCTCAAGGGCAGTGTCCTGGAGCTTCGGACTCTGGGTCGGGGGATACAACTGGGGAGGATGACCAGTACCTCACCCAGGCGGCCTCATCTGCTATGCTGAACAGGGGCCTTGGTGGAGGATGGTATGATTGGAAGGGATAGACAAGGAAGAGGGAAGGAAGCGGCCGTGGCCTTAAGTTAGGTACCATCCCGGCATTTGCCTGGAGGAGAAGTGGGAAACCACGGAAAACCACTTCCAGGATGGCTGAGGTGGGAATCGAATTCATCTCTACTCAGTTGACCTCCCGAGTCTGAGTGGACCCCGTTCCAGCCCTCGTACCACTTTTCAAATTTCGTGGCACAGCCGGGAATCGAATCCTGGCCTCCAGGGGTGGCAGCTAAGATTGATTTATTTACGTAGTTATTTAGCGTATGATGAATACAATATTCTATACAATATGTACAACAGCCACCTCAGATTCAGAACTAATCTCTATGTCGTGCGATTTCTGAGGAAAATGTACTTTAGAAATCATTTTTGCTTGAGATGAATGTGAAAGTTTACTGACATAACAAATGATGCTGTAACATCCACCACAAATGTACACTTCATAAAATTATGAACAGCAACTGACAGCAGATCAGTACCAATTTCCATGTATCCACTGACTCAGTTTTACAGAACAGTTCCAAGAAAGGTATGGGGTCGTGGCGTTTCAATAAATTACAGTGCATAGTACCATGAAACGGCAAAATACGAAATTGAACACTTAAAAAATCTAAACTGACTTTAGACACCCCTTAAAATACCAAAGCCTCGTTTTGATGGATTTGACGGTACAATTAGGTACCGATTTTATCCCCGGCTATGGAACGAATTTGAAACTATACAGGGGAGTAGAACGGAATGCTTCCGGTCTCAGTTAACGCACTTGAGTGGAGAAGCGTATTATCAATGTCATCACTGTTCTGTATTTGTCCAACTCGTTGGCTGAATGGTCAGCATACTGTTCTTCGGTTCAGAAGGACCCGGGTTCGACTCCCAGCCAGTTTGATAATTTTAATCGGTTCTGATTAATTCTTCTGGCTCGGGGATTGGGTGTATGTGTCCGTCCCAACACTCTCCTTATCATATGCAGACAACATACCACGCTACCAACCACCACAGGAACACGCAATAGTAATTAGCCTACATCGCTCCATATAGGGTTCGCGTCAGGAAGGGCATCCGGCCGTAAAACAGGGCTAAATCCACATGTGCGAAGCAGTTCTCACCCACGCCCCACGGGTGTGGGAATAAGCGGTAGCAAAATAAGAAGAATCACTGAAATGAAATGTCGTATGGCTTTTTAGTGCCGGGATATCCCAGGACGGGTTCGGCTCGCCAGGTGCAGGTCTTTCTATTTGACTCCCGTAGGGGACCTGCGCGTCATGATGAGGATGAAATGATGATGAAGACAACACATATACCCTGCCCCCGTGCCATTGGAATTAACCAATTAAGGTTAAATTCCCCGATCCGGCCGGGAATCGAACCCGGGATCCTCTGAACCGAAGGCCAGTACGCTGACCGTTCAGCCAACGAGTCGGACAGAAGAATCACTGATCTGCATTTAGGGCTGTCGCCGTGGTGCCAGGTTCCCTATCAGTTGTTTACCTATTCTCAACTATCCTAGGAATGGTATTCAGTGGTTTCCTCACATTCACTGTAGGTGAATGCCAAGATGGTACCTAACTGCAAATGAAAAAGCTTTTACATGAAAGGGAGAAAAGTGCAGAACAAACAAGTACAACCACTTTCCTCTCAATTCTGGCTCTAGTTAGTTAGTTTCAATACCACCTTATGTACAGAAACCACGTCGGCGCAGGGGATCTGATAACATTGACTCCAAATACACGGGGCTGATGGTCGACTTATTTCTTGCTCAGATATGAAGCAAGAAAAATTCATCGTGACCTCCATTACGCTAGCTTCCAATACCCTGGCATCTTTTAATACCGTTAGCAGTTAGAACGGTTGTCAAACAAATAATAATAATAATAATAATAATAATAATAATAATAATAATAATAATAATAATAATAATAATAATAATAGAATAATTAATAATGTGTGCAAGGATGAGAAACAAAAGTGCCTGGAGGAATGAGGTCATCTTTAAATTAAATGGCTCCATCACTTGTCAAAAATACAAATATTTTAACACAACGATCATCATAACTCCTCATTATTTTATCTGACTTGCACGTAAGAATCACTCTATGAATACAATGCACAAAGAATAATATGCTTCACACTAATGAACTATTGCTGATGTGATGTTTCTTCACGCCATCTTGAAAGTCGGTAAATATCAGTACACTGAAATTCACTGTTATGCACACCTACACACTCACGTGTAGGTAGATGCCACTTCAACCAATTGAGAAAGAAAGACGTTAACATACAGGTCTCTAGCAAAATAGAGAATTCCTTTATTCATATTGAGCCCTGACAGCAATACCTGTGACCATTTTGCACATCTCAATTCTGAATCTCAGTGTTGGGTTACGCCACGGCAAAGCAAAACAGTCGAAGATCCATGAAGCCTCCACTCTAGGGACGTGCAAGTCCGACGAGTCGGGTCACAGGTTTATATAGTGGACTGGTATTAGTATAGTTTAAACGTAGAAAGTAAACATCATTTCCTGCCCAAAATTACGTGAATATTCCGCAACAGAATGTCAAGAGATCTAGGATATTGGCATATTCATCAAGATACATTGACCATTATTTCACTTCATCCTAAATTAGATAACTATCCTAGTATTCCTACGCTACATCAAATGAGAACTCTGTGAAATGTTTCATTTATGGAAGGATTTTTCGTTTAATGGCTTCAAAAAAAATGACTTCAAATAATAGTTGCACAATGAGCAAATTATTAGCAACACAAACGGATATAGAAAGGAAAAATGAATGTTACGTTAAATTGAAATAAACACCTAACTTCTTGCTCTTGTTACAAAGAAATTATAACATCGTCAATCAAGAGAAAATCGAAAAAAAAACAAAAGAGACAAAGTGTCCCACTGCTGAAGGCTTACAGTGAAAGATCTATTATCCATCACACATTTCGAAATAAATAACTGGGAATTATTGAATCGTCCGCGTCAGAATGCTGCTCCTACTCAAATATGTCATAATATTCCGTCATTCTCATTTAAATCATCGCATTGTTTATCGGTAAATTATCTGCCTAACAACTTGAAAACACCGTTATTCTAAATTCATAAATCATCATAAATGCAAGAGAAATGTTTGAAAGATACAGGATCGTAGCATAATATGTCATCCATCAATACCATGCACCTAAAAGACAGACTCGATCCTCTCGGACATTCATCAAAAACTGCACCTAGGAAAAGAACATCAATAGACACTGCATCATCTACAACAACCTTCTCTAACTACGTTGATTCTGCGCCTCCGGATTCCACTGCGAAGTTTGGCCTGAAATAACTACATCAGCACTAGGCATCAACTCAAATGATCTACAAAACATCCAACTAGCAAAGAAAATGATTTACTTACCATAGGAGATCATATTCCCTTTACGACATGTCCCAATATCTTTACGTTACCGTTTATTTTGTGAAGATCCTAAACATTCCCTTAATACCGTGCGCTCTGGTCAATCTTGTATTTAAATAGGATAAATGTGACGACCATCTATTAGTGTTCATGAGTGCAAAATCCTATAACACTATCTTAAATACGGCCTCGTGCCTAAATAAATCATTCATCACAACGACATTAAAATTCACGCATGACCAACACGATTCCTAACGCCAAGACCATCATCAGGACCTTCATATTACATCGACATAAAATACGCAATCCTAATGACACGTCTACAACCATCCACATTTCATTATCCACATACATACTTTCAAAGATCCTACCGTATCAAACACCTTATCACGTCTCACAAAAACGTCATGCACGGCGAATTCACAACACCTAGGAACAATCTATTCAGGCATATCACGTCAAAGACTACCAAATATGTTGCCGCATTAACACTATATCACCACAATAATATCGTAGTTTCATTATCAAACACCGTATTTCTGCACAAGCACATAATATTTGAAGACCATAGAATCGCACGTCGCAAATACCGAGCTCCTCCGAGGTATTTTGAGCCACGAGTTAGGTTGACGTTCATCACAATAACACCATTACGGTACCAATATCATCGAAGCCGAAAAATCATTCCGTAAAACCTTGCTAGAAGACATTAAAAGAAAACTCACACGACCCATCGCATATTACCACAACATAGTTTGAATCATCGCACTAGACGCAACGATTATAATTAATACAACGCAATGATTAACAAATAACGGTCGTCTTCAAGTTGAAAATTATACATGTCATGAATTGACATTTAAAATGAATACTACTCTACATCTAAAATAAGCAACTACATGGCGGAATATATAGACGATATTTAAGTACTCATCTTGGGTTGTTGCTCCACGACGGTGTCACCTTCCATGTTCAGCTCTCAATTATTAACATTATCCATTAGTGTCCATCACATTCCTGGCCAGATCCTTCGAGGTCCCTTTATTTTAGTTGTTCATGTTAATACGTGTTGTCATCTCGTGTCTATATTCCATAAACGTTGGTTCCATGTTACCTGAAACTCAGAAATGTCTATTAGGACAGAATCATACACCTTGATACAATTTTTACAGTTCAACTAACACGCTTGCCTTTTCGTTTTCGATAACAAGATATCTTGTTTTACAATATAATATGTGTTTATAATATGCCAATATCACGTTAATATATCTCCTCAATACAATCTTTCTCCCCACGAATTTTCGCTTTCGATCCTTCTAAGACACAGATTGAAAGTCAACTTCCACAGAGACAAAACAAATTCTACAACAACATAATAATCGCAGACGGTTTGCTTTTTAGAACTCTTCTATGCTTCCAGATCCCATGTGTTCTTGACAATTGGAAACATTTGACACATTATGCGTAACGATCTCGTATAAATCAGCTGTACTGGCAAAGGAACTTATTTAATAATTGCTGCCTCGTATTTAGGTTAGTAATCGACAGTTTCATTCTTCATCTCGATCGTCGAATCGTGTGAGACTAGATGTACAAGGTATGGCCCTCTCATATAAACTTTGCTTATTCCAAATCCTTCACACATTCCATGGCCCTCAGTAACATTCTGTCATTGATATATTCCACCGTTCATACGCATTTTAGTAACTTTACTTGAGGAATGTGTATTATTCATTTAATCCTGCCCTATGTTTCACGATGTTTTATTGTCTACCAATATTTCCGAGGCACCACGGGGTTTAGAGCTTATTATCAATCCGCCGATATCTTCAATTCAGCGATGCCGTTTACATAATTAGACAAGTCAACTGAACTCAAATTCTCCTGGAGGTGTGATGACCGGACATAAGATTTCATTGACATTATTTCTCAACATAAACTTCCAATGTGTTCACCAACCTCATCCTGACATACATTGGAAGGTTATATTCCCCCTCTACTCAAAAAGAAATTTCGTATGAAAGGAGAAATTTCATGTTTATGCAAGATCTAATCATAATTCTCTTCTTCAATGAAATCGACCTTTTATCACGTCTGAAATGATCGAAAATAACTCTGTTCTTGAGATACTGTTATACCATATCCTGCCTTCCAGTCTTGTTTAAACTTCATCATTCATCATCCGATCCGTCAGTCAGCGAATCGACATCCCAAGCATCTCCGTTTCCTTAGTCTTCCACAATGATATTAACTTCTTCCTCATCAACGATAGGGAAATTGTACTGCTTAAGACTCGAAGCATTGAAAATAGAAATGTTGTTGGAATCCAAACTCTGTATTTTATATGTGTTATTGGCTAACGCTTCAATAACCTTGAATGGCCCTATGTACAAATGTGCAAACTTGGAATAGAATTTTTCCGTAGGACAGGATACGTCTGGTTTTCTTACGAGAACAAAGGTTCCAACCTCCAAAGGTTTTCGAAATTTCTTATGCCTTAGCTTCTTGAGACGTTTTTCGGCCTGCCTTTTCATACACGCCTGAGCTTGCTTTATGTTCTCTTCGATGTCAGGACTTTCCTCGACTGGCCTAGCAATGATCTCGTTCCAAGGGCGTCTTGGTTGTTCATTCATGTGAAGAATGCTTGGAATATTGCCGATGGATTCGTGCCATGTAAAATTTATGCAATCGGCTATTGTCGGTAAACATGAAGTCCATGTCCAATGACGTTCATGGCAGAAAATTCTACAATATTTCGCAATTTCTTTCATGACCCTCTCAGCCGCATTAGATTCAGGGTGTCTTATGGAACTAAACCGGTGTTGGATGTTCATCCTCCTTAAAGCTTCCGCAAATTCGTTTGACGTAAACTGCGTTCCATGGTCCGTTATTATGCATTTTGGTTTACCTATTTTTGGTATCGTTATTCTTTCTAAACTCCTAATAATGGACTTAGAGTTGGCCTTCCTAATGGGTTGAAGCGATACGAACTTTGACATTACGTCGAGGACTACCAATACAAAACGGTTTCCACGTTTACCTACGGGTAAACTCCCATACAAGTCCATGGCGTATACTTCCCTAGGACGGTCTGGTATTACAGCTATCGGTGGTTGATACAATAATACGGAGTTGTACTTCACCCTCTGACATATATCACAGGTTTTTACTATTCTACCTATGGTTCTCCGGAACCCAGTCCATGTGAACGTCTCTCCTATTGTAGCCGCTAATTTATCTAGTCCACCATGACCAATCATCCTATGGATGTACCATATGAGCTTACATCTTAATTTGCGTGGTACCACCACTCTTAATTTCTTCCGATCTTTATCTATGTATTTATGCAAGATGTTATTCACCAGCACATAATCATTTATTTGATCTTCGGGCCCATCGCTAGCTGATCTCCTCTGACAATACTCAATAATCTCCTTCAGAGATGAATCCTCAAATTGCAGCTCCAGCAATCGTTTTAGGTTCTCCAAACTTTCCTCATCCTCTTGAGTTACTTCGATCATATTGACTTCCAGAGGCTCTTCTGTTGGATTTCGGCTTAGACTGTCTGCCAACACATTATTTTTACCCGGGCAAAACTCAATTCTTAAGTTAAACTGCTGCGCATAAAGCGCCCATCGTGATACTCTCTCGCTGGATAATGTAGTTTTTAACACAAACGTTAGTGCCTTGTGGTCCGTCCTAATGACTACTGGATACCCATACACTATTTTCCTCCACTGTTGTAATGCGTAAACAATAGCCAACATCTCAAGTTCAGTAGTCGTGCACTTAAGCTCATGGTTCCTCAATTTTCTACTAACGAAGGCCAAATAGTTTATATCATTTTCCCCATTATTCTCCTGATACAGAACAGCTCCAACTCCAACTGCTGAAGCGTCGGATTGAATAATAAACTCACGATCAAAGTCCGGATATCCAAGTTTTATACTGTTAGCTAGTAATTCCTTCGCATTAACAAAAGCTCGATCATGACTCTCATTCCACCGCCAGCGATTATTGGTCTTCAGTAAATCTTGCAGGGGAGCTAGTATCTCTGTATATCTTGGACAGTGGCTAGCGAAAAATCTCGTCATTCCCAAGAACTGTCGGATATGCTTAATCCTTCTGGGCTTCGAAAAGTTACATATGGCCTGGATCTTAACTGGGTTTGGTCTTATACCAGTTCCGTCAATTACATGTCCAACAAACAAGATTTCGGATTGGCAGAATTTCGATTTGGACCGATTGATTTTGAATCCAGCCTCATCCAAATTACTTAGCAACTGCTCCAACTTGACTACATGCTCCTTGAAAGTTGCTGCCGCCAGTACGATGTCATCAACGTAAATGGTTATAAATTCCTTTACTTCAGGCTTCAAGTTCCTGTCTAGAGCTCGTATAAGCGCGGCCGCAGAGTTAGAAATGCCAAATGGGAGTCTTTCAAAGATATACGTTTGATTATCAAACATGAAACCAGTAAATAATCTGGATTTACTCTCCAAGACTATGTGGAAGTATGAGGAAGTCAAATCTAATATCGTGAAAAATCTCTTGCTCCGAAATCTCCTTATTATCTCCTTTATTACTGGAGCTTTGTCATACTCAGGAATTAACTTGGCGTTGACCTGTCTCGCATCAATACACACACGGATCGACCCGCTGCTTTTTCTTACCACTACCAGAGGGCTAACGAATGGTGAATGTGCTTTAGATATTATGCCATTATCAATCATTTCCTGTATTACCTTCCTAGCCTCGGGCATAAATTTATCTGGTATCGGGTACGGCTTGATCTTAAACGGCCTCCAATCCTTCACCAGTAACTTGTACTCAAAGTTCTTTATTGCTCCAGGCTGGTTCTTAAAAGCATTGCTATACCTTTTCAGCAGATTCTCAATTATCCCTTGCTGCTCAGGACTTCCTCCTATTCCACTGTCGACTGTGTGTTCACATATAGCATCTTCTGTGTCATATCTTTCCATTATCTTCTCGGCAACATGTGTAGCTTCATTTATTGAAATGTTCATGGTTTTCTGTAGCTCACTCGTCTCCTTGTTCTCTATTCTAGCTGTAATATCCTGTCCTCCTTCACCGTCACCTCTGATCCTTATTTCTAATCTATTTAAATCAATTATTATATTGTTTTCCCTGATGAAGTCGGATCCAATAATTAAATTGTATTGGATTTTATCCATGACTACAAATGGGTGTTCCATTAAATTTTCTCCAATCTCTATTGGAAAATATGTTTGTATCTTGCATCTCGTAACCTTGTCTGGAATTATGCCCTTGATTTTCATATTGGCTATCGGAATTACAGGCAAGTGTGTTTTATCTTGTAGCTCTGAAAATAACAGCTTGGAGATGATACTAATACTTGCTCCAGTGTCTAATAATGACAACACTCGAATACCCAGTATTGTGACATAAATAACGGGTAGTCCTCTCTTCAATTTCGTTCCTTCAGGTTGACCGTCTTCGTGCAGCAATTCCTCAGGTTCAAATTCCCACGATTCGATTCCAGCTATAACCCATTCGTGTTGCTTATAATTTGAATTTAATTTACTAATTCTATTATCTATTGCTGATTCCAGAATGAAGTTTTTTTTCACCCCGTCATTGCCTTGATTATTCTTGTCAAATGGTGCTGCTGCAGGATTTAACGTTTTATCGGCGCTTTCTTTTCTTTGCTCCTGCTGATACAACAGACTAGTCGCGCCCACGCAATCAGCATTCATATCTTGATTTAATATTGCTCGCTCCCATTGTTTGCCTTCCTGCTGTTTTCTTAATTCGCTAAGGTACCTTTCCCTTTCTTTATTTATCTCCTCGTCCTGTCGAATATCTGACTGTCTCGAATTTTCTCGATACCTGCTTCTGCGATACGGCCATTTGTCTCTGTTCCGATTCCACTTTGTATTTCTGTAGTACCTAGGATATCTTCGTTCTTCGTTTCGAAACGGTGTCCACTTCTGGCGCGTCTTATCACTCTTCTCATCCCTATGTTCCATTCTTCTGTAGCCTTCATTCGCCATAGGTCTATCTCCATGATCATGACTGTTGTATCTCTCGTTCCTTTCTACACCTTCGTCTCCTGCTGGTGTTACAACATTTACCGTCGGATCGACGTGTCTTACTATGCGGCTACTAGTATGCGTCGTCGTACTGTCAATTTGTCGAAGTATTGACTCCGCTTGCACGGCTGATTGAATGTTCGCCGCCGTCAGTAATCTCTGTATATCCGCGGGAAGTTGTTTAACTATTGCTCGTACCATTTCTGTCTCAGTAGGTGGGGAATCAAGTTCTTTCAACCGGTGAAATTGCATCGTGAAATACTCTGCAAATCTACTCGGTCCCGATAGAGAATATTTCTTTGAGTACAGTTCGAGTCTGATTCCTTGTTGAACGTCGACCCCCCAGAATTTGTCCAAGAAAGCTTGTTTGAAGCCTGCATAGTCTTCAAAAACGTAGCGGAAAGCCTTAAACCAAATGAGTGGTGCTCCTTCTAGGTGTTTCTCCACTGTCTTTAACTGACGTTCCGTGGATACCTTCGCTTCCCTAAAGTACTCTTCCATCTCTCTGAGGAAACCACGAGGAGTCATACTGGATCCTATGTTCCCGTTAAATTTCTTGGGCCTATCCTCATAAGTACGTATAATGTTAACAATCTGGGTTCCGCTTCCTGTATGAACCGTCCCATTGTCGTTAATATCAACGCTAAGCTGCGGTATCTCAAATTGACTGTTTACTTCGGTCTTCCTTCCATCCTCAATAATTGTCTGCCGGTCGGTCAAAGATGATACTAAATTTCTGTTTGTTTCATTTTCAATCCTCAAATTCTGTACATCCTTTTGGATAGCGTTCAAATCTTCCTTTAATCCTTTTATTTGCTGATTCATCGAAGCTTTATTCTCGTCCGATTCTTCCGTTATCAAATTGAATCTGTCATTGATTTGTTCTCTTGCTTGGGCTATCTCCTTCCGTATATTCTCATTGGTGATATTAACTTCATCCGTTACTTTCTTGAATTTTCCGTCCCAATTATTATCAGACTCTCTCATCTTCTCTTGCATCACGTCTACTTCTTCTTTGAGCTCCTTAAGATCATGGTCAACTTGGACTCGCAACTCCTGAATGCTCGACTTAAAATCAAGCTTCAATTCGAATTTTTCTTGAAAATTTCTCTTATTCTCATTCATTGCCGCATTTACTTCCTCTTTTAAATTTAATACTTCTCCTTGTACTTCAGCGACTTTCGATCCCAACGATACAATTTCCTCTTGCATTACCTTCATGTTTTCTTGTACCATGTCAGTGATTCTATCAAAAGTTCCTTGCATTTTCTCTTGTGATTCGTGGATTTCTGCTCTAGTAGTATCCTGTGATTCCTGGATTTTCTTCTCCGTATTTTCTTGCGACTCACGTACTTCCAGTATTCTCTTTTCTGTACTTTCTTGTGCTTCCTGAATCCTTTTCTCAGTATTTTCTTGTGCTTCCTGAATTCTCTTTTCTGTACTTTCTTGCGATTCTTGCATTTTATTCATTTTCCCAGCGAGCTCCTCCAATAATAGCTTTACTTGTGCAAGAGACGCCATCCTAACTTCCTATATTATTCCTTATTAAGAATATATAACTCTCAATCTCTCTATACAGTCCTTATCCAGTGTTCCCACAACACTTATACTTGCCTAACACCTCACGAAATTAAATTCAATAAATTGAACGTATGGGTCTCTCCGGATCTGACCCGAAATATGACGGACATCCAACAATAAGTGACACGGAACAACATATCGTGCTATCCAAGTTAAATGACTCACTATCCCGATTAACAAGAGCTGAAGTTTTACGGAATATCCTTCCATAATGTCATAAAATAAAATTGAGTAAAATCGTAGTACTGTTTAACGGACAAATCCTTCCAATATTATTCATAAAATATACGATTAAATAAATATTTCAAACATCCTTCACCAACGACATCATAAATTCAATGTTCTCTTCCATTACCAATATCGTCTCGAGTTTTCTTTTTAGTAAAATAATCTCTACTCTATTCTCTTCATCTTGGGCTCCAGCGATAGGCATTAAACGATGATGTATACAGCTCAAGTCCACTGCCAGGCGATAAATAATTTGACTCTAGCCGTTGGGTGATAAAATAATTCAACTCTAGCCCCACAGTTGGGTGACAAATAAAATTATGTACCCTATATGAGCCCTGACAGCAATACCTGTGACCATTTTGCACATCTCAATTCTGAATCTCAGTGTTGGGTTACGCCACGGCAAAGCAAAACAGTCGAAGATCCATGAAGCCTCCACTCTAGGGATGTGCAAGTCCGACGAGTCGGGTCACAGGTTTATATAGTGGACTGGTATTAGTATAGTTTAAACGTAGAAAGTAAACATCATTTCCTGCCCAAAATTACGTGAATATTCCGCAACAGAATGTCAAGAGATCTAGGATATTGGCATATTCATCAAGATACATTGACCATTATTTCACTTCATCCTAAATTAGATAACTATCCTAGTATTCCTACGCTACATCAAATGAGAACTCTGTGAAATGTTTCATTTATGGAAGGATTTTTCGTTTAATGGCTTCAAAAAAATGACTTCAAATAATAGTTACACAATGAGCAAATTATTAGCAACACAAACGGATATAGAAAGGAAAAATGAATGTTATGTTAAATTGAAATAAACACCTAACTTCTTGCTCTTGTTACAAAGAAATTATAACATCGTCAATCAAGAGAAAATCGAAAAAAACAAAAGAGACAGTGTCCCACTGCTGAAGGCTTACAGTGAAAGATCTATTATCCATCACACATTTCGAAATAAATAACTGGGAATTATTGAATCGTCCGCGTCAGAATGCTGCTCCTACTCAAATATGTCATAATATTCCGTCATTCTCATTTAAATCATCGCATTGTTTATCGGTAAATTATCTGCCTAACAACTTGAAAACACCGTTATTCTAAATTCATAAATCATCATAAATGCAAGAGAAATGTTTGAAAGATACAGGATCGTAGCATAATATGTCATCCATCAATACCATGCACCTAAAAGACAAAGACTCGATCCTCTCGGACATTCATCAAAAACTGCACCTAGGAAATGAACATCAATAGACACTGCATCATCTACAACAACCTTCTCTAACTACGTTGATTCTGCGGCTCCGGATTCCACTGCGAAGTTTGGCCTGAAATAACTACATCAGCACTAGGCATCAACTCAAATGATCTACAAAACATCCAACTAGCAAAGAAAATGATTTACTTACCATAGGAGATCATATTCCCTTTACAACATGTCCCAATATCTTTACGTTACCGTTTATTTTGTGAAGATCCTAAACATTCCCTTAATACCGTGCGCTCTGGTCAATCTTGTATTTAAATAGGATAAATGTGACGACCATCTATTAGTGTTCATGAGTGCAAAATCCTATAACACTATCTTAAATACGGCCTCGTACCTAAATAAATCATTCATCACAACGACATTAAAATTCACGCATGACCAACACGATTCCTAACGCCAAGACCATCATCAGGACCTTCATATTACATCGACATAAAATACGCAATCCTAATGACACGTCTACAACCAACCACATTTCATTATCCACATACATACTTTCAAAGATCCTACCGTATCAAACACCTTATCACGTCTCACAAAAACGTCATGCACGGCGAATTCACAACACCTAGGAACAATCTATTCAGGCATATCACGTCAAAGACTACCAAATATGTTGCCGCATTAACACTATATCACCACAATAATATCGTAGTTTCATTATCAAACACCGTATTTCTGCACAAGCACATAATATTTGAAGACCATAGAATCGCACGTCGCAAATACCGAGCTCCTCCGAGGTATTTTGAGCCACGAGTTAGGTTGACGTTCATCACAATAACACCATTACGGTACCAATATCATCGAAGCCGAAAAATCATTCCGTAAAACCTTGCTAGAAGACATTAAAAGAAAACTCACACGACCCATCGCATATTACCACAACATAGTTTGAATCATCGCACTAGACGCAACGATTATAATTAATACAACGCAATGATTAACAAATAACGGTCGTCTTCAAGTTGAAAATTATACATGTCATGAATTGACATTTAAAATGAATACTACTCTACATCTAAAATAAGCAACTACATGGCGGAATATATAGACGATATTTAAGTACTCATCTTGGGTTGTTGCTCCACGACGGTGTCACCTTCCATGTTCAGCTCTCAATTATTAACATTATCCATTAGTGTCCATCACATTCCTGGCCAGATCCTTCGAGGTCCCTTTATTTTAGTTGTTCATGTTAATACGTGTTGTCATCTCGTGTCTATATTCCATAAACGTTGGTTCCATGTTACCTGAAACTCAGAAATGTCTATTAGGACAGAATCATACACCTTGATACAATTTTTACAGTTCAACTAACACGCTTGCCTTTTCGTTTTCGATAACAAGATATCTTGTTTTACAATATAATATGTGTTTATAATATGCCAATATCACGTTAATATATCTCCTCAATACAATCTTTCTCCCCACGAATTTTCGCTTTCGATCCTTCTAAGACACAGATTGAAAGTCAACTTCCACAGAGACAAAACAAATTCTACAACAACATAATAATCGCAGACGGTTTGCTTTTTAGAACTCTTCTATGCTTCCAGATCCCATGTGTTCTTGACAATTGGAAACATTTGACACATTATGCGTAACGATCTCGTATAAATCAGCTGTACTGGCAAAGGAACTTATTTAATAATTGCTGCCTCGTATTTAGGTTAGTAATCGACAGTTTCATTCTTCATCTCGATCGTCGAATCGTGTGAGACTAGATGTACAAGGTATGGCCCTCTCATATAAACTTTGCTTATTCCAAATCCTTCACACATTCCATGGCCCTCAGTAACATTCTGTCATTGATATATTCCACCGTTCATACGCATTTTAGTAACTTTACTTGAGGAATGTGTATTATTCATTTAATCCTGCCCTATGTTTCACGATGTTTTATTGTCTACCAATATTTCCGAGGCACCACGGGGTTTAGAGCTTATTATCAATCCGCCGATATCTTCAATTCAGCGATGCCGTTTACATAATTAGACAAGTCAACTGAACTCAAATTCTCCTGGAGGTGTGATGACCGGACATAAGATTTCATTGACATTATTTCTCAACATAAACTTCCAATGTGTTCACCAACCTCATCCTGACATACATTGGAAGGTTATATTCCCCCTCTACTCAAAAAGAAATTTCGTATGAAAGGAGAAATTTCATGTTTATGCAAGATCTAATCATAATTCTCTTCTTCAATGAAATCGACCTTTTATCACGTCTGAAATGATCGAAAATAACTCTGTTCTTGAGATACTGTTATACCATATCCTGCCTTCCAGTCTTGTTTAAACTTCATCATTCATCATCCGATCCGTCAGTCAGCGAATCGACATCCCAAGCATCTCCGTTTCCTTAGTCTTCCACAATGATATTAACTTCTTCCTCATCAACGATAGGGAAATTGTACTGCTTAAGACTCGAAGCATTGAAAATAGAAATGTTGTTGGAATCCAAACTCTGTATTTTATATGTGTTATTGGCTAACGCTTCAATAACCTTGAATGGCCCTATGTACAAATGTGCAAACTTGGAATAGAATTTTTCCGTAGGACAGGATACGTCTGGTTTTCTTACGAGAACAAAGGTTCCAACCTCCAAAGGTTTTCGAAATTTCTTATGCCTTAGCTTCTTGAGACGTTTTTCGGCCTGCCTTTTCATACACGCCTGAGCTTGCTTTATGTTCTCTTCGATGTCAGGACTTTCCTCGACTGGCCTAGCAATGATCTCGTTCCAAGGGCGTCTTGGTTGTTCATTCATGTGAAGAATGCTTGGAATATTGCCGATGGATTCGTGCCATGTAAAATTTATGCAATCGGCTATTGTCGGTAAACATGAAGTCCATGTCCAATGACGTTCATGGCAGAAAATTCTACAATATTTCGCAATTTCTTTCATGACCCTCTCAGCCGCATTAGATTCAGGGTGTCTTATGGAACTAAACCGGTGTTGGATGTTCATCCTCCTTAAAGCTTCCGCAAATTCGTTTGACGTAAACTGCGTTCCATGGTCCGTTATTATGCATTTTGGTTTACCTATTTTTGGTATCGTTATTCTTTCTAAACTCCTAATAATGGACTTAGAGTTGGCCTTCCTAATGGGTTGAAGCGATACGAACTTTGACATTACGTCGAGGACTACCAATACAAAACGGTTTCCACGTTTACCTACGGGTAAACTCCCATACAAGTCCATGGCGTATACTTCCCTAGGACGGTCTGGTATTACAGCTATCGGTGGTTGATACAATAATACGGAGTTGTACTTCACCCTCTGACATATATCACAGGTTTTTACTATTCTACCTATGGTTCTCCGGAACCCAGTCCATGTGAACGTCTCTCCTATTGTAGCCGCTAATTTATCTAGTCCACCATGACCAATCATCCTATGGATGTACCATATGAGCTTACATCTTAATTTGCGTGGTACCACCACTCTTAATTTCTTCCGATCTTTATCTATGTATTTATGCAAGATGTTATTCACCAGCACATAATCATTTATTTGATCTTCGGGCCCATCGCTAGCTGATCTCCTCTGACAATACTCAATAATCTCCTTCAGAGATGAATCCTCAAATTGCAGCTCCAGCAATCGTTTTAGGTTCTCCAAACTTTCCTCATCCTCTTGAGTTACTTCGATCATATTGACTTCCAGAGGCTCTTCTGTTGGATTTCGGCTTAGACTGTCTGCCAACACATTATTTTTACCCTGGCAAAACTCAATTCTTAAGTTAAACTGCTGCGCATAAAGCGCCCATCGTGATACTCTCTCGCTGGATAATGTAGTTTTTAACACAAACGTTAGTGCCTTGTGGTCCGTCCTAATGACTACTGGATACCCATACACTATTTTCCTCCACTGTTGTAATGCGTAAACAATGGCCAACATCTCAAGTTCAGTAGTCGTGCACTTAAGCTCATGGTTCCTCAATTTTCTACTAACGAAGGCCAAATAGTTTATATCATTTTCCCCATTATTCTCCTGATACAGAACAGCTCCAACTCCAACTGCTGAAGCGTCGGATTGAATAATAAACTCACGATCAAAGTCCGGATATCCAAGTTTTATACTGTTAGCTAGTAATTCCTTCGCATTAACAAAAGCTCGATCATGACTCTCATTCCACCGCCAGCGATTATTGGTCTTCAGTAAATCTTGCAGGGGAGCTAGTATCTCTGTATATCTTGGACAGTGGCTAGCGAAAAATCTCGTCATTCCCAAGAACTGTCGGATATGCTTAATCCTTCTGGGCTTCGAAAAGTTACATATGGCCTGGATCTTAACTGGGTTTGGTCTTATACCAGTTCCGTCAATTACATGTCCAACAAACAAGATTTCGGATTGGCAGAATTTCGATTTGGACCGATTGATTTTGAATCCAGCCTCATCCAAATTACTTAGCAACTGCTCCAACTTGACTACATGCTCCTCGAAAGTTGCTGCCGCCAGTACGATGTCATCAACGTAAATGGTTATAAATTCCTTTACTTCAGGCTTCAAGTTCCTGTCTAGAGCTCGTATAAGCGCGGCCGCAGAGTTAGAAATGCCAAATGGGAGTCTTTCAAAGATATACGTTTGATTATCAAACATGAAACCAGTAAATAATCTGGATTTACTCTCCAAGACTATGTGGAAGTATGAGGAAGTCAAATCTAATATCGTGAAAAATCTCTTGCTCCGAAATCTCCTTATTATCTCCTTTATTACTGGAGCTTTGTCATACTCAGGAATTAACTTGGCGTTGACCTGTCTCGCATCAATACACACACGGATCGACCCGCTGCTTTTTCTTACCACTACCAGAGGGCTAACGAATGGTGAATGTGCTTTAGATATTATGCCATTATCAATCATTTCCTGTATTACCTTCCTAGCCTCGGGCATAAATTTATCTGGTATCGGGTACGGTTTGATCTTAAACGGCCTCCAATCCTTCACCAGTAACTTGTACTCAAAGTTCTTTATTGCTCCAGGCTGGTTCTTAAAAGCATTGCTATACCTTTTCAGCAGATTCTCAATTATCCCTTGCTGCTCAGGACTTCCTCCTATTCCACTGTCGACTGTGTGTTCACATATAGCATCTTCTGTGTCATATCTTTCCATTATCTTCTCGGCAACATGTGTAGCTTCATTTATTGAAATGTTCATGGTTTTCTGTAGCTCACTCGTCTCCTTGTTCTCTATTCTAGCTGTAATATCCTGTCCTCCTTCACCGTCACCTCTGATCCTTATTTCTAATCTATTTAAATCAATTATTATATTGTTTTCCCTGATGAAGTCGGATCCAATAATTAAATTGTATTGGATTTTATCCATGACTACAAATGGGTGTTCCATTAAATTTTCTCCAATCTCTATTGGAAAATATGTTTGTATCTTGCATCTCGTAACCTTGTCTGGAATTATGCCCTTGATTTTCATATTGGCTATCGGAATTACAGGCAAGTGTGTTTTATCTTGTAGCTCTGAAAATAACAGCTTGGAGATGATACTAATACTTGCTCCAGTGTCTAATAATGACAACACTCGAATACCCAGTATTGTGACATAAATAACGGGTAGTCCTCTCTTCAATTTCGTTCCTTCAGGTTGACCGTCTTCGTGCAGCAATTCCTCAGGTTCAAATTCCCACGATTCGATTCCAGCTATAACCCATTCGTGTTGCTTATAATTTGAATTTAATTTACTAATTCTATTATCTATTGCTGATTCCAGAATGAAGTTTTTTTTCACCCCGTCATTGCCTTGATTATTCTTGTCAAATGGTGCTGCTGCAGGATTTAACGTTTTATCGGCGCTTTCTTTTCTTTGCTCCTGCTGATATAACAGACTAGTCGCGCCCACGCAATCAGCATTCATATCTTGATTTAATATTGCTCGCTCCCATTGTTTGCCTTCCTGCTGTTTTCTTAATTCGCTAAGGTACCTTTCCCTTTCTTTATTTATCTCCTCGTCCTGTCGAATATCTGACTGTCTCGAATTTTCTCGATACCTGCTTCTGCGATACGGCCATTTGTCTCTGTTCCGATTCCACTTTGTATTTCTGTAGTACCTAGGATATCTTCGTTCTTCGTTTCGAAACGGTGTCCACTTCTGGCGCGTCTTATCACTCTTCTCATCCCTATGTTCCATTCTTCTGTAGCCTTCATTCGCCATAGGTCTATCTCCATGATCATGACTGTTGTATCTCTCGTTCCTTTCTACACCTTCGTCTCCTGCTGGTGTTACAACATTTACCGTCGGATCGACGTGTCTTACTATGCGGCTACTAGTATGCGTCGTCGTACTGTCAATTTGTCGAAGTATTGACTCCGCTTGCACGGCTGATTGAATGTTCGCCGCCGTCAGTAATCTCTGTATATCCGCGGGAAGTTGTTTAACTATTGCTCGTACCATTTCTGTCTCAGTAGGTGGGGAATCAAGTTCTTTCAACCGGTGAAATTGCATCGTGAAATACTCTGCAAATCTACTCGGTCCCGATAGAGAATATTTCTTTGAGTACAGTTCGAGTCTGATTCCTTGTTGAACGTCGACCCCCCAGAATTTGTCCAAGAAAGCTTGTTTGAAGCCTGCATAGTCTTCAAAAACGTAGCGGAAAGCCTTAAACCAAATGAGTGGTGCTCCTTCTAGGTGTTTCTCCACTGTCTTTAACTGACGTTCCGTGGATACCTTCGCTTCCCTAAAGTACTCTTCCATCTCTCTGAGGAAACCACGAGGAGTCATACTGGATCCTATGTTCCCGTTAAATTTCTTGGGCCTATCCTCATAAGTACGTATAATGTTAACAATCTGGGTTCCGCTTCCTGTATGAACCGTCCCATTGTCGTTAATATCAACGCTAAGCTGCGGTATCTCAAATTGACTGTTTACTTCGGTCTTCCTTCCATCCTCAATAATTGTCTGCCGGTCGGTCAAAGATGATACTAAATTTCTGTTTGTTTCATTTTCAATCCTCAAATTCTGTACATCCTTTTGGATAGCGTTCAAATCTTCCTTTAATCCTTTTATTTGCTGATTCATCGAAGCTTTATTCTCGTCCGATTCTTCCGTTATCAAATTGAATCTGTCATTGATTTGTTCTCTTGCTTGGGCTATCTCCTTCCGTATATTCTCATTGGTGATATTAACTTCATCCGTTACTTTCTTGAATTTTCCGTCCCAATTATTATCAGACTCTCTCATCTTCTCTTGCATCACGTCTACTTCTTCTTTGAGCTCCTTAAGATCATGGTCAACTTGGACTCGCAACTCCTGAATGCTCGACTTAAAATCAAGCTTCAATTCGAATTTTTCTTGAAAATTTCTCTTATTCTCATTCATTGCCGCATTTACTTCCTCTTTTAAATTTAATACTTCTCCTTGTACTTCAGCGACTTTCGATCCCAACGATACAATTTCCTCTTGCATTACCTTCATGTTTTCTTGTACCATGTCAGTGATTCTATCAAAAGTTCCTTGCATTTTCTCTTGTGATTCGTGGATTTCTGCTCTAGTAGTATCCTGTGATTCCTGGATTTTCTTCTCCGTATTTTCTTGCGACTCACGTACTTCCAGTATTCTCTTTTCTGTACTTTCTTGTGCTTCCTGAATCCTTTTCTCAGTATTTTCTTGTGCTTCCTGAATTCTCTTTTCTGTACTTTCTTGCGATTCTTGCATTTTATTCATTTTCCCAGCGAGCTCCTCCAATAATAGCTTTACTTGTGCAAGAGACGCCATCCTAACTTCCTATATTATTCCTTATTAAGAATATATAACTCTCAATCTCTCTATACAGTCCTTATCCAGTGTTCCCACAACACTTATACTTGCCTAACACCTCACGAAATTAAATTCAATAAATTGAACGTATGGGTCTCTCCGGATCTGACCCGAAATATGACGGACATCCAACAATAAGTGACACGGAACAACATATCGTGCTATCCAAGTTAAATGACTCACTATCCCGATTAACAAGAGCTGAAGTTTTACGGAATATCCTTCCATAATGTCATAAAATAAAATTGAGTAAAATCGTAGTACTGTTTAACGGACAAATCCTTCCAATATTATTCATAAAATATACGATTAAATAAATATTTCAAACATCCTTCACCAACGACATCATAAATTCAATGTTCTCTTCCATTACCAATATCGTCTCGAGTTTTCTTTTAGTAAAATAATCTCTACTCTATTCTCTTCATCTTGGGCTCCAGCGATAGGCATTAAACGATGATGTATACAGCTCAAGTCCACTGCCAGGCGATAAATAATTTGACTCTAGCCGTTGGGTGATAAAATAATTCAACTCTAGCCCCACAGTTGGGTGACAAATAAAATTATGTACCCTATATGAGCCCTGACAGCAATACCTGTGACCATTTTGCACATCTCAATTCTGAATCTCAGTGTTGGGTTACGCCACGGCAAAGCAAAACAGTCGAAGATCCATGAAGCCTCCACTCTAGGGATGTGCAAGTCCGACGAGTCGGGTCACAGGTTTATATAGTGGACTGGTATTAGTATAGTTTAAACGTAGAAAGTAAACATCATTTCCTGCCCAAAATTACGTGAATATTCCGCAACAGAATGTCAAGAGATCTAGGATATTGGCATATTCATCAAGATACATTGACCATTATTTCACTTCATCCTAAATTAGATAACTATCCTAGTATTCCTACGCTACATCAAATGAGAACTCTGTGAAATGTTTCATTTATGGAAGGATTTTTCGTTTAATGGCTTCAAAAAAATGACTTCAAATAATAGTTACACAATGAGCAAATTATTAGCAACACAAACGGATATAGAAAGGAAAAATGAATGTTATGTTAAATTGAAATAAACACCTAACTTCTTGCTCTTGTTACAAAGAAATTATAACATCGTCAATCAAGAGAAAATCGAAAAAAACAAAAGAGACAGTGTCCCACTGCTGAAGGCTTACAGTGAAAGATCTATTATCCATCACACATTTCGAAATAAATAACTGGGAATTATTGAATCGTCCGCGTCAGAATGCTGCTCCTACTCAAATATGTCATAATATTCCGTCATTCTCATTTAAATCATCGCATTGTTTATCGGTAAATTATCTGCCTAACAACTTGAAAACACCGTTATTCTAAATTCATAAATCATCATAAATGCAAGAGAAATGTTTGAAAGATACAGGATCGTAGCATAATATGTCATCCATCAATACCATGCACCTAAAAGACAAAGACTCGATCCTCTCGGACATTCATCAAAAACTGCACCTAGGAAATGAACATCAATAGACACTGCATCATCTACAACAACCTTCTCTAACTACGTTGATTCTGCGGCTCCGGATTCCACTGCGAAGTTTGGCCTGAAATAACTACATCAGCACTAGGCATCAACTCAAATGATCTACAAAACATCCAACTAGCAAAGAAAATGATTTACTTACCATAGGAGATCATATTCCCTTTACAACATGTCCCAATATCTTTACGTTACCGTTTATTTTGTGAAGATCCTAAACATTCCCTTAATACCGTGCGCTCTGGTCAATCTTGTATTTAAATAGGATAAATGTGACGACCATCTATTAGTGTTCATGAGTGCAAAATCCTATAACACTATCTTAAATACGGCCTCGTGCCTAAATAAATCATTCATCACAACGACATTAAAATTCACGCATGACCAACACGATTCCTAACGCCAAGACCATCATCAGGACCTTCATATTACATCGACATAAAATACGCAATCCTAATGACACGTCTACAACATCCACATTTCATTATCCACATACATACTTTCAAAGATCCTACCGTATCAAACACCTTATCACGTCTCACAAAAACGTCATGCACGGCGAATTCACAACACCTAGGAACAATCTATTCAGGCATATCACGTCAAAGACTACCAAATATGTTGCCGCATTAACACTATATCACCACAATAATATCGTAGTTTCATTATCAAACACCGTATTTCTGCACAAGCACATAATATTTGAAGACCATAGAATCGCACGTCGCAAATACCGAGCTCCTCCGAGGTATTTTGAGCCACGAGTTAGGTTGACGTTCATCACAATAACACCATTACGGTACCAATATCATCGAAGCCGAAAAATCATTCCGTAAAACCTTGCTAGAAGACATTAAAAGAAAACTCACACGACCCATCGCATATTACCACAACATAGTTTGAATCATCGCACTAGACGCAACGATTATAATTAATACAACGCAATGATTAACAAATAACGGTCGTCTTCAAGTTGAAAATTATACATGTCATGAATTGACATTTAAAATGAATACTACTCTACATCTAAAATAAGCAACTACATGGCGGAATATATAGACGATATTTAAGTACTCATCTTGGGTTGTTGCTCCACGACGGTGTCACCTTCCATGTTCAGCTCTCAATTATTAACATTATCCATTAGTGTCCATCACATTCCTGGCCAGATCCTTCGAGGTCCCTTTATTTTAGTTGTTCATGTTAATACGTGTTGTCATCTCGTGTCTATATTCCATAAACGTTGGTTCCATGTTACCTGAAACTCAGAAATGTCTATTAGGACAGAATCATACACCTTGATACAATTTTTACAGTTCAACTAACACGCTTGCCTTTTCGTTTTCGATAACAAGATATCTTGTTTTACAATATAATATGTGTTTATAATATGCCAATATCACGTTAATATATCTCCTCAATACAATCTTTCTCCCCACGAATTTTCGCTTTCGATCCTTCTAAGACACAGATTGAAAGTCAACTTCCACAGAGACAAAACAAATTCTACAACAACATAATAATCGCAGACGGTTTGCTTTTTAGAACTCTTCTATGCTTCCAGATCCCATGTGTTCTTGACAATTGGAAACATTTGACACATAATGCGTAACGATCTCGTATAAATCAGCTGTACTGGCAAAGGAACTTATTTAATAATATTGCTGCCTCGTATTTAGGTTAGTAATCGACAGTTTCATTCTTCATCTCGATCGTCGAATCGTGTGAGACTAGATGTACAAGGTATGGCCCTCTCATATAAACTTTGCTTATTCCAAATCCTTCACACATTCCATGGCCCTCAGTAACATTCTGTCATTGATATATTCCACCGTTCATACGCATTTTAGTAACTTTACTTGAGGAATGTGTATTATTCATTTAATCCTGCCCTATGTTTCACGATGTTTTATTGTCTACCAATATTTCCGAGGCACCACGGGGTTTAGAGCTTATTATCAATCCGCCGATATCTTCAATTCAGCGATGCCGTTTACATAATTAGACAAGTCAACTGAACTCAAATTCTCCTGGAGATGTGATAACCGGACATAAGATTTCATTGACATTATTTCTCAACATAAACTTCCAATGTGTTCACCAACCTCATCCTGACATGCATTGAAAGGTTATAATATATATGGCAGTGTTGAAGTTTGCATCGATTTTTTCTTTAAGCTTAAGTTTTAAACATAAACTGTCCGGCTCCATGGCTAAATGGTTAGCGTACTGGCCTTCGGTCACAGGGGTCTCGGGTTCGATTCCCGGCAGGGTTGGGTATGTTAATCATAAGTGGTTAATTCTGCTGGTCTGGGGGTTGGGTGTATATGTCGTCTTCATCAACATTTAATCCTCATCACGACGCGCAGGTCTCCTTCGGGAGACAAATCAAAAGATCTGCATCTGGCGAGCCGAACTTGTCCTCGGACACTTCCGGCACTAAAAGCCATACACCATTTCATTTTCAACGTATACTGAGTAGGCTGTCAGATGTTGGTAATGATCCCATCCACCGATACCTTATTCATCGCTGTAGGCTTTACATTAGTTTAAAAAACAATGTTTACAACGGAAATAATAATAACTCATGTGCACATGGTTTTGAAGAAAAGAGCTCTAAATATACGAACAATTCTTCGAGCCTTGTCCTAAATTTAGATCTCCCTTTGCTGTGGGACATTGATTGTCTTACTGATGAGCGGTCTGAATCTCACGGACTCATTCTCACTTTAATAACTCAGCTCCGCACAGAATATCCTATAATGGCGATTTTGCATGTTCTTGTTCGCCTGCGGACAACTAGGTGAATTGTTATTCCGTAATGTGGTGTGTTCTTGGAAAGTGTCTTTTGTTTCTTTAGTTAATCAGGAGAATTCTTCTGGAAGACCATGAACATCTACCTGTCCCATTAAAGAAGATTGTCTGATGCACACCCTCTTCTGATCCCTAAATAAATCAGAACGATAAACTGCTTTTAAAATAGGACTCCCAGAAACAAATATACATACCATCTTGAAGTGATCATTCTAACAATTCACAGTCTCAATAAGGATGAAATTTTGTTCCATGGCTAAATGGTTATTGTGCTGGCCTTTGGTCATAGGGGTCCTGAGTTCGATTCCAGGCAGGGTCGGGAATTTTAACCATAATTGGTTAATTTCGCTGACACGGGGGCTGGGTGTATATGTCGTCTTCATCATCATTTCATCCTCACCACGACGCGCAGGTCGCCTACGGGAGTTAAATCAAAAGACCTGCACCTGGCGAGCCGAACGTGTCCTCGGACACTCCCGGCACTAAAAGCCATACGCCACTTTCTGTGAATGTTACCGAACATAAGTGTGCAAATATGCGAAACAAAAGTGTCTGGAGCAAATAAGTAATCTCTAAATTACATGGCTCTATCAACTGACTCAATTGCATTTAATGAAGCGTTCACAAATGCATGTCATTGCGGAACATTGAACTTCCCCCAAGGATTGCAGTGGAGCTAAGATATCAGTGCTGGGCATGCTAGGACCATTCTTTTTTGATCGAACTCTTACTGAATTACCTGCGTGTTTCCCTGACCTTATGCCAATGGGTTTGATTTTTTACGGGAAAACTTCAATATGGGATTTACAGCGTCAAACAAGCAACAGACGAGGAGTTTTACGAGGGAATTGAAAGATAATGCCTCGTAATTCCATATACAATGGTTCGTAACGTTATCGAGTCCTTTGGTCTGCATTATTAGCTGCGTCTGGAAAGCGGTTACTGTTAGTCCGAACATTTGCCTACACACAGCGAGCACTAGATCCTTTGCCTTTCTTGGACTTGTTACTTTACTTTCTTTAATGAAACTGCAAAGTTTTTCAATTTTCATCATTAATCACGTAGGCCTATCTGTTCAATAAAGACGGTTATCATCGAAAGTATGATTATATGTTTGTCTATCACAGGCTGTTTCTGGCAAAGTGTGAGTGATGCATTTCATATTCTAGTAGTGGAAGCTAATTCATGCCCTCAGCTAAAAGTCGCATTGATAAATTTAGCGCAATAATGGAACCTCTCACCGCGGAGGCCTAGTGCTCAGACGCGCTCGATTACGTCCATTCAGAGCACTTCGGAGCGCCGCAGCGAGTGAATGCGTCGACCAACTCAAAATATTGTGTTCTCTTCTTGTTTGCAAATAGACAGGATAACAAATATGTGACATTATAGAGAATACAAGTTGATTTCATGAATAATAATAATAATAATAATAATAATAATAATAATAATAATAATAATAATAACAATAATAGTAATAATAATTGTACCGGGAGGTACACCTCTACACCGCACATTTAAATCTTGCACCTAAAAGAACTCCTCTACTGGAGAATTCGTGAAATTGAAAGTGGACCAACTTATAAATTTACTCAGATGTTACCACAGTAATTTCACGTAATTTTGTTATTGTGAAGTTTCCAGTACTGTGTGAATTTCTACGTGTTTTGTTTGCCCTTCATCAAGAAGTTTGGACTTTCTTCAATAGATGTCACTACAAAAACTATGATCATGCACCCTGGTGCGAAGTGGATGAACTTTGATTTAAAGAAGTTTTGTATTCATAAGTTTTGTTTTTAACTAATTAATGTTCTTTACTTTTGGGGTTGGCAATATTTGTCTTTTCTCTCCGCCACTTTTGAATTTAGCCAATCAAGAATTTCTGTAATTAATTTTCCGCCTATCACAGGCTTCTTCTTCGACTTTGAGTGTAACTTTTAAATTCACCAATAAAGGGAGAGGGCGTGGCTGGTTTATTCATGAAAGGTCTCGAACTTTCGCCGAGGTTTTATAAACTGCGGATTTTCACGTCTCTTGGCCATTTGATCGTCATCTAAATAAGTGTGTGTGTCAAACAGGAGGCGGGAGGCGCCTCTTTCATCTGGCAGCAGTTCTTCCGCAAGGTAATGGCCAATTAACATCTTTATTTCTTGCTAGCTCAGCATTTTAACCCAAGGGAGAGGTCCGAAACTTTACCTATGTAACCAACCTTCTGAAAATGTAATTTCTGCCGGCTTATGTAATAACTTCATAAATCTTTAACTGTAAATCGGTGATAGAGAGTGATGTAACCTCTCGATCTCCCCTTCATATTGGTTTGATGTGACTACGCTTCGTAACTGGTATTCTTCCTTTCCGCAATGTCTTAATTACTTTGTTATACGAGTCACGTTCATAGTTTGGGAATAGCCCCTGTTTCATCGGCCTAGCGCCCCTTAGGCTTTAAGAATGAATATTTAGGAGTGCAAGTACACGCCTCCATTCAATTTGTGTTTCGGGCCATTTACTTAACCTGTTCTTTTCCGCTACGGCCCAATAGGTTGGGTACTAGATACCCCTGTTCCAAATTTTGTAAATTGTGCCTTGATGGCAAGTGATTGTAATTTTCTGATGTCGCCTTGAATAGGCTTGGAAAACTGAGAGCACGACAGCTCTTTTCTACTGTTGTAAAAGTGCCTCTGAGAGGTTTCATATTGTGAGTAGGGAGCAAGCGCTCCATGTATGGAGGGATTTCTGCCCTTGTGTAAATTTTGTTTTGGTAAATTTGAGCTAGGATCTCAGGAACTGTAAAGTGAAGGCTTGAAGCCCAAGATCTGTTATACCACCAATTTTGTCTTTCCTAAACTTGTTTATGTATTGCTACTTGTACCTGTTACATTGTTATTTGTAGATTTTTGAAATTCTAAAGAAATATAACCTTTGTTAAAGTTTCAAATCAATTCGTGACATTGTAGTTAGACCCATTCACCCCGGCACCTTCTTTCACCTCTGCTGGTCCACGGGTAACCCCGTAACAATGATAATAATAATAATAATAATAATAATAATAATAATATTATTATTATCAAATACAAATGAACCCTATTTTACAAAGTATTTTAGGGTTATAGTTGAAACATATACTTATAAGTTAAATATAATAATGTGATTTATAGAATTTTAAAACGTTCAAAATATGATTTGAAATTTCCATAGTCTGACATGAATTGTGTTAACTCAAAATTTGGCACCAAAATTTTGCACTGAAGTCGGTTGTAGACTGTGGGAAAATAATATTTTTCTAGTAACGGATCTATTTGAAGGAGAGGTCCAAATGAGGTTCCATTGATTCAAGATATGTTCTTTGATTTGTCTTCTTGCATAGCATAAGGGAGAACTGTCATACATGACTTCCAGATTTGATTGAGCAGCAGCTTTTGCTAGTTGATCAGCTTTCTCCTTTCCGATATGTCCAGCATGTTGGCGAATTCAAGAAATGCAGATATGATGGTTTTGGGGAGTTATAGTTCTTATAGCAACAGCTAACGCGTTCATATTATATTTGTTGTCTATAGACTTAAGCGCAGCTTGTGAGTCACTGAGTATTTGGACGCTTTTCTTGTTGTCATGACAGCACTATATTGCACATTTAATGGCTAGTAGTTCAGCCTGAAAACTACGTTATAAAAGCTTCACTTTCGTTTTCATGGACTACAAAAGCACATCTAACGAGGTACTTACCGTTGTTGCTTGATGTACGAGGGCTATCATTATAAATGATGCAGTCATGAGTGTCTATGCACTTGTTACGGAGGATCTTCTTGAACAATCTTGGATGATCAGACTGTACAACGAAGCATTGTTGTTCTATAATAGTGTTGAAGATAGTCTGAGGTGATGGCCAATTTTTCCTAAGTTATGTCAGTTTGGCTAGTCCAATTGCAGTCAAAAAGAGCGGCTCAATTCCAGAAATAATAAGTGCTGCATCGGTAGCAGTTGTCCAGTAAGCTCGGGAGATCCGGAGCGCAAAGCCTCTTTGAATTTGCAATAATTTATTCCGTGTCCATTTCTTTTCCAGTGTGTTTCGGAAAGAAGAGGCACAGTACAGAATCAGTGGCACAAATGCCGTACAATAAATTATTTTAAGTACTTCTGAATTGAGTACCCACGACAGTCTGCATGCAACAGTGAGTCCTTGTCAAAATTTACTGGTTTTAATTTTTAAGTTGTTGAAGTGAGTTCTGACTGTGAGTTTTCGTCCAGGATAACACCCGAAAATGATAACTGATCCTCAATTTTTATTTGATGCCCATTCATAATTAGTTTTGGTTTCTTCTGTTTCCTTCTTCTCGTGAGAAACCTCTCTTTGATGTTCATTGCATTACATTACAGTTTGTTAAGTTTCACCCCAATTAAAAACGCTACACAAGGCAGAATTTGTTCGAACATTGAGATCTCTCAAATGTTCACCTTCAGTTAGAAGAAGAGCATCATCGGCATAGACAATGATTCGACATCCCGTTGGAAGAATGAGCTGTGAGATGTCGTCATACAGGATATTCCAGAAACCAGGGCTACATGTTGATCCTTGCGGACATGTTTTGGAAACCTATTTAGTGGAGACTGCTGTTCCAATCTAAAGCTTCACTCTTCGTTTACAAAAGCAAGACTGAATTAGCTTATGGAGATTTTTTGGGCATCGTTTCTCCTTTAACTGAGACAAAATTTTGGACAACCAAGTATTGACAAAAGCACCACTTATGTCCAGACAAATTAATAAATCAACTTTCTTCATTGAAAATATGCCTTGGGTCCATTCTGCCACGTCAAGAACAACATCTTCGATTGATTAATGAGGGGTAAAGCCATACTGATTGCAACTTAGAAAACCATAGAAATACATGTGATACATAACTCGATCAATGAATGAATAATTTCTCTAAGATCTTTCCAAACACAGGCAAGAGACAAATTGGTCTAAATGATTTTGGGAGTAAAATTAACTAGAGAACTTCCCTTCGAGATTATTATAACAATTGCCCAATTTCCAAGAAGTTGGAAAATGGTTTAGAGCCAGACATTTGTTGCACAAAATGACAAATAAGGAAGGAAAGCAGTAGTGAATGTTTTTGATTATATTAGCAGACAATCCGTCCCAGCCGGGAGCGTTCTTTTTATTCTGAAAAAGGATAATGTGTTCAAATTCCTGTCGAGAAAATGGTGCATCATCTCCAGTATCAGGAGGAATTTCTGAAAACTTTTTAATTGATGCTTGTTGTTTTGAGTCATCTTTTTCAACTGAGAGGAATGTATTTATCAGAACATTGGCGGTATGAGAGAAATTTTTTGTGTAGCCGTTTTTAATTTCAATTGAGGTGAGGTTGGTATTTAAATTTTCTAGTTTCCTAGATAACTTATAAATATACTCCCAAGGGTTGTTTTTCGTTGGAGCAGAGCAAAATTCCTTCCAATATACTGATTTCCGTTTTAGTATTAATTTTCTGTAGTCTTCCTTAGTTTGCAAGTATACTTTTTCATATCTCCGACGTAAAAGAGGGCAGCGACTTCTCTTATATCGTCTGTGACAAACCAGTACTCGCTTTCGAAGTACATAAAGTTCTTCATTTCACCAGAATTGTCTACATGGCTTTTGAGAGATCTTAGATAACATAACCTCTGAAAGCTTTATTACAATTTCATTTAAGCAGTTTACTATTTCATCCAACTCATTCGCGGATTTGCAGGCCTCTATCTTAGTTGCCAAATTCCCAAGATTATTTCTGGCTGAAAAATGAAAGTGGTCCCATTTCACATTTTTTGTTCTATATAATCTTGTTAGATAATTCGAAGCATTAATAGTAGGCCTCCTTGGCGTAGATTGTATAGTCACAGTGGTCGGACCATGACGCCTTATAGACGACCTCCGCGTATGTGAGGATGGGGCTCTATAATCGAACCCGGGGCCTCTTAGACGGAAGGTCAACACGCTCACCATTTAGGCATGGATCCGTACACTTTATGAATAAATGACAGCAAACAATAATATTTTGCTAGAAAGATATAAAAAATCGGTGACTTGCCCCTTTGAAGGAAATTCCGATCAAAGATTTTCATGTAGTGTGTTGTCACTTCCCTCCGCTGATCTGACTCTGAATGGCGTTGCAAGTGATGATTTTGTCTTGTTCTGTATTGTGAACTCATTCTGAATTTGTGAAGACTATTAACTCATCTACTTCACTCCAGTTACATAAATAACTAATGTATGTTATTATGATTATTATTATTAAGTGTATGGTATAAAAGCATATTTAAGAAAGTACAATCTAACTAGCAATCGTACCAGTCTTCAACAGGTCGGCGGTGTGGGTTGTTAAGGTAAAGGAAGAAAATCACCCTGATTCGTAGCAGAAAACTCCTCGTTCCTATAAGCGCTTTCATAGCACGGATTGAATAACTAGAAATCTATGCCGGGCTGAGTGGCTCAGACGGTTAAGGTGCTGGCCTTCTAACCCCTACTTGGCAGGTTCGATCCTGGCTCAGTCCGGTGGTATTTGAAGGTGCACAGATACGACAGCCCCGTGTCGGTAGATTTACTGGCACGTAAAAGAACTCCTGTGGGACTAAATTCCGGCACCTCGGCGTCCCCGAAGACCTTAAAAAGTAGTTAGTGGGACGTAAAGCAAATAACATTATTATTATTATTATTAGAAATCTATGATGGACCAGTAGTCATCAGAATATGTATTATCCATAAGAATGGCAGGATAAAAAAGGAAGTTATCTAAACCCCCAGCTCCTGCCCGCCAGTATTTCCTCAGAGTTGTTCCCGTAGACTGTGCGCCATGCAGACGTCTGTTCACAGTAAATTAAAGTATCAGGAACGGTAACCATTGGACTGCGATGAAAGTACATGAGGCATAGAACATCATTTCTATTCCTCCTCTATTTGTTACAAAGAGTTATTTGATAATATTTACATTAACAATAATAGGACGGAGGAAATGTATACAAAATAAAATCGTTGAGGATATTTACCTTATTGTTCGATATAGGATCATGTTGTACAGCGCATAAGGTCGGAATTATTCTGCAATTTTTTGTTTCGCAGCATTTATCGATTGTATCAGTATTAACGGAGATATTTGAGAATGAACATTTGGACACTTCCCTTCCTTAAACGACGATTTCACCCAACGTTAATAAAATTATTTATAATTTGCTGAATGGTATCGACGGAGTCTTGGGTGAGGAGTACAAGATGAAAATAAGTAAGTCCAAAACAAAAGTAATGGAGTGCAGTCGTACGAAGTTAGGTGATGCAGGAAATATTAAATTAGGAAGTGAAGTCTTAAAGGAAGTGTATGCATATTGTTACTTGGGTAGTAAATTAACTAACGATGGCAGAAGTGAGGAGGACATAAAATGCAGGCTAGCACAAGTACGCCTTCTTGCGTCCAGGGCGGGAACGTAAAAGAAATCCAGGCCAGCTTACTCTCAGGGTTCGATGTTTATATATATTAACGTGAGTTACGAAAAGAGAACGGCATCCTAATAAACGCCTTGTTTGTCAGTAGTGATGTTCGACGTCTCAATCCTACGAATCGTTGGTTACAGAAGAATATGATCTCTTTGACGCCTTTATTCTAACTCTATCCAATATCCTTAACCAAAATTGATAAGTAGCACTTCAAGTATTTCCTAACTATAATCATTTATTAAAGTTTGAAAGTTGAAAAAAAGAAAATGAAATGAAGGAAAAATTATAATCTTACATTGAATTAATTGAATCTGCTTCGATAGCATAAAACTATCAATGCTGATCATTAAGATATGAAATGAATGTGTTAATCACTTTCACATCATCATTCATATCAAGAAAATATATAAATTAAAATGAAAATGTCTTTAAATAAGTATAAATCCACTTGGAAAGTCGAGGATAATGTTAAGTTATTTGAGTTACATAAAATATATAATTTTATCAGCATCATAATTCATTTCCTTTCTTCTGATATCTTAGGATGAGGATTACGTTTTATGCTTGTCTCTGGATTATCATAATATATTTGTGTGCCTCGGGAAAAAGAAAAGTATTTCTTGTTAGCAAAATCATATGTTAATATTCATCTTAAAATCTGAATTCTAACATTAATCATCATCGTATCATTTATCAAATTATCTTCGATCCAAATTAACCATAAAATATAACTAATGAACCATATTCTCACATGAGTGTCTAAACTTTAATGTATGACCTTGTGTGGTTTCTTTTAAATATGCAAGGAATATCTTTCATGAAGATACTAGAAACCATCTATCCTTCTGGAATTATTTATGGAAAATAATATTGCCTATCCATGTGATTTAATGTAATCATTCAGGAAAATAGAACTTTATGGTAGAAATACTAGGTTAAAATTTATCAAATTAATGACCGACACTTCCTGTAAGGAATCATTGTGATGATCTAATCCTGCCATAACACATAATAACTACCACAACACGTTGTCACTATCGTAGGATATGGATTCTCTATCAATGAAATATAATCATGGTATTACGAACATAAATGATCCTAGGTTGCGTCAAATAACATCATCTTTCTCTTCAAAAACAATCATTTTCTTCTTTTATCGTCGTAGCAATACATATTCTATCTTTCCATTCTTCATTATACTCTTATAACATCATAACTTTACCTTCATTATTTCACATATCATATCTCATCCATTTCTTTTCAATAACCCTAATATATAACTCATCTTGACGCTTAAAATCATTTCAGTTTCAATTATTCACTTCATTGAATATCTTTATATCTATTCTCAATAGGTTTTCGATTTATTATCATATCCATATATATATAACCCTACTCTGATTTCCTATTGCAATATCTAACCTCCAATTCCAATATATCAATCATCACTTCACATATAACCTTAAAATATTCTACCACTCTAGAATTCACACTTCACATGGTAACCTTCCAATATTCTTTGGTTTCATTGCAATGACATCATCATATTATTCATATCACACTCCCTAATTAGAATTAGTCTTGTCTTTTAGGATGAATACCTGTCTCCATGTATGTCGACACAAATGTATAACTATTGCGGGAGAATCTAACATAATTGAATCATTTCGAAGATATTAACGTTCCAACATCTACTTATAAACAACTAAAATGTCTACATTTGAATTTGTATCACAATCGTTTACCTTAATTTAATGAATAACTTATCTTTTTCCTTCGGCTTCGGAATTGGTTTCTGTCTGCATCGTCATCTGCGGCTCTGGTTTGACGTTCTCACTCCGTCGCTGGCCATAGAGATGTCTTCGGAGATGTGGTTACTCTTTACCATCATCTCAGCTTGGCCTCATCCGGACAATCTCCCCATAATCTTCTTAAAACTGCATGGCGGTCTCGTCTTGCGCAACAGGAAGACGAAAATACATGTATGAAGTTAGCTGCGACATTATATTGAATTCAAGGCCTTCTGACATAACAATTTCAATGATAATTCTTTTAGCTTGAATTTTATCGTTTTAAGCTTGCAGTTCTCCAATATGTCTGCTGTTGTTTCAGATTTTTATATCGTATGATATTGTTTTAAGATTCAATATGTTATCGCTGCGTTACAAGGAATTATTTTTCTTTTGATGGAACCAAGGCCTCATCTTTGCTGTGATCAACTCCTGTATATGGATTATTTTTATAATATTCTCCTTATCGCGTAGATTATATTATTGCTATTCTATTTGTTCGCTATTCAGTTAATTTTAATGCTGTAAATATTTCATTTTTCTTCTTAGCTATGAATTTAAAGATGCGTGTCTAAACTCTTGGACGTAATGTGTTCGATCTCTACGATGGTTTATTATTTATCAATTTGCAATAGTGCTGTCTTTATTCTAAGTCTTGTTTTGTCTTAGCCACTGCCATGTTGATTTTGACTATTTCGACTTCGCGCTATACCGTATCTCCTTGATATATTATCGAGTTTGTACGTTCTGTTTAAATTCGTCATCGCCAATTGCGACCATCTGAATTCTATTCTCAGACTTTAAATACCGATTTTCACTACATTTTATTCAGCAGTTTTCTCCTGGTGCGTGTTCATACATATACAGAGTATCCCAAAGGTCCGTTAACATTTGACGAGACAATACTTCATGGAACATTGGAGGTAGAGAGGTAATAAATGGCACACATCGAGGTTTAACAAAAATGATGTTCTTTATAACACATGCTCAACATATCGACCGCCATTCATCAACAATACCTGTATTCGAGGGACAATGTTGTGAACAACACCGTATTGCATATCCGTAGCTATGTGAGAAATTGCCGTTGGATGTTGTCTTTAAGCACTCCTAATGTGCTCGGACGATTGCTGTAGACTTGCGAATTCAGGTAACCCCACAATCAATATTCACACGGTTTGAGGTCGGGGAGGCGGAGCATGGTATTGCCGCGATTGCAGACGCATTTGACTCTCTCCCTCTCACGAGCTGTAGGCCTACCGCACACGGGTCTCTTGCGGCATTACTGACGTATTGTTGTCCAGCGCCATCTGTTGGCCTGTTTGTGCACTCGTTGTTGGTGGCAATAAAACAAGCATGAGTAGCCATTTGTATCTAACGTGTTGCTGTGCAGCGCCATCTGATAGCCATTTTGTCTACTTTAATTTTGTGTCAATAAAACCCCATGTCATGCCAATCACGTGTATCAATTATTACTTTTCTATCCTCAATATTCCGTGAAGTATTGCCTCGTCAAATATTAACGGACTTTTGGGTCACTCTGTATACACAGACATTTCTTCAGTTTATCCCAGCTATATCTGGGGTCATTGGACGACCCGGGTTCATTTTGGCTTTGGCTGGGGTTTTAAGGCCTGATGCCTTTCCTGACGCCATGTGATTTTTTAGATGAAAATCTCAACCCAGGATCGACCGGGATCCACGAGGATTCGAACACCGAGCGAGTTGGCCATGTGGTTAGAATCACGCAGCTGTGAGCTTACGTTTGGGATATAGTGGGTTCGAATCTCATTGTCGGCACTCTCAAGATGGCTTTCCGTGGTTTCCCATTTTCACACCGGGCAAATGCAGGGGCTGTACCTTAATTAAGGCCATGGCTGCTTCCTTCCCGCTTCTAACCTTTTCCTATTCCATTGTGTTGCTGTAAAACCCATCTGTGTCGATGCGAAGTAAAGCAAACTACAATAAATAAATAAATAAATAAATAAATAAATAAATAAATAAATAAATAAATAAATAAATAAATAAATAAATAAATAAATAAATAAATAAATAAATAAAATTTGTAAAAATAAAAATGTGAAGATTCGAACATCAGCTTTTATTGTGGGTAGACAGCAGGTAAGACACTGAGCAAATCACAGACAGACAATACAATTTTTTCCAAATTCTGATCAAAGTACAGACGAAACTATTTTACTTATAATTGTAGATGTGTAAGTTAGATGTAGGTTGCATTAAAATTCAATATACAAGCTTCTAGGGCTACACAGCTGAAAGCAACGGAAAACTAAAGCCGTAACAAACTCCGGAGGACATGCATCTCTCTGTATGAATGAATGTTTTAATGACAATGACTTCCTTCCAAGTAAAATATTTCGGAGGTATAATAGTCGCCCCCTTCCCCCCCATTCGAATATCCGGGCGAGGACTACACGAGAGGGGGCAATCGATACTGAAATTTTGCGAGTCGGAGCTTGGAATGTTAGAAGTTTGAATCGTTGTGGTAAGTTTTAGAGAATCTGATAAGGGAAATGGATAGACTAAAGTTAGATGTAGTTGATATAAGTAAAGTAGCCTACGTTGGCAAGAAGAGCAGAGGTTTTAGTCAGACGACCTCAGATTTATTAACACAAAATTAAACAAGGGAAATGCAGGGGCTGGTTGAGTAATGAATAAGAAAATAGGACAGCGGGTAAGCTCCTACGGCCAGCATGGTGAATGGATTATTGTTGTCAAGACAGACATCAAGAAAATGCCCACCACAGTAGTGCAGGTCTGTGTGCTTGTTAGTTCAGCAGGGGGTGAAAAAATCGAAAGAATATATGAATACAATACAATATCTAAAAGGAGATGAGAATCTAACTGTGATGGGAGACTGGAATGCAAAGGTAGGTCATGGAAGAGAAGGTAATGTAGTATTTGAATTCGGACTGGGACAAAGGAATGAAAGAGGAAGTCGTCTGGTAGAATTCTGCACCTATCATAACTTAGTCCTTGCTAATACGTGGTTTAAGCACCACAAACGATGACTGCATATGTGGAACAAGACCTGGAGACACTGGAAGGTATTAAATAGACTTCATTATGACTAAGCAGAAGAGCCTCCGTGGCTCAGACGGCAGCGCGTCGGCCTCTCACCGCTGGATACCGTGGTTCAAATCCCGGTGACTCCATGTGAGATTTGTGCTGGACAAAGCGGAGGCGGGACAGGTTTTTCTCCGGGTACTCCGGTTTTCCCTGTCACTTTTCATTCCAGCAATACTCTCCATTCTCATTTCATTGCATCTATCAGTCATTAATAAATCACTTTGGGAGTGGCGACCCCATTGTACTAACAGCCTATATCTGCTTCATTCATTACATCCCTGGCCCGGTCAATGACTGGAAAACAGGCTGTAGGTTTTTATTTTCATATGACTAAGCAGAAATTCAGAAACCAGCCGATGGATTGCAAGACGTTCCCATTAGCAGAAGTGAACCCTGGCCACAACATGCAGGTCATGAAATGCCGTCTGAAGTTTATGAAATTCAGAAAGATGGGATAGGGATAAGTTAAAGGAAAGGAGCGTGAGGCATTGTTTCAAGGAACATGTTGCCCAGTGAATAAATGAAAAGACTCAAGAATACACAATGGATGAATGATGGATAGTCGTGAAAAATGAGATCAGTGGGGTAGACGAAGAAAGCAGTGGATAATTCCAAGACAAACTGGACCTGAATGACCGACGGCGAAAATGAAGGAATGCAGAATATGAGGAGGGCAGAAAAGAACACAGGTGATTAAATAATGTAGATAGAAAGTGCAGGACAGGTAAGGAAGAATGTCTGAAAGAGGATATTGAAGGTTGTATGGTTGTAAGAAAGGTATATGCTGCATATAGGAAAAATAAGAAACCTTTGAAGAAATGAAAACTTGATTTATGAATATTACGATCTCAGATGGAAACAGCTTCTAGGGAAGAGGACAAGGCAGAACGATGGTGGGAACATATTCAACAATAGAACTGTACCAAGGGAAAGAAATAGATGATAAGGTTCTGTGCTGTGCCATTTCACAGTTCTATATATGCACTAGTCGGAACAAAAATGGAGTTCATGTTACTAAAATGTCAATGTGAAAACAGCTAACGTCAATACGAACTAAAATGATGATCTTTTCATCAAGTAGTTACCAAAAGAACCGTAAGGAGAAGGTGGTGAAAAAAGAATGACAAATGGAGATTATTTAAACCAATTATTAGAAAGAAGATTTTTTCTTAGGACATACATTCTTTAATCTGAACTTCAGCAAGCAAGACGTAGAGGAGTACAAGTAAAGAAACCTGTTTATTGGAATTAAACATCTAATATTGACGGAGAGTATAATTCGCGGCAACACGCACGACATCAGCTGCAGGAATTGAATTGCTGCGCGAAATTAAACGACCAGCGAAAAGAATTATCAAGATTGATACAACGATACGTCACGACTTGACTTAGAAGACCTATATTTGTCCGATACTGCTTATTACAGACAGCAGAGACTGACCAGCTGTCAAGTGCATTTATAATAAAGAGAACATAGAGAAATCACATTCGCTTTCCAAGCAAGATAGATAGTTATTTCCTATCTCACCTTATTTGAAACTACTATATTGTGATTAATCGTCCCAAAGCAGAACTTACATATCATAAGCATTCCAAAACAGATATTAATTGTAAGATGACGACGCTAAGTAACATATCTTATTATTCTGTTCGAAACGCACGAGATTCTACTGTGATGTTGTAAAAGGACGAAGGCGATACTACTCGGGCTATGGCAGTGTGATCCGATGTTGATACTCCAGGATGATTAGAGATCAGCTAGGAGGAGCTGAGATGTACCCATACAGCTAAAAGAGAACCATGGAGCGAGGTCTACCTTTCCGATGACCAGATGCGAGATGGCAACAGGATTCAATAAGTAAATTTAAGTCCTCCATGAGTCGTTTTCGTAAGTAAAAATCTTTCTTTATTTGGCTATGTGATAATATGTTTTGTGACAGTGTGAGTGTGTGCGTACATATACATCGAAATGAGGTTATAGGATGTAGGTATTCATCTGCTATTAATGTCAAATCCACATGTAGGCATAGTCAACCAGTGATAACCGTTCGTAATATTATCAATGTGGTGTGAGAGATGGTAACTCGTATTTTTATCATTATCAGTGAAGTGTATAAAGTGCGAGATAGATGTTAATACACATGTGCGATGATTTCATCAGGCTAGTGAGTTGAGAGATCGTATTTAGGAAATGTCTACGGTGAAATATGAAGTAGTACAGCTTAGAGTTATGATACATTTTTCTTTGACACTATGACGGTAAGAATAATGTTATAATATGAGAAGATTGTGGCACATATGCATCGTGTTTATTGAAATGATGTGCTTATAATGTATTGAGATGTTTATTACGTGAAGTATGGAATGATAATTGATGAATAAGAATGATGATATAGGCTGATGATGATTAGTGATAGTAATATTTGTTTTTCTTCGAGAGATTGGTCATAGTAGTCTTATGTGAGATGATGTTATTTCCAAGTTACGCATTCTGAGTTATATATTGAAAACGTACTACTTTCAATTGCTAATTCTAAGCCCAGGTACACTCAAGGTAGCTTAGGATACGATCTCAATACCATCAGTGCAATGTTATTTTGAGTATTAAGGGTCATCAAACGAGCCATGAGGCTAACGATGATAATAATTTGTCCTTCACTGAATTATTTATGACAATTTTAGAGAACTCTCACACATGATAACCTAATTTCTGATTTTGTTTAAGCAAGTTGACATATCACTGGAGATCTAGTTACTCATATAAGGATTTTTAGTTGAAGATAGAGTTTTCTAACATGCCAGATTTTTTACCTGTGGTATGATTTGTTAGAAATTTAACAAAATACACTTGATAATGCTACTTTTAGCCAAATACGCACTTAAATTAATTCTTAACCTTGGATTAAGGTAATAATTTCTAGGATTTACCACATAAGCCATATGACTATATTATTTTAAGATCAATTACGACTTAGAGCGGACATGACTTTGCTTATGCTGAGGTCAAATACTAAGAAACAGGATGATGCAAATATCACTTAAGCATATATTAATGAACTGAAGTTATTAGAAGATTGCAAATGATTTTCCATGTGATTTTCAGTTGTGTATGGACACAAAATATTAAGTACAGCACAGAATGACATTCGTTATGCTAGTCATGTATGAGTTAAATATTAATTGACAGAATTTTTAAATTAATTTGAGGAGCAATTTGGCTCAAGAAGAAGAGATTCCAACTCTTAATGAAATATTTATTAGACATTTCAAACTGCGTTATACATTCTTTTGAACAACTGTGATCTGGAATAATGTACATATTAATTAATGTAACTTTCTTTTCATTTTCATCTAGCTAGATGCATCTAATATTTTCAATGTTATTTAGTATATTTTGCTTAACCAATACTTTTAATTTTTCAACTGATTTTCTGGACATTATCTTATATTTTACTTAAATATTTTCAAGAGGCCAAAGTGTTAATAGATTGATAATTATGGTCTAGGTTTTAGTTACCTGCTACTAGCTTTCCAAACTTAATTTTTCTTTTACTTCAATTTAGCAGTGACAGACCACTGCATACTGAATTAATGGATCAACGAAGATCGAATAACTTTAATTCCAAGCATCTTAGTTTGACAAACAAGAATTCTTAGAGTACTACGAGATTATTTACTCAATATGAGATATTTCAATGAGGTTTTAGGTGAACCTTTTTCCCATTATTTGAATTGAGTAATCAATAAATGATGAATGGTGAAACTTCACAATTCTTTTAATGTCTACTTATAGTAAGAGCTAGTCTGGATCTCATGCGTCCTCACCTGGACGCAGGAACGGTGCAGTACGAAGAAGAGGCTGTTGATGCTGATGAGATCGGATACCAAATTTTGAGGTCAGAATTCGACAGAGCTTTGAGATGAATAGGAACAAGGCATCTGGAACTGATGACATGTCCTCAGAATTACCGACTGCCTTAAGAGAAACCGGCATGTCTAAGATGTACGGTACAGGATTTTAGACCTAATGTAGTTGTACCTATTCAAAGAAAGAAAGTGCTAACAAGTGTGAAAACTTCTGCACCATTAGTTTAGTATCTCATGCTTGCAAAATTTTAACACGTATTATTTACAGAAGAATGGAAAGGCAAATTGAAGTTGAATTGGGAGAACACTTCAGTTTCAGAAGAAATATAGAAACACGTAAAGCAATCCTGAATTTACGTCTGATTTTAAAGGATAGAAAGGATATAATTAATTAAGGACAAATCCACGTAGATCTAGAAAAGACATTCGATAATGTTTCTTGGACCAAACTATTTTAGATTCTGAAGATGATCGGGGTCAATTATATCGAGAAAGAAGTATTTTCCACAATCAGCCCTAAAATCAGTCTGTAGTCATAAGATTTGAAGGCTATGAAAAGGAAAACGCAATCTGGAAAGGAGTGAGGCAAGGCTGCCGTTTATCCTTTCTCATTATCAATGTTAAATAGAACAGGTGGTAAAGTAAATCAAAGAGGAATTTGGAAAAGGAATCAAAATCCAATGTGATATTTGCCAATGAAATTGTTATTTTAGAGTCTGTAGACGATCTGGATAAATTGCTGAATGGTATGGATGAAAATAAATACATCCCAAAATGCAGTCAGGTCACGCAGGAAATATTAAATGAGAAAATGATCTCAGAGGGAGTAGGTGAATATTGTAAGTTAGGTTATCGAATAACTAACGATGGAGAAGTCTGTATGGAAGAGAAACATGGACAATAAATAGCTAAGGAAGAAAGAGAATAGACTCTTTTGATATTGAAGCCTTAAGCCATCATGAAGGATACCTACCTTCCTTACCTATCAGCAATTTTCATGAGATCTGTCTCTTGGGTCGTTTCGGGTTCTTCGTCACTTGCTGAGGTAAAAGGTAGAGTTCGGTAATCCTAATCTATCTGCTCAAATGAAAGGTCTATTCATAAAATATTTGTATTTTGGAAAAATTTACTGAAGAAATAATAAATTAAAAACTCAATATAATTTGGACTCTATCTTGTCCACTTGACACCACAATAAACTAACGCAGAGGAGCGGAATATTGGTTGAGCCTTTGACTTAACTGCTTGATGGGCATCCTTACTAGAAACCATTGTCTCAATTATTAATAAAGAAAAGAAAGTCTGGAAATCCTTAAAATCGGCTTCCATTTGAGACTACATGTAACATCATAATGATTCTTGATGGTCCAACCCTCGTAACACGAACTCTGGACTCTGGGTATAATTAAGGCAGTCCAATCGGTATGTGCCACACAGTGGTTGTACGGCGTGGACCCTTAATTGAATCGATGTGACCTGCGACTATGTCACGGACCGACATCTAAACTTCTAAGTTATTTTAAAGCCATTGTGGATGATGACCGCAAGGAAAATGATGTTACAGTGGCATATGGCCCAAATCTAAGTCACTGAGGTTGATGACCCCATGACCATCCAAGTTTCTAAGCTGAAGGCTAAACACAATTATTAAGTTACATATTTTGATAACCAAAGTTTCCACTTTACTAACCTCAGCACATTTAATGCTCAATCAATCAAAGTTAAATAACACACCAACAACGCTCACAATACTTTGTGGCAGTAAAATCCATTACCTTCGGATATGTCCCCTTAAACGTTACGTTAACATTTGAATATTCCCAGAAAAATAAACTAAGATTTCCAGAATGCATCTTCAAGTTATTCACTTTGTTTAAAGTTATTTCATAAATACGGTTTCCAGTGAATTTAATAATTAAACGATTTGAATCTTAATAAACAACAAATTCTATCTCCGCGGACGAATGGTTTCTTTCACAATTCCCTACTCAAATTCTGACGTAATTAATTTTAATTCATTTGATGTTTGTTTATCATCTGTTGTTATCGTGCAGCTGAATTTTTTTACATCATTTCATTCCAGTGTTATACCTTGTTTCATGACATCACACATTAAATCTAATCTAATACTAGCCATTATTAATACTTGGGTAACCCTAATAATTAAGTACAAAACAAAAATCCGCATAAGTAACTCGCCGTATAATGTAAGCGGATTACGATGTCATATCTTGTCATAACATTCCATAAAGCTTTGTGCACCCTCACAAACAAATCAATCATCATTAAGATCGCTGTGTATTTTGGACAACCCTCAAATTGGGTTACCTCTCTCATTATATACTCTAACTTCGTGGTTTCAAATATACATTACGATCTCAATTAAACAAATTCACAGTATCTAATAACCTGCATGTTATTCCCGGATGACAATTTCAACTGGTTCACGCAATTAATGATCTCCGTTGCCAAAGAATGCAATCTCATTTTCAACACGTAACACACTACACAACTCCCGTTACTCCAACTGCCCCCTCTCGATCAGCTGGCGGCATCGACAAGCGATCCTCACCCTGCCAGATTTAATATGAAACACATGTTGAGGTCATGCTTGACTGGCCTCTAAGAATGAAACCTTCGATTTCGCAAATAGAATTAAAATACAATATTCCTGACCAAACAGATATGCACATAGATTTTATGTTTAAATGTCCTACAATAATTGTACACGTCGCAAATTAATTCCTGCGTGGTTTCTCTCGCTCATTTCCATCCCAAACATTATACAAAATCTTCCTCGGGCTCACACAAAAGTCCCGGGTTCACTACAGGCTTCCATTCACCTGATTCACAAATCCTATCTCAACTCATACGACAAATCTAACCTCTTGTCTCAAACTCGACGACTCTCACTGGAATAAAAATTCTTCGAATCCACGACGCATAATTACGCACATTACCTTAATAACGAACAACTTCGCATAAAATGATCTCGTATCTTAAAACTGGATTTTCACAAAAATGACAAACACATTTTTCTGTTATTTATTGTCAGTCAGACACAGTTTAAACGGACATACAATAGTATTACACTTCGTGACAAAATTCACCGATCTACATTACTCAACACGACAGCGCGCTTCTTCCGATTGAAAATGGGTAACCACGGATTCTCTTGCACCAATTCCTTCAAAATTCAAACAGAAAAATATTACGTCGAATAAACATCTTAATTTGACATCACAAATTATAGGCAATAAATTCACGGAAATGACGATCTACTTTGGACGTGATATCACTTCGAACCCCTCACTAATAACTTTTACAACATGTTACACGGCACTCGCAATACTTTAAAAATTTATCCAAGCAGAATATAAAACAAATGACCTTTCGTCATATTTCTGACATTCACAAAAATATATGGGTGACCAACTGCGTCATAAATACCCATCACAAGTACACATAAGTTAGCCATTTTTACATTTCTGGCTTTACATAGGGTTTTCTTCATGTTTCCCGAAAATAAAGTATAAAAAAATGCCCTTCACTCGGCGTTTCGTTGATCGAACTCGACTGATTGTATTTGTTGACCGCACACGAATTACTTCTATTCACAATATTACAAATTTTACAAAAACTACTTCGGTATCTTGACCGTCTTTTATCAGATTACATCTGCTCTGAACATCTATCTCCACATGGGGTCAAGACCCACCCACATCGGCAGGATCTAGGTTTCTAGGACTTAGTTTAGTTTTTGACGAACGATTTACCTGCACAGTTCAACCCTCTCCCTCAAGATTCAATGATACAAATGCAGGGGTTTCAATATGGCGTCCCTTCTCATTTTATAAGCACTACTCCCTCTCTCCAGACACTTCTCCTTTGCCGCCAAGAAATTTGCATACTTTTTCCAACTTACTGGAACTGTATTTAAAAGAGTTTTTGGCTGTAACCACGTATTTGCTACCTTGCTAGCGACAGTGTTCGTGAAAATTTAAAATATATTCTTACCAAATTTACTGGTTAAATGACCTCATTTGATAAGCACTATTTTCTGTCGACTTAGCGTGGGTAAAATAGACATGCACGTCTCTTCTGAAATAATCTACAGAAATGGCTTAGCAGTCTCAAATCCGTCTTACTAAAGATCAAATGTCTTATAGATAAATACAGGACCCTCATTATACTGCGTTCATTACTCATTCTTTCATTTAAATATATTTATTCAACATAAACTTCCTTCTGTATCCATCCACTGTCTACACGTGCGGATGACGTCACATCTCGCAGCGTGGGACGGAAGGTAGCCACCCCCCTTTGCCACGTGTCGCCTCTGAGGTATATAAAAATTCGAGCTTCCTTTTACAATTGACATGGGCCTCTTGTAATGATTTTAATACTTACGATTCTTAGGGCACAAAGGTCATGGGTTCAATATGTGGGGTTACAGACAATTCCTGAAGGTGAGATTGGTATATAGAATCACGAATGAAATTGACCAACGGGCTAAACCGAGAGGAGCAACCGAAGGGAAAACACGGTGCCCCTTGGACAGAGGAGCGTAAGCAGGCCCTCTCACAGGGAATGAGGGAAATTTGGGTTCTAAAGAAGGCCAAGTTCAGTGTCAAATGCATCAAGACTTAACGTCGTCCTCGATGGCCCCAGCGAATTATATATATATTATTTATATTAAGATGAACATACACCAACGGGCGAGTTGGCCGTGCGGTTAGAGGCGCGCGCCTGTGAGCTTGCATCCGGGAGACAGTCGGTTTGAATCCCACTGTTGGCAGCCCTGAAGATGGTTTTCCGTGGTTTCCTGTTTTCACACCAGGCAAATGCTCGGGCTGTACCTTAATTTACGCCACGTCCGTTTCCTTCCAACTCCTAGGCCTTTCCTATCCCATCGTCGCCATAAGACCTATCTGTGTCGGTGCGACGTAAAGCCACTAGCAAAAAAAAAAGTAAACACACATGCACCTAATCCTTGAGCCAGAGGAATTGACCGTTTGCATTGAAAATCTCCGACACGGCCGGGGGTATCAAATCCAAGGCCTTCTGAGCCGAAGTAACTACGCTGACTATAATAATAATAATAATTATTATTATTATACAGACCGATAAAACTGATGGATAATTTGAATATTCAAACTAAAAATCCTGTTAAATTGTGAAACTCTTGTTTGATTATTTACATAGATTATTCTCATGAAAAAATATCTGAGAGTAGAAATAACAGACAGATAACTTAGATAATTTTTGTCATGAAAAGAATCAATGTAAATAATAAAATTAATATTTCACAATTTAACGTGTTTTTTCCTATAAAAATTCAAATGATCCAGTGATTTTGCCGGTCATTGTATTATTATTATTATCTATCCCTTAGTCATAATTGATTGAAGTTAAAATGGGTTAAATATTTCACTCAGGTTATATTATCGAAGCGACTCGAGTAAGGATTCCAATCGCTCCGTGTTCTCACATGCTCAAGAAGCAAGCACAGGAAAATTCGTTCATGATGGACTTCTTCTAATACCAACCGTTATAGCCTACAGTTCCCATTGGCGTGTTCACATAAGTCGTGCTAAAAGAACAAACAAATTCAGCTTGAGGTCACGAACATCTCCGAAGGCCGTTCCCCCTGCCAACACAGTGAATACTCTCCCCCTATACACGCGCGTGGACAAGTCAGTTCAGTGAAGGTATTGAGAGCATTATGTAGCCTCGAACACCGCTTACAATGGACCTGTTCCTCGGGGATCTGGAACTCGCAATCGATTTTTAGTCGAATGAAAGCTCTCGCTACTTTGAACGAACCAATGAGCAGTGAAAATATAACAACAAAAACAAAAATACAACAGCACACCAGTCAATATTTTACCGTGCAAGTACATACAGGGAGGGTACTATATATAATCGGAACACATGTGCATTAGGGAAACACAATGGATTGAGGTTGCTTCTCCCATTTACATAATCTTATCGTTGGTTCATGGACGCTTTGTGATAAAAGCCTTGTCAAGCCCCTTGATGTAGGAGTGCTACTCATCCTCAAGCACGTGGGATCAATTCCTGGTTTTAAGAGCCGCGCTAGCTGACATTTCGCCAAGTTGGTCGCAGGTCATATCCTAGCTAGAGTGTGGGACATTTCTGAAATGAGTTGTCATTTCCCTGAAGTGGGAATCCCAAGTCAAACAGGTGATCCCGCAGCAATGATCATTATATCAGCACTCACGTAAATCTACGAGTTTGTTTGCTTTGGTTCCCAGATCGTCCAATGATTTTAATCCTAGACTGAGGTATGGAACTATGATGTGGGGGCGATTATAGTTTTAAGAGGACGTACAACTTGATAACCATGGCTCCATGGCTAAATGGGTAGCGTGCTGGCCTTTGGTCACAGGGGTGCCGGTTTCTATTCCCGGCAGGGTCGGGAATTACAACCATCATTGGTTAATTTCTCCGGCAAGGGGGCTGGGTCTGTGTCGTCTTCATCATCATTTCATCCTCAACACGACGCGCAGGTCGCCTACGGGTGTCAAATCGAAAGACCTGCACCTGGCGAGCCGAACATGTCCTCAGACACTCCCGGCACTAATAACCATACGCCATTTCATTTTTTTTAAACTTCATAACCATTCAGCGAAGTACTGTAATATGCCCGAGAGCGTTACGACATTAGAGTAATGGCAGCATTCTTGACGGACTAAGGCGCTGAATGTGATTAAGTGTAGCAGATTAATTTTAAATGTGTGGCAACTGTGGTGCATGCAAATGGTGTCAGGTTCCTAGGCTGAAATGTCGGCATAATGGCCTTAAGTTTAGAAGGTTCCGGGTTCCATTCCCGACCGAGCCTGCGATTTTTACTGCATATGGTTAATTCCCCTGGCTTGATGACTAAGGGCCGAATTCACAGACAGCACTTATACACAAGTGCCCTTATAAGCCAGGTTTCATTTCATATTACCTACTTAAGTGTCCCACTTATTGCTGTAAGTGAACCTCCCACACACACACTTAAGTGACTCACTTATGTTGCATTAAGATGGAGGATAATGATTTTGTTCAATATGTTGCATTTCATTCACATAATACTTTCCGTGCACACAGTAGAGATGAAAAATCCTGCGAAAAGTAATGTGACGAACAATTTAAAGAGCTTTCGTTTTAGTAAAGTGAGAGTTATGAATATTATTGTTCCTTTGATTGAGAGAGTGAACATAACCTCTAGAGGACTCACTATCTCGCCATTAATGAAGATATCGTTTTGAGATTTTATGCCACCTCTTAATTTCAGGTTATTATTATTATTAATGTTATTATCATCATAATTGCCGGTATTTCAGTTAATTAATTGGAAATGTGTTACAAGCTGATAAGTTATAAAGACTGTAGGCATGTGGAATAGTAAAGAACTATACTGAGTTATAAGATAAACGAACGTGTTGCACTACCACCATTTATTTTAAGGTTGATTTGAGCTAATTATATCAGGTTAGTCAACCAATCGTTTGCCACATTATATCAGAAGTTTCTGAAATTATGGCATCGCACATCAAAACATACTATTTACATGTTATTGGGGAAGTAATTAGGCCAATTACAACGTAATGGCTACGGATATATTTGTCAAATCATTAAAAGCGTTGTAAGGCTAGATATTCTACATTTGGATGAATATTTGTATAGGTTCGAGTATCTGGATAACTATAAAAATATTATATTAAGAAGAAAGACTGTGGGCATTTTCGTACTTTGAATTGTCCAAAGCAAGTTTTTCCCACGTTATTCATATTCTGATGAGAAACTGCGTCGGACTACTTGCTCTATATTAGGCCTATGTGCATGTACTTCGACACAAGTTTTTACAGGTGCCGTCTCAGCTCGCTGTTTTGTTATCCATTCTGATAACCAAATAATATATAGACGATCTTTTAACCTCAAAAATTTCGCGCGTGGTCGCGCGATGTCCTTAATCACACTATTCGGTAGCCAGAACTACACGATCCAGGAAGCATGGGCATAATATACAGCATTGCCACATCTCCAGTGATACTGTATCACTGACTGTGCTCTTTAAGTGCTGTCTATGAAATGTAAGTGAATACTTATAAGTGATCCCTTCTTACTTACGGTTTCCACTTATGTATAAGTGCTGACTATGAATTCGGCCCTAAGGATTTACGTTCATCTCAATACACAACTTAATCTGCGCGTAACTCAACACCCCACACCACCAATCACCACGGAACCACGCAATAGTGATTACAACCCTTTACACAGTCTTGGCATATGCAAGGGCATGTGATCGTATAAGTGGGTCAAATCCACACGAAATTCTAACCCCAAGAAACAATAAAAGAAGAGGTCAATAATAATAATAATAATAATAATAATAATAATAATAATAATAATAATAATAATAATAATAATAATAATAATAATAATAAGTCCGTATATGGTACGAGGATCAACAATAATGGGAAGCTTACATGGACTGTTAAATGACAAGTTCTCTGTTGGGTTGAACCATGCTGTTGTTTGCTGTTGTTTGACCCAAGTGCATAAAACTAAGAGTACAATACGACTCAACCCGGGAAAAGTGATTTATAATAAATTGAGATGAGACTAGGACTTATTTAGTAAGTCAGTAATTGACAGCTTCAAAATATACAGTTAATACTGTAAGACAAGCTGGATGGCATATAAATGCATTCCACAGATATATTTATTTGTCCTAAAGCTTATGGATACTGATTAACCTGGAAGCTAAGTTTAAACAAAATATATCATAAGGATTGAGTAACATGGTATGCAGATTCCCATATTATTATTATTATTATTATTATTATTATTATTATTATTATTATTATTATTATTATTATTATTATTATTATTATTATTATGCCTTTGCTGGCAGGACCTAGTGTTTACAGTGCGCTATGTCTTCTGGTATGGGCTAGAGCAAGTTTGTTACTTTCATTGATCTGTCTCTGTCTTATCCTTGGCTTTGACTATATGAAAGTGACTGAGGTATGAGCGATGCTAGTAATGCCATTCCTTCTGCAGCCAGTCCCTGCCATGAATGGTGTGAAAATGTTGCTCATAGGGTCGGTTGGTGCATGAATTTCAGTGGGCTTGGCAGACTGATATGTAATAGCAACTTCTGGCTCGGTGAGGAAAGCAAAGGGAAACTACCTTACTCCTCATTTCCTTAGTACGCCTCTTCAGTGATGCCTAGGCCATCTATGACAGCTGATGGCAGAGCTGTTGAGGATCCAACCAGCCTTAGGGCTGAAGACTGAACATAGATACATTATTATTATTATTATTATTATTATTATTATTATTATTATTATTATTATTATTATTATTATTATTATTATTATTGACACCTCCGTGGCTCAGGCACCACTAGGTTCCGTGGTTTAAATCCCGGTCACTCCATGTCTTATTTGTGCTTGAAAAAGCGGAGATGGGATAGGTTTTTCTTCGCGTACTCCACTTTTCCTTGTCATCTTTAATTCCAGCAACGCTCTCCAATATCATTTTATTTCATCAGTCAGTCATTAATCATTGCACCAGAGGCTTCGGCAGCCGGCACAATTCCTATCCACACCGCTAGATGGGGCCTCATTAATTCCATTCCTGACCCGGTCGAATGACTGAAAACAGGTTGAAGATTGTCCTATATTTCCAAATAGCTCTGAGGCGTCGTTTTAAACCATTAAAAACTGAGTAAGCATCGTCACCTTGGCATCCTTCTGCCGAATCAATTATGCACTCGCAATATCCTCCTCCATTCGCCTCACATGATTCCACCGTCAGATTGTAGTTCCTGTGACCGTCAAGCAATCGTTTATCTCAACAACATATTTTTCTTTTGCCACCTTTATAATGTACAGCGGAAAGAATTAATAACTACTTTCAATCAGCTTCCAACTGCCACTAAACATACAGTGCACTTTATCATCCCAGAACCAAAGGTGTATAATGCAATCGCCATATTCTTAAAAGACAACGATTTAAGGCTATAAAGTTTGACATGCTACGATATCGAAAAAAATAACTAAACCTACTACAGTTGCAGTGTTTTACATTTATGTTTTTCTCTGTGTATGTGTGTGTGTGTATTCTGTAAGGACTCAGAACTATTAAAACTACGAAATTCAAGTACAATATTGTGGAAGATTCATATGTGTATAATACACTGTATATGTATTGTAAGTGTATATTTACTGTTCATAATTTGTATTCCAATGTATTTGTAGGTGGCTGATTGGTCTGGTACCTAAAGCCAATACAAGAAAAAAAGAAGTCAGATTTTACACACCATTCCATCCCTTGCCTACACTCCTAACTTAGCCTCTATCGCCTCATTCCGGCTACCCTACTGCCATTGTTCCCACCTATTTTACCAGCAATTATACTCGTGTAATTACATGGCCGTTGCTTTCAACTTATGAATAAAATATCTTGAGTCCACACATCCTTCACTTACGTACAGAAATGGTGATGTGAAAACTGACCGACCGGGCGAGTTGGCCGTGCCGTCAGGAGCGCGCAGCTGTAAGCTCGCATCCGGGAGATAGTGAGTTCGAACCCCACTGTCAGCAGCCCTGAAGATGGTTTTCCGTGGTTTCCCATTATCACACCAAGCAAATGTTGGGGTTGTACCTTAATTAAGCCCACGGCCGCTTTCTTCCCATTCCTAGGCCTTTCCTGCCCCATTGTCGCCGTAAGAGCTATCGGTGTCGGTGCGACTGAAAGCAACTAGAAAAAAACTGATTGATATAAAAGTCCGAGAGCTGACTTCTTTCATACAGAATATCGTTGATCACAATGAGAGTTCACTGCATTAGCTTTGCTGCACCTTGATTCAATTTATTTTAGTGTAATGATCCGCCTGTTCCAGTTTCTTATTATTGACCTGAGTTATTACGAGAAAGTATATTTACACTGTAGTTTTGCTCCTAATAAGAACTATCATCACCACCAACCGAACTGACCGCATGTATTTTAATTTGATTCCACCTCAGTGGCTTACTGTCCAGTGACGATGTTCGGTTTCCTTGTCAGGTTTCCTTTGCAAAGCAAACACCAGCACTCTGTGTAGCTAAACTACCAGCTTGTAGTACTAATGTGTCATGATCTCCGTTAATCACTTCGCACGATGTTTACCTACCTCGGATTTCAAGTGTCGTTCCGAATCTTCAAAGTTTTGAATGTTCCTTCAGAGGATCTACTTTTGTCAAAAGTGACACACGCATAGCTTCATCAATGGCCGTATAGAGCATGCATGTACTCTGCCATGGTGCTAGTTACCTTAAGTAAAATTTCAGAGCATGAAAAATAACCCTATTTATATATTACAAGTATCGTTTATCTATCTGTGTATTTTAAACACGGTGAGCGCAATAATAATTACATTTTAGAATCAAATTGTAGTTAATTATAAAGATTTTGCAAATAATGATGCAACATTAATAAAAAACCAATAACATTATACTTGGCATAGGTGACAGTTCCTCTAAGACCGAGCGAGTAAAGACGGATAATAAAATATTATAAAGATGTTTTACAAGTTTTTGTCGTATTTTTGCACGTATGCCGTTTTTTCGGAAACTGTTTAAATTTATTTTATCAATATTTGTACGTTAAAAAAAAAACACTTTTAATGAAGAAAAGTACAGAGTGGTTCATTTAAAACGGGTGTTTATAACACTGTCTCATCTCTGTTTGGTGATAGCTGCTAACGTATAATATATTTCTTAATATACAGTATGTGTGGGAGAAATACTTATCCTCACAGTAGATGCAGAAAATGGCCTTCTTCCTGTACACATCCATATCCGTCGTTGCACATTTCTGGAAGTTCGCCGCCGTACCTCTGGGTCAATACTGTTGACTTAGCTGGCAATATTATTATATAATTCGTCAATTGCACTTAGCCACTTACAATAAACGTGATCTTTAAGGTAACCACACAAGACAAAATCTGATGCCTAGATATTGGACGATCTAGCAGGACATGATGTCTGTGGAATTATTCGGTCATCAAAGAAACCTTGTCGTCTGTCAAGCCATGCCGCGAAAGATCTTGCGATATATGACACAACCTGGCCTCCTTGGGGTCTCTGGTGCCTAGTCCTGGATAATGTGGCTATGCCCGCTTCCCCAGGTGCCGAGCAAGCTCTGTGGTGGTGGTCACCAGAACAGCGGTTGCGTCGAAGTGAGAACCCATAAAACATCCCGGTGATGGCCGTACCTCATGCAAGGGAAACACTGAAAGAGCTCCTGAGGGGAATGTTTCGGTCTCACGCTGCTGGGGTACTTTCCTGCTTGATCCCTCATTCGAATGACTCCTTGGGTGCAGTTGCAGGATACCGCTCAGTGATCCTCTCCTGGTGGGCCGGTTGCTTCTCCTTCCAGGTGCGTGAGCGGCGTCTTCGATTTGTCGTTCTCTGCTCGGCTGTGGGTGAGGCTTCTTTCTGGCAGTGCCCCACCACATGGCCTAGGGACCGAAAGGCACGATATATTCCGGTATAGCTCCATCTTCTTCTTCTTCTTCTTCTTCTTCTTCTTCTCGCTGATTGACAATGGCGCCTTCGGGGGCTGACGTCCTACTGTGTTCCCCGTCCTGATGGCTATTTCCAGACGTCTGGATTGTGCGGGTAGCAGTGTTAAGCCGTGAGGCCTGGTTAGCAGCCTCCGAAAGCCAGGAGGCGTCCGCCTCCACCTCCATGCTACTATCCGCTGTCCTGGACGCCATCTTGAATTGCGCCCGTGAGGTAGACTCCTCGTTGTTTACCCATACTGGTGGTGGTTGGCGGTTTTGAGTGTCTATGTCCTCTTTGTGGAACAGTGCCTCAGGACCTGGGTCAACCCTTCGCGTATATCCCCATCCACCTATGTGCTAGCCTCCGCGGCCTCCTCAGATGATGAAAGGCACGAGGGGGTACCAACAATCTTGAGCCTCAGACCCTTGTCCCTCCTTGCGGTCTGCGTGGTGGTGGTCGTCGTCTTCCTCTTCTCCTCCAGCTGCGTCTGGGTGACTGCTTCTTGTCTGCCGTTGTCCTTAGGCCTCGGTCCATACCAAGCAGTCGGTAATCTGAAAATAAGAAGAAGTGAAATCGAGTACTTTTAATGATAACCGTCCGGGGTAGGACATCCTCAGTGCCCCCGGTTTTATCATCGCCACCATACGGCCGTAACTTGTCAACTTGACCAGGTACTCGATTAGAGGACATGCCGTCTCCGAAAACGGTAAAAGTAGTTAGTGGGACCTAAAGCCAATGACATTACTTGAGGACATGATTCATTGTGCCTATCAGTTCGGCTCTCACGGAGGTACACCATCAGCGCTAGCTAGGTCGAGTTGATTCGTCGGTCCTGGTGGCTAACCTCTGGGCGAAGTCCTCAATGGTTCTCTCGAGGTTGGGCTTCTCTATGACTGTAGCTGTAAGCACTGAGAAGTGCTAGGCAAATGGTCCTGTTTGTACTTACACTGACACATAAGCTACTGGCATCCATTTCGTTTCCTATCTGGATCGCCTCGTTCGACAAGAGCCTGCAGACCTCCAGCTTGTCATGACGTACACAGTGTGGGTTAAGCTGTCCAATCCGGAGAGACAGATATATATGTATATATATTTCCCGCGCTAACTCTCCAACGAAGTCGTCCCACGAAGACACATCGTAGCTTCTATGCTGATACGATCAATGTGGCTGAGTGCGTAGTCGCAGAAGTGACTCATATACGTTTCCGGGTTACGTTAATAAAGAGCTCTAATATTGCTATATATAAATATATAATCTACTGTGGACAACTTTCCAGTTTATACAATTTACACGTGAACCGAATAATTTAAAACAGAATAGACATAATAATAAATAAAATGCGGGGATGTGATATTTGTACTACCACAACTTCACAGAACTGAACTACCGCAATTCCAATGTCGTTTAAAACAACACCAACCAGAATCCGTGCAGTAGGAACAAAGATAATAGGCTATTGAGAAAACTACTCGTTTAATATGGATCATTCGTATATCATTACTCACTGTCAAGATGATGACGAAGATACGCTAGTGGCACAGGGTCGCCTTTCAGTCAGCGAAACTATGTGAGGTGCTAGGTCCAGATGAGACGGTAACTGCATGAATTTGTCTTAGAAGACTGAATTCCCCAACATGAGGCTCACGATACTCTATAGCTAGCGCCTCCAGGGGTTCGAGTCAATTTTTCAGGAAGCAACTGTATGCTTCCGCAGTGTCATTGAAGGCAAGGTTCAGAGCATCCACATCATGATAATGTGTCGCACTTGACCACGCTAAGCGTGCGAACAAGATAAATCGCAGAGAAGGCATGGGGGATATCATCAACAGGTTTCAAAATGATCGTATGCTTTGCCAGTTTCTTACTACCTAATAAAGTACATCGTATCGATATCATAATTATCGTATATCCCCATAAATTATCGTACAGGTATCGGGACCTAGGAGGAATCATGGGTTCTCAAGTGGCAGCTTAGCTTCCAATGATTCTGCCAATGATTGGCGAAATTAGTTGAAGACATGTTCACGAAGAAAATCATATTTCCATTTGCCAACACATCATGTTACGGGTTACGTTTATAAAATGCTCTAATTTTCCTACATATAAATATATAATCTACTGTGGACAACTTTCCAGTTTATACATTTAACATGTGAACTGAATAATTTAACACAAAATAGACGGTGCGTTCTCATGGAGTGGAGTACAAATCTCGTTAGAGTATCTCGTAGTTATAATATATTTCCGGTTATACTCTGTATGTTAAGTCTATGACGATAATAATAATAATAATAATAATAATAATAATAATAATAATAATAATAATAATAATAATAATAATAATAATAATAATAATAATGGTAATAATCCTCCTCCTCATCATCATATTTTTTACAATTGGCTTTACGTAGCACCGACACAGACAGGTCTTATGGCGACGATGGGGTAGGAACGGGCTAGGAATTGGAAGGAACCGGGCGTGGTCTTAATTAATGTATAGGTCCAGCATTTATCTGGTGTGAAAATGGGAAAACACGGAAAACCACTTTCAGAGATGCTGACAGTGGAGTTTGAACCCACTATCTCCCGAATGCAAGCTCACAGCTGCACGCCCCTAACCACAAGACCAACTCGCTCGGTGATACTACTACTACTACTACTACTATTAATAACAATAATAATAATAATAATAATAATAATAATAATAATAATAATAATAATAATGTCCGCCTCTGTGGTGTACTGGTTAGTGTGATTAGCTACCACCCCCGGAGGGCTGGGTTCGATTCCTGGATCTGCCACGAAATTTGAAAAGTGGTACGAGTGCTGGAACGGAGTCCACTCAGCCTCGGGAGGTCAAATGAGTAGAGTGGGTTCGACTCCCACCTCATCCATCCTGAAAGTGGTTTTCCGTGGTTTCCCACTTCTCCTTCAGGCAAATGCCGGGATGGTACCTAACTTAAGACCACGGCCGCTTCCTTCGCTCCTCCTTGTCTGTCCCTTCAAATCTTCCCATCCCCCTACAAGGCCCCTGTTCAGCATAGCAGATGAGGATGCTCGGGCGAGGTACTGGCCATTCTCCCCAGTTGTATCCACCTACCCGATGTCTCACGATCCAGGGCACTGTCCTTGGGGCGGTAGATGTGGGATCCCTCGCTGAGTCCGAGGGAAAAACCAACCCTGGAGGCTAAAGAGATTAATAATAAAAATGATAATGATAATAATATTTCCAACAAAGGCTTGGAAGGGCAAGAATCGCTCCCTTCACTGCCTATAGTTTACATCTTCGTTATATCTGATTTGAGTGTGAGAAGATTTTTCTATTTTTCAGCCTTCGCCTGTGTACCGGTACTAAGCTAATGCATTTGTCGATGAGCATTCTTTTTAAGTTTGAATTTTTGCGACATCATTCCATCAATTAGTAGATAATAGTTGGACCACCAATTACGCATTTTTAAGTTAGAGTGACGGATTTGCAGATAAACTATGACATGATCGTGAGCGGAAGCACGTCAAGTCTGTAAGTCAAGGACACTGGGAACAAAAATATCAACTTAAACCGAAATCTCTTGTGATAAATGGCCCTAGTTGAAGTAATGAATTTGGTAGAAATTTTCTTCAACTTGGACCTAAAAGAGGAACTTACGTTACTGATTGTTCTTGGTATGCGGTTCGGATCACGTAGCAGTGCGCTTGTATTTGAGAGATGGTGGATTCGAATCCCACCGTCGGCAGCCCTGAAAATAGTTTTCTGTAGTTTCCTATTTTAACACCAGGCAAATTCTATGGCTGTGCCTTAATTATGGCCAACGAAGCTACTTTCTCACTCCTAGCGCTTTTCTATCCCCCCGTCGCCGGAAACCTTTTCTGTGTTAGTGAGACATCAAAGACATCAGGAAAGGAACTTACGCAGCCGATGTCAACAGTGTAGTCATTGTCCTTCTGTTTGCAAGGTAGCGGATTCGATTCTGGCTAATGCACGAGGTATTTTAGTGTATTTCAATTTGACTTTGACACCACTATGTCGCTGGCTTCTAGAACTTTAAATAAATAAATAAATAAATAAATAAATAAATAAATAAATAAATAAATAAATAAATAAATAAATAAATAAATAAATAAATAAATAAATAAATAAATAAAATAAATACTGGTAAGCATTTAGGACTATCGCCCACATGACAGATTCCCTATCGTTTGTTTACCTAGTCTCTCTCTCTCTCTCCTCTTTTTTTTTTTTTTTTTTTTTTTACAAATTGCTTTACGTCGCACCAACACAGGTATGTTTTATGGCGACGATGGGATAGGAAAGGGCTAGGAGTGGGAGGTAATCGGCCATGGCCTTAATTAAGGTACAACCCCAGCGTCTGCCTAATGTAAAAACGGGAAACCACGGAAAACGTTTTTCAGGGCTGCCGACAGTGGGGTTCGAACTCACTCTATCTCCGCGATGCAAGCTTACAGCTGTACACCCCTAACCACACGGTCAACACACCCAGTACCTTGTATTTTCTTTAGTGATTACTATATATAGAAATTTGTCTTAAATTTCATTTAAGATATTGTACTTTACATTTTTACGTTGATGTAATTACTTAAAATTAATTCGATAATTCTGATGTTTCTGAGTGAGGAGCTATTTATTTTACACAAAATTCCAGACATTTTGTGGAAGTAACAATATTTTCCCCTTGTAAAATTAATATATTGCTATGCACTGAACGACGCCCGACAGTCATGTAGAAAGTCAAGCAGTGGAAGAGTGCAGGCTGTATTGTAATACGTTAATTTTTCCTTTCCGTGACTGTTTAGTAATTTCTTTAAAAAATAAGAAATCATTAAACTATTTCAGCCCTTGTCAAAACATGTAGAAAATTTTGGTAAGTGTCACGTATAAGTGTGAATAAAACTTGGAACTGAAATGGTTAGTTGACACCAGGATGTCATAATTCAAACCGCAAGATTTCAAATACCACCGAACTCAGCCGGGATTATTTATTTATTTATTATTTTTTATTTATTTATTTATTTAATATCCTAACAGTTTGAACCCTATTGTACATGAGGATCATAGTTTTGATCAGTTAAATAATTATTTGTCCTTGACACAAAATTCATCTTCTTCTTCTTCTTAATCTATTTATCCTCCAGGGTCGGCTTTTCCCTCGGACTCAGCGGGGGATCCCGTCTCTACCGCCACAAGGGCAGTGTCATGGAGCGCGAGACTGTGGGTCTGGGGATACAACTGGGGAGGAGGACGAGTACCTAGCTCAGGCAACCTCACCTGCTATGCAGAACAGGGGCCGTGTGGAGGGATGGAAAGATTGGAAGGAATAAGCAAGGAAGAGGGAAGGAAGCAGCCGTGGCCTTAAGTTAGGTAACATCCCGGCATTTGCCTGGAGAAGTGCGAAACCACGGAAAACCACTTCGAGGATGGCTGAGGTGGGAATTGAACCCACCTCTACTCAGCTGACCTCCCTAAGCTGAGTGGACCCAGTTCCAGCCCTCGTAGGCCTATCACTTTTTAAATTTCGTGGCAGACCCAGGAATCGAACTCGGTTCTCCGGGGATGGCAGTTAAACACGCTAACCACTATACCACAGAGGCGGACTGACACAAAATTAGACAACTAAGTTATTGAAGAAATGGTGAATGAACTTAAGGAATACTCAGTCGGGATTAAGCTCACTAACTCGGGAACTGAAGTACAACGACTAACCGATTGTCTCACTGGTTAACACATTCACGTTACACAATTATACATATAACAAACATCTAAACTGCAAACATGATTCCATATACAGTAGTACACCCGAACACTCCTATAATGCCAAAATAATATATTTTTCTATAGGAAAATTGTATTTCGGCTGCGTATTAGAAACTTTCTACAACATAGTAACTTATTCCGTTATATTGTATCTTAAGAGAATGTTTATTTGTTTTTTCATATTAAAGAGAAGTCTATTCAGTGTTCCTATGAATTTTGGTGACTAATGTTTTTGTGATGTGCCCCGTTTTTGTAAATCAAGTACCACTACAACATCGTACTTAAAACGAGAAAGAACATAGCCGCCCAGCTTCGCTGTAATTTTTACACAACTCCATTCAGGCTCACGGTACGGGAGTTAGTAGGCTCAGAAATCAATGTTTAAATACTGAAAACTTATATTGCAGGTAAACTTCAGTACTTATGATATAATCGTCAGTTTGAAACTCCATAAGGGCAGTTGAAAATTGGTAGCTTCACTTGTAGAAAAACCATAAATGACGTGACAGAAGATAATTATGTAGCTCGCTTCGTCTGCTCTCTTCTCGAATCATCATTAGATCCAAGGACCATTATTTTTATCTTCCAGGTGCATCAACCAGAATTATTTAATTGCTGTGGGACGGAACCAACGTCTAGAAATTACTCCAGAGCTTCTTCTAAATTTGGAGCAAAAGTCCGTTATTGCTCTACAGGATTTCCTATATTTTTAGATTAATGAGGAATATATTTCAAACAAGGAGTAGGTACGCACGTGAAGTGCAAAAACGTGCATACATACTGTACCCGTCAGGGACATGAACCAAGGACTAGTGATCAAGTGGACGCGCATTTCTTTGTCTGGTAGTGAGTACGCGGGAACTCGAAGCTTGGAACGCCATGGGTGAGGCTAGAATGTACTTCCCCAAAGCGGAGCTAGAGAACCCCTGGATGGAAAGGAGGAAAAGTTACCCCCACCACATGTATTTGGTGAATGGGAGAGGTACACATTTTGTCATCGTAATCTGGGAACCATCTTTAAAACAGCATGACCAACTTCGTTTTCTACATTAAATGAATTAACGATTTTAATAATACTGCGTTGTACGACGATTCAGAAAAGCTGTTCGTGATTTGTGAATCTATTTAGAGTGTGTGATGTCTTCTATGGTGATAACCTTCTGTTAAAAGAAGGAATATGTGATTACATAACAGTGGAAAATTACAGAGGCCATGTGTTAAATGTCTTGACACCCACTTGACAGGGAGATTCCCGCGAGTGAACAGTTATTTATTAATTACAGGGAATTCTGCGATCGGATTTCGTCCGAGTGATTTCTGACCATATTATAAGATCATTGGCCACTGATTATCGCACTATTGCGCCTCAAATACACCGAGAATAGAGTGTATAGGAAATTTCAGAGGGGAAACTTCTCAGCTAATATAAGGCTGTTGTGGCAGCCGGTGTCTTTATATCGCGAAAGACAGATGTGTGTCGGTATCGGACCAAAGTTCCCTTTGTGTCAGAACTTTTAATGAATAGAATAGTCAAAGCGACTTCATCCGATTGGTATATGAGTCGAACTAAGATAGGGGATGTAATTAAGTGCGCGGTGTAATTATTTTGACGATTTTTATACAATAACTCATAGATTATTATTATTATTATTACTTCCGTCACCCAAGGCAAAGAAGGGAGAGAAGCATCACTATAATGAGTAGTGATACAGTGGTTAATTCGGAGTCGTGCTATTAATAAGCTGTATGATACGACTATAAATATCCTGTATTAATATAGTTGATTCCGGGACATTGAATCAAAGATCAGGCCGATTAGTGCGCGGTGACGCAGAAGAACGGAACGGGTATTAATTGTGTATCTATACCATAGATACTGAAGATTTCCAGTGACCAGGACTATGGAGTTTTGCCGTAGCAGTCGCAGCCAGAAGATGGAATGAACGATTATCAACGTGGACATGAGTCAACACTAAAACTAGGATGGACGCCCCGCAGCTAACCGAGGTGTCATCGAGGTATAATAAGGCTGAGTAATTCCATTCTATTATGCATAACACGAGGGGTAAGGAGAATTCATTTTATAATGCTGTAGCTAGTAACTGATGGGGGTTCTTAGTTAAATTGTAAATATGCAAAGGCATGGAACAGAGTTTATTTAGTAACCAGTCTGAGTAACTTAATTTGTAGATATGGGTACATTTGTTTTTGGGAAGGTTTTCCTTTTCTATTTTATTTGGGAAATACTGCTGGTATCATTGGAGTTACCTTTCTGTGTAGTTTATTTGGATGTAATAGTGAGTATCATTAGTTTCTGGGATTGGTTGTGTAAGGGTACTGGTATTCAATCGGCTGACCTATCATGAATACCAAATAATAGGAGTGTATATTATTCTGTGTGAAAGAAGGAATGTTGCTGTGAATCACCAGAGAGTCAAAGCGACGATCTCTAATAAAATATATAGCTAGGTCCCTTTTTTTTAAATTGTGAAAGACTATAAGGTGTGTTTTCGATAACAGTAGGACCCTAATTACATTTTGATTTGAGTGGAGTTACAATTGTGCTTGTTTGTAATTAACGTGTGAGTTTCTATCATCACGAAGTATTTGTAAAGTAGGGAATTAGTGACCATGTAAGTCACGTAGGCCCACCAGGTAGAGATTAGGCCCATTTTAAAATAATAATAATAATAATAATAATAATAATAATGTTAGTAATAATATAATTCTGTTTTGTTATTTAGATTTCTGTCTGATGGCTTACTATCGGACCAGCTGTGTGAAAGAGTGTGTGTGGAGGAAATAAGCTGATGAAAAATGCGTCTGGTGACGATGTTACAATGGATTTGATGTCAGGACTCACGGTGTGAATTTTCGAAATCAGATTGTGGGTGGACGCATGTGAAGACTGTTTGAATTGAGAAATAAGAAAGGCATTATGAATCACCTCGTTGAAATGAGGGTGTTTATGTTATGAATCGAATTGATGGTTGAAAGTGAAATTAAAGGGACGAAATTGGTCTTCCCTTGACAGCGATAAGTTATACCCCGTCGCCACGCCTACGGCCGAGAGTGTGAGCAGACTGGGGTCTTGTATCTAAGAGTGTGCCTTTGTATTTTTATGCCTTCTACCACACACCGTGAAATTGTGGTCTGTATTTTTGACATGTAAAATGATTCTCGTATTTGTTCCTGCATGGAGTGCTAATTGATTCATTTCCTCAACCGACTTAGATAAATGTCCGAAATCAATGACCCGGTTCCTTTTTCTTAATATTTTTTCACGCATCTAAAATTATTAAGTAGGGATTTCAGGTCCTCTACAAACGTCGAAGATCCTGGGTTGGGCACTGTGTGTGCAGCTGTCAGTCTCACAAATGTTGGGACTGGTGATTAGTGTTTCGCTGTGTTGTGTATACATTTCTGTGTGTCTCCAGTGTTTTGTATTTAATTATGTGTTGATATCATTCAGCGTCGACATTGGTGTCTACCAATGGTGCTACGGGTCTGTGTATGTAGGGATGGGGGTTCGATGTGAACCCAAGGCGTCTGAAGTTTGTGTTTGTTTATGTTATATTATTTAAGGATATTCCAGTGGGAAATCGGTTAATGTTACATTAGGTGTCACTCAGATTTGTTTATATTTGAGTCTTATGATTTTGTTTCCCCAGTAAAATTGGGAGGAGCTTCAGTGATTAATACTTAATATTCCGTACACCTGAAATCATGTAATAGAGTCTTTTTGAATGGTTATACTCGGTCTTATTCCCAAAGTTTGAACAATGCTCAACATTATCCAAAGTCTAATTATATGAAATTCGATTATGTATTTGCCTTGTATATTTGCACCATTTTCATCATCATCAGGATTATAATAATCCCCTTTGATTTTAAAATTTAAAATATTGTTTTCATTCGATCGTAGTTATATGACACCCCTATTCTCCTACCCTTTATGCCGCTAAATGATATATTTTTGAAGCCAACTTGATTTTAACCCAGATAACGACCCTGTAGATTTATCGCCGGAGACACTAGGGGTAGGGGGCGAGTACAATACGTACTTATGTACATACATACATACATACATACATACATACATACATACATACATACATACATACATACATACATACATACATACATACATACATACATACATACATACATACATACAGTGAGTGGCCAAAAGTCATTGGAAGATACTGAATGTGATGTTAATAACGAGTTGCTCCTCCGCGAGCCCTCAAAATGGCAGCAATAATGCTAGGCAACGACTCTGCAAGGTGTTTGAATCATTATGGAGGGATCCGGACCCACGCATCTTGTACTGTTACCCACAATTGGTCTTGTGTAATTGGTGCGGGGTTCGTAGAGCGTACAGCATACCATAAATGCTCGATTGGATTAAGAACGGGGGATCTGGAGGGCCAATCCACGGTCGTAACTTCACGGAAGTGCTCCTTCAATCTCCTGCGTGCCACCACAGAACGGTGACATGACGCATTGTCCTGTTAAAATATGGCATCTCCATCAGGGTACTCTACGGCCATGAAGGGATACAGATGTTCTGAAAGGAAGTCCATATAACGTGCACCTGTCAGCCCTCCCTGCAGCTGGACAATGGGGCCTAATTGCGACCATGAGAACGCCCAGACCAGAATTGAGCCACCTCCCACCTGGACATAACCTTATTGACACGCAGGATCCATAGCTTCATGAGGCATGCGTCACACTCTCACGCGCCCATCACCTCGATATAAATGGAACCGGGGTTCATCAGACCATACCACATGCCGTTCTGCACATCGTTGAGCTCTGTGTCGAGGTGTCAGCAAAGGGACACGAGTTGGTCGTCGGCTGGTGAAGCCTATGCGGTGCAGTTGCCTGGTAGAAATGGGTTCCTGACTCCCAACATTCAACTGGACGGTGATCTGACGCATACTAGCCCGTCAAGCGCCCAATATGTTTCTACGGAGGCGACGTGATGTCCGTTCGTTAAACACCTGTGGTGTTCCTGTGCGGCGGTTTACGCGGGTGTAACATTCTCTCTGCGATATTGAAGATCCACCCTCGACACTCTTCATCTCGGAAACCCTAATTCGCGTGTAACCTCCGCAATGTTATGACCCATCTGCCGTGCGCCGATGATCTTCCCATGTTCGAATTCGGTTAACTCACGACGTGTTGCCATCTGGTGTCTGTGACAGACTGCTCAGCTACGCCGCAGCTAGCCGCAACGCTCAGCGGTCATACAGGCACATTTTCTAACGGGAAACCCCTTCCCGTGACTTTCAGCCTCTCAGTGTACAAACATACATACTGTAAATGTTCACATCCTAATTACGTGGATAAAACTCAGTTAGTTTAATACATCATTATACAATTTTGTGTCTTTCCTATATTTCTTAGTTGATATTCCGTATAAATAATGTTGAATTTTCGTTGTCTCAGTGTCTTGGACCTAAGGTAACACCTGTGTTGCAATCAAATCGATTGTATTTCCGTTTAACATAATCGGAGTAATGAATTTTTCGCTGTTAGGCCATTTATCACAGTCATCATCAAGGACAAGTCAATGTTCTGTGTGCCTAGAAATTGTACAAGAGCAAACTGGTCAGCTAAGTAAAATGGAGTAATCGACAAGTTCGTAAGAAAGCTCGTAGATTTACGTGATTGTTGATCGCAGTGATTAGATCTCCAGTCTTACGTGGAATCCAAACCAGAAGTCGAAACTACATTGTCTGAGGATGTCACTGACAATGGAGCGAGGTATGAGACATACGTCAACTTCAATACGGAACCAAAATGAGAATAGTTACTTGTAAAATGGAGCGAGGTCCCTGAAACGCGTAGTGGAGTTTATCATTTAATACAATTTGCGTCCGGGAGATAGTAGGTTCGAATCCCACTATCGGCAGCCCTGAAGATGGTTTTCCGTGGTTTCCCATTTTCACACCAGGCAAATGCTGGGGCTGTACCTTAATTAAGGCCACGGCCGCTTCCTTCCAACTCCTAGGCCTTTCCTATCCCATCGTCGCCTTAAGACCTATCTGTGTCGGCGCGACGTAAAGCCCCTAGCAAAAAAAAACAAAACAGTAATTTGAAGTAATGAGGGCAATCCCTGATAATGTAGCTGCAGAACACAGTTTATTTATCGCACCAGGAACACACTACGGTAGCATTTTCATCACAGTTATCTATTTGGCAACTTTCTAGTAAATGCCGATTATTGCCTAGAACATCAAACATGACGAGCAATAGGAATAAAAGGCAAACAAGCAAATAGTGGTGATAAACGTGTTGTACAGAAATTATGTTAAAGACTATTACTAGTGGGCGTTTGGGAAGGTTCCGGAATCTAGTTTTTTATATTTTTTGTTTTCTAAATCTGTTAATTTCAACCTCATTACAAAACACTGCCGCAATATTGCTGCATCTTGAAGCGGGAAAGTCGTGCGATTCCCATTTAAGAATTCTGTAGATTAGGTATTGAGAGAACTAGTCAAGTCGATTGAATAGGAATTAGAAATACGACTGACGGCGCGCTTTAACAGTTGATCACAAATGCTCGTTATAGTTCTGAGGAAAGGTGGACTAGTTTTTTGTTTACTATACAGGGGATAGTTGAATACTCAAGAGGCCAAATAGAAACATTCTCCCTAGCACGCTACATGTAGATAGGATCCAGTTTTACGGTCAGATGCTCTTCTTGACGACAACCGTATGTGGAGGGATGTGTTTACTATTGCATGTCTCCATGGTGCTTGGTTGTGTGATGCATTGCATGTATAGGAAGTGGTATGTATTAAACACAGGTACCTAGTATCTGAATCAGAGGAATTAACCAACTAACGCTAAAATCCATAGCCCGATCGGTAATCGAACGAGAGTTAACGCTGACCATTCGGGCAAGGAGAGAGATCGAATCGACACGCACGGTTTATCAAATCAAAGAGTCCGAATGAGTTGGCTTCTTGGGGTGCATCGTGAAGCTATTAGCTGCGGGCTTGAAGAGCACTGTCGGCGACCCTATATATATTTTTCGTGTTTCTCACATTTGGGAAAAATGCAGTAGCTGTATATCTTTATTAAGGCCATGGTTGCTAACGTCTTAGTCCTGGCAATTTCCCTTTTAACTATCCTCGCAAAAAAAAAAAAAAATTAATTAAGAGTCAATCGTTAAACGGATAACAAACTGGATTCAAATTAAAGAACCAGTGAAGGTCCTAGTTCAACAATGGATGAAAATGGCTCAAACTGAAGGTTAAGACATAAAATATGGGATGTCATAACAAAAATAGTTCTTAATCTCACGATGTAGGTGACGAGGATATTTGATGATGACTTATGAAACTAGGAATATCTTTGCTCAGAAGCCTCATGTGTCCGGAATATAGGCCATGCCCGATAAACTTGGCTTCCCTGTGTTATCGTGCAAAGTGTCTTAGCGAGCATGACTATAAATTAGATTTCTGGTTATTGGAACGGCATACAGAAATGAGGTTAGAGATTAAGAGAAGCAATAAAATGAAAGTGAATACGAGCGCTGAAATTATCCAACGTTAACCGGACATACGGGAATACATTTTATGTTCCCTAGGTGGTAAGCAACCCACATAAAATCTTCTCAGAAGACGTGCAATATCGTTTACTGTTATGGTTCTTTGAGTTCCGTGTTATGATACATTTACTTGGTTACTAGTATAGTGTAGTGTACGAACTCCTGCCATGTGCATGTACACTTGTATTCCTTTCGCTGAGGTAGAGCTCTTAAAAGACAAGATATATGTCTGTCAAGTCATCAGCCCAGAGCGTGATTGGAACCCCAAATAGCGCCACAAAAGGTTATGCGGTTATAGGGAAACCTCAAAAGCCAACGGCGGCGCCAAATTGAGGCGTACTAGGCAATATGAGGAGTGAGAGAGTTTGCCATTGCTTTCCTCACTGGCCAGAAAGTGTCACTGCAGCACGGCTGACCCTATCAGATGTTGGTTATTGACTCCTGCAAACCGACTATCCAAAGGATAACCAAAGTGGTAGCCCACGTCTTGATACCCGTATAACACCACTGCATTCAAGGGAATATGAACCTGTGTTGTGGAAGACGTTGTATATACGGGGGCTATTTTTTTTCAAGTTCCGATCGGTCGCGACAGTCAAACGCCCGCGAATATTTGATGAACCGCTGCGCAGATGTGTTGCGCAACGTCTCTGAAATGACCGTTATACGCCTCACCTCAGTCCCGTCAGTAGTGAACGTGCAGCGCGCTCGTAAACATGGCTACAACGATCGCTTCGCCCGCCAAGTGTGAAGTGCGCGGTGTAATTCGATTTCTTCAGGCTGAGGGGTGCAATGCAGCCGAAATTCATCGCCGAATAAGTCGTGTGTATGGTGAAACGTGCATGAGCGACAGCAAAGTGCGACAATGGTGCAGGAACTTACAGCAGGGCGTACAGACGTCCATGATGCAGGCGGCCAGGGAAGGAAGCGTGTGTCAACCGATGATCTTGTTCAGCGTGTGGATCAGGCAATTCGAGAAAATCGTCGGTTCACAATTTCTGTGTTGAGTGCTTCGTTTCCTGAAATTTCCAGGTCAGCTCTCTACACAATTGTGAGTGAGACACTTCAGTACCGCAAACTTTGTGCGAGATGGGTTCCGAAGATGCTGTCACAAAACACAGCGAATGGGCGCCGCTTTAGCGTTTCTCCAGCGCTACCATGATGAAGGACCGGATTTTTTGAACAAAATTGTCACAGGGGACGAGACATGGGTTCATTTTGAAACGGAAGAAACAAAAGAGCAATCCAAACAGTGGATGCATTCGCACTCCCCGAGTAAGCCAAAGAAATTCAAGCGAACATTCTCCAACAGAAAGTGTATGGCTACTGTGTTCTGGGACCGGAAAGGAGTTCTGTTGGTGGAATTCATGGAGCGTGGTTCCACCATCACTGCAGCCGCATACTGTGCGACTATTCAACGTCTACGACGGGCAATTCAGAATAAGCGGAGAGGGATGTTGTCATCAGGCATTGTCCTCCTCCATGACAATGCTCGGCCGCACACTGCAGCTGCCACCACGAACCTCCTGCAGTGTTTCCAGTGGGACGTTTTCGATCACCCAGCATACAGTCCGGACCTGGCTCCATCAGATTTTCACCTCTTTGCTCACATGAAACGCTGGCTAGGAGGACAGCATTTTGACACCAACGAGGCGCTGCAGACCGGCGTACAAAGATGGTTACAGGCGCAGGCGGCGACGTTCTATCAAGAGGGCATTGACAAGTTGGTACCACGCTACGACAAATGTCTCAATCTGCGAGGCGACTATGTTGAAAAATAGCTGTGATGTATCAGTAAGTGTTACTAATAGAAAAGTGTCAAATTTGTACTGCTGTTTCATTTCGTGACCAATTGGACCTTGAAAAAAAATAGCCTTCGTAATACAGGCAGCTAATCATACCGTTAGGTGCTCAATGACCGTCAGCCCTGCTGGAACCCCGTTCGGTATTTCCTGGAAGGAACTAGTGGTTCCACTGTGAGCTCCCAGCTTGAGAGCAAAGTGACAGCCTCTCCCTTCTATTGTTCTCTTCGTCTGGTTTCCCCGTGCACCTTCTGGAACACGAATCGGGAACATTCCGTCTCTAGCCGAGCCCCGAATATTCTAGTACACTATCATCAGGATAAAAAAGGAGGCTAGCCGCGAACGACGGATTGTTGGGTCGGAGTGTCGAGTAAGTAGGGCTGCGGTGGCAATGCTGGCTGTCGTCAGTGTCCTATCGATCGTTGTGCTTGAGTACGGAGTATTTGTGCACTGCCAAGGACTGCAGACCGTCGCGAAGTAAGTGGTAGCTAGTGCGAGTAGAATTGGAACAGTGTTAACTGTCGTTCTTGTGAGGATTTTTTGTTTGTTTGCAATTTGCTTTACGTCACACCGACACAGATAGGTCCTATAGCAACGATGGGATAGGAAAGGGCTAGGGGTGGAAAGGAAGCGGCTGTGGCCTTAATTAAGGTGGCGTTAAGTTGCCTGGTGTGAAAATGAGAAACTACGGTAAACCATCTTCAAGACTGCCGACAGTTGGGTTCGAACACACTATCTCCCGAATGCTAGCTCACAGCTGCACGATCCTAACTGCACGGCCACTTGCTCGGTGTGAGGAATATTGCAGTTTTGGCTAGCACTGTTGAGTTGCTGTTGTGTGACCGGTATTTATGTTTCAGTGTTAAGTAATTCACTTTGTAGAGTGTTCAAAAAGTACTCCGTACTCCAGTTCGACGATACTCAGACTCCAGTGGGACACTGACGACAATCAGCATTGCCACCGCAGTCCAACTACTTACTCGACACAACAACCCGTCGTTCGCGGCTAGCCTCCTTTTTATATCGTTATGATAGTATATATTACTGTGTTGATTGCGTAAGTTACTGAACTTTCTCTGGAGTCGAACCAAGGAAGTCATCCTATATTATAATGGTCAGCAGCCCTGTGTTCAAACATAACAGCTGTTATATGTGAAGGGACTGAGCGTTCGAACGAAAGTGAGAAGTGGAGTCTGTCAATGAGGATTATCGCCCATTCAGGTAAAGACTGCACAGCAGGAGTCCTGATGCGAGCGACTTGTAACAGACAGCAATTAGTGGAGTCTGGTTGAAGAAAATTTTGTGCGTGTGTACTTATTGGGTCATCTAGAATTAAATTAGAGCGATAACATACACAGTGTTTTATTCGTAACAATACCGAAGGAGTAGTAAGTTGGCTAATATATTTTCTTGTACTGCAGGTTGAGTTGAGGTTTGCTTGGAGTTTCAGTAGTCTGGAAGTAGAAAAAGAGTCCTTATAAACGTAGGTCCGGAAAAAACCCGTTTCTGAGATATGACGTAATAACGTTTGAAGCTGCTGGTTTCCGTCCTATGTTTATTAGAAATTTTATTCTTGTTTTAGTGTCATCTACTCACTCCTGTACGTTTTACCAATAATATTAAAACTTCTTGTATATTGGAAACAGCAAACCTTTAGTGCACATTTATTAGTATAGTTCATGTCTTGATGGATTGTTTTCATATGCTTATATTCCGGATTCTTAGATGATAGACATCCATGACCTACATATTCCTGTCCTGGCCTTTTACATTCCCTCTCAAAAATTTGAGTACACGACGTGTAAGCATTGTATGTCGTACAGGTGACTGAAAATGAAGTGTGCCTGTAGCTACTATTCTGTTTAAATGAAATATACCCTTCTTCAGTCGTTTGTTTCGTGGCTGGTACTGACCGCATGCTTAATGATACCATAATTTACTGCAAGTCATAAAACGCAAACTCTGAGTTACTCAACTCTGCGTTGCCATTGTGACAGCCTGCAATTAGGGAGTAGTTTATGATTGTGTATATTTTTGATGTAGTTCATATTGCTCAATCACAATCCATTTGATAAAGCTGCCAATGTCTTCTCAAGGAACGTGTGGCTGTTTTAAATCTCTTCTTATCACATGAACTCCAGCTGCAAAACAGATTAAAATACACAACATAATGCGTAGTAGTAACTTTCCACAAAGAGAGATGGAGATAAAATAATTGTTTTTATTCTATTTAACTGCTGCTTGTGAGCTAGTTGATGTTGATCCGAAGTAAGCGTCTGTGGGCGGAAAGGCTGTTCTGAAATCTGTAGATTAAGGATATGCGATTTATGATACAGTGAAACAACTTCTCCAGATGACCACACCTTTAAGCCAATCAGCCCTATTTCTGAACACTTTTATGCCGGGCTGAGTGGCTCAGACGGTTAAGGCGCTGGCCTTCTAAACCGAACTTGGCAGGTTCGATCCTGTCTCAGTCCGGTGGTATTTGAAGATGCTCAAATACGACAGCCTCGTGTCGGTAGATTTACTGGCACGTAAAAGAACTCCTGCGGGACTAAATTCCGGCACCTCGGCGTCTCCGAAGACCGTAAAGTAGTTAGTGGGACGTAAATCAAATAACATTATTATTATTATTATTATTATTATTATTATTATTATATTATGAACACTTTTATCCGGTACGGAATTATTTTGTTACGAATAGAACAATGTATATTTTATCGATCTAATTTAATTCTAGGATGGTCCAATTAGTACACACACATATACAATTATAGTCGAAACCTATTATTGCGACATGCCTTTTAAGGGCGTATTGGATATAACGACGAAATCTGAAGGTTCCGTCTAAGTCGTATATAAACACAGTATTTAAAAAATCGCTTAGTACGGCGTCGCTCATTACGACATATCGTGTAAAACGAATTATTTTGATCACATTTTCGGAGAAATGAATCGACTATAACGTGCAATGTTAATTTTAGTTTGTTACGTATTCGAGGATTGCTGCCAACAATGTATCGCTTGTTATTGTACTCGTAGATTTCAAATCAGTCTGTCTATTAAATAGTCAACGCAAGCATCGCTGTAATGATGTAACAAAATAAAAGGCAGGTGTTTAATATTGAAGAAACGTTGCCTATAATATGGCGATTAGAAACTGGGGAACAAATGTCAGCATCGGGAAGGAATTCGGTGTATCACACTGAACGATTTCTACAATTTGGAAGGACTGAGAGAAAATACAGCCTCTTTTCGAAGAAAATTCTTTAAAAATCAAGGGGGCATATCATCTGAACACAAATATATTGAGAATCCTTTCCTAGATGATTTAAACAGAAATGAATAAATAATACAGTATGCTGACTAATGGACCTAACTCTTCAAGCGAAAATCCAATGAAATTCCCCGTAGTCCCACTCCACTAATACTGTACTGTAAATATAGTTCTTCTTTCAGTTACGTTTTTTAAAGTTTAAACTTACTTCTGTTAATTAACCATGTATATTGCAGCCTAAAACTTACTGATATGGCGTTTTTAGCACGAACAAAAACCGGTTTGTGCTACTATAGCATATTACGACCATTGATCGGCGGGCCCTTCGGGTTCGTTATAACCTATTTCGGCAGTATATTCAAATGAATGACGACATTACACTGCAATGTATCTGTCCGCCTTGCAGTAGGTAGTCCGGCTCCCTGATATTACCCAGAAGGCGGTAATCATGATTGACAACCCACCTTATTTTCACTTCGTCTCGCAAGTCCATTCACCACCTCAGCAGCTGCATGCAGATAGATACGAACACAGGGCTTCTGGCCAACGCAACTCACGACGTCTGTTCCTTTCTCGATTCGAGAGAAAGTCCATCCTTCACACAGTAAACTACTTAACACTGACAACTCAACTCCAATAGTGCTAGCCAGCGCTACAATATTCCTCACAACAACGTAACTGCACAACTCTGTTCACTCCAACTGTTCCATACACAAACTCTAAGTCGGTCTACAGTCTACAGTAGAACACCCCGAGTACTCCAAGGCAGTACGCATACAGTACTCCGCTCAGTACGTTACTATTCTCTAACTCCGATAGGATCCTGAAGACAATCAACAATACTGCCGTCCAGCTTCTCTCACACACTGACTTCACGTCGGTACGCATACAGTACTCCAAGGCAGTACACAGACAGTACTCCGCTCAGTACATTACGATACTCTGACTCCGGTGCGATACTCAAGACAATCAGCACTACTGCCATCCAGCTTTAATCTCTCACTCTACGCCGGCACGTATATAGCACTCCAGTTAGTACTCCAAGGCAGTACACAGACAGTACTCCGCTCAGTACATTACGATACTCTGACTCCGGTGCGATACTCAAGACAATCAGCACTACTGCCATCCAGCTTTAATCTCTCACTCTACGCCGGTACGTATATAGCACTCCAGTTAGTACTCCAAGGCAGTACACAGACAGTACTCCGCTCAGTACATTACGATACTCTGACTCCGGTGCGATACTCAAGACAATCAGCACTACTGCCATCCAGCTTTAATCTCTCACTCTACGCCGGCACGTATATAGCACTCCAGTTAGTACTCCAAGGCAGGACACAGACAGTACTCCTCTTAGCACGCTGAGACAGTCAGTACTACTGCCGTCCCAATCCAACTACTGAACTAACTGTTCCCAGCTGGCCTCCTTTTTGTATCCTGATGATGGAGTACTAGAATCTTCATGATGTGGCTAGAAAAGGAAGGTCCTCGATTTCAATTCTAGAAGACCCACTACGGAACCAGAATGAAAACGCAATGCAAGGAGAGGCCGGCCATGCCCTCCAGGACGGCTGCAGCTTCCCGGTCTGACTCAAAAATCCCTTCCAGGGAATACGGAAGGGCTGGCACGTAATAATATTCACATAAGACCAATGCATTTTCACCTGCTGTAGGATGACCACCCATTACCCATTCAACGACAATGAATATTGGTCATAAATCATCATTACATTCCCTTTCAGAGTGGCCATAGTCGACGAAGAGCGCACAACAGCTAGTCTTCAATATGTTTTAAACCAGGGTACGACAACAAGCCGATCATGAGAAGAGATTTAGTATATTATTGGATATTTATATATTCTTATGTATAAGAACGGTATGAACAAAGAACTGGATTCACAGATAAGCCATTTTGTAGATGTTGTTGTACTGCATAGAGTAGTAAATAAGTTACAGGATTCTGAGCGACTGCAAAGGGACCTCGACAATGTTGTGAGATGGACAGCAGACAACGGTATGTTGGTAAATGGGATGAAAAGTCAGATTGTAAGATTCACCAAAAGGAAATGTCCTCTCAATTTTAATTTTGTTAATGGGGTGAAAATATCACACGGGGATCACTGTAAGAAACTAGGTGTTAATATAAGGTAAGATTTACCAGGGGTAGTGTTTGATCCTTTTCCAAAATCTGTACAGATTTCAAGAAGAGAATAAACAACAACAGAGATAATAAATTAAATGTTAGAGGGCATTCGACCAGTGCAGGATATTGTAAATAAAAAATGTGTGTGATTAAATTAATTCCATCCCCTGGTCTAAGGAGTTTGGACAGCCCAAGTAGGGGACTGCCTGTAGGGGTGAAGTACAGTGGGGACTTCGAGGGCCCTGGGACCGCTACGGTAGCTGTGAAGGCCCTTCAGGAACTCTGAAAAGTGGTTGCAAAAGGGGCTCTGGTTAAGACGCAGCAGGTCGTTATGCTACTTAGATTCCAAAATGGGTAAAATATAAATATGTAAATAAATTCAATGTTAATTTTAATCTTATACCAGTTGTATAGTATTATTAGAAGTAATTTCACATACCGTACTGTATATGAGTTGACTATGTTTGTAAGATATTATAAGTAGAATTTTGTAAACAATATAAATTTATTAAGGATGATGTGTGTGTTTAATAGAAAAAATTATTAGCGTAAATTGTATAATACTGTATTCTAGGAAAATTGTCTTCGTCTCCTGTTAATTTAAAATTTAGTGCTTGACAATAATGTATTTTAGTGTACCATTTGCCACCGAGGTAGACAGCTCATTTGCAAATAAAGAGATTTTGATTTGAAGATCTTCGTAGGGGGTAATCACATTAACGAGGTTGTAAATAGAGGTTATGTACCGCTTCATACAGTTGTGAGGGTATTTATGGATTGTACTAAGGATGAAAAGAAGATGGCGTTATACTCTGGTAAGACCCCAATTATAGTATAGTTCCAGTGCATGGGACGCACACCAGGATTAATAAAAGAACTGGAAAAGATCCAAAGAAAAGCAGCACGATTTGTTCTGGTTGATTCCCGACAAAAGTGTAGTGTTACGTAAATGCTGCAAACCTTAGACTTGGAAAACTTGGGAGTAAGGAGACGAGCTGCTCGACTAAGCGGTATGTTCCTAGCTACCAGTAGAAATGTCGTGGAATGGCATTCGTGTACTAATAAGCTTGAGTAGGCTTTTAAATGTGAGAAATATCATAATATGTGGATAAAGTTGGAATTCAAGTGGACAAATTCGGGCAAATATTCATTTATAGGAAGAAGAATTAGGTAATGGAATAATTTATCAAGGGATATGTTCGATAAATTTCCAAGTTTTTTGAAATCATTTAGAAAATACGAGGTAAGCGATTGATGGGGAATCTGAAACCAGGGTGACAGTCCTAAATGCAGATAATGACGATTGATTGATTGATTGATTGATTGATTGATTGATTGATTGATTGATTGATTGATTGATCGATCGAGATCTATAAGGAAAGAAAAAATATTTCTACAAGAGATACGAGAGTGCGTAGGTTCTGCAACAGTTGCATAGATGTTGAAGTGATGGTACTTTGTGAACGGATCTGAGCTGCTCAGGGTATGACCTGCACTCCGAGGGGTGATTAGTTAAGGAGCGACGTGGGTCTTTTGTAGCGAAGACTTTCAGTGTCATGTTTACGCAAGTATGAAATGAGGGGTTGTGGTTGGAGTCTATACCAGAGTAGAATTTCCTAGCGGACCTCAGTATTCTCGTATAGATTTCATCAATGTGAAAGTCATTATGAATTTCTAGATTCCATTCATACCATTACGCACATGTAATCATACGGAGGGCATGTTTTTGAAAACGCTGGATTTGATTCAGGTGCGATCCCACAGACGGGACTGGCATATTCAAGGATTGGCCGAACGGGGGGTTTGTACAGCAGGAGCCTGTTTTCTAAATTAAGCCCATTGCCGGTTTTATTAATGGGAATAATTTCATAAAAGCGTTTTGTACGCCTGGGCCAAAATTCTGGATGAATGATGTCTGTCGAGGGAAACACCCAGGTATTTGGTGACATCAGACCACCGGATCAGTTCGCCGAAAAAGATCAGTGGTTGCGTTTCAGATCTTGTACGTTTGGACAAGAGTGTAGCACTGCCCTTTGTGACATTAATTTTGATTCTCCACTGTCTAAGCCAAGCCCAATCGTCGTATTTTTCTCATTCTGTTGGAGAAAACTGTTGGTCTGTGATTCCCCAATAGAAGTATCCAGTACTGTTACACTTCGTCTGAAAGCTTTGTTTGCTTTAACGTACCCTTTTGAAGCCCTGTTTTCAAACATAAACTTCATTAAAAATTACCGGGCGAGTTAGCCGTGCGGTTAGGGGCGCGCAGCTGTGAGCTTGCATCCGGGAGATAGTGGGTTCGAACCCTACTGTCGGCAGCCCTGGAGATGGTTTTCCACGGTTTCCCATTTTCACACCACACTGGGGCTATACCTTAATTAAGGTCACGGCCGCTTCCCCCCCATTTCTAGGCCTTTCCTATTCCATCGTCGCGATAAGACCTATCTGTGTCGGTGCGACGTCAAACAACTTGTAAATAAAATAGGTATAGAACTAAGTTAACTGGTGAATATTTTGGATTTATGCATTCATCTCAGTGTTACTAGTTTTTCAGGAAGAACATTCGGGGAATCATAAATAACCGATGGGAGTGTGTATGTGAGGACTTACAGAAAGCAGAAGTATTTAGTCAGCAGCATGTTAAGATAATTGGACGTAAGCATAAAGTCTTGGTTGAGGAGGTGACTGCTACTAGGAAAGTACTGAAAGTTTTACTGTGATAGTAAATATGTTAACGAAAAGATACGAAAGTTGAAAGCTAGAAAAGCAGCTGGAATAGATAACATTTCTGTCCTGATTTCTGGGCTAGGGTATAGTACCATATCCAAAGTACTTATTTAATTACTGTTTACATGAAGGAGGTATACCAAATGAATGGAAAGTTGCTGTATTAGCCTCAGACTACAAAGGAAAGGGTGATAAACATATAGCGGATAACAGCTATAGACAAGTAGACTTGACACCTGTGGCTTGTGAGCTGTGTACGGAGCAACGGGTGATAAACATAAAGCGGATAACTCACACGCCAGTCAGTTTGACATGCGCTGCTTGTAAGCATTGTTTCTGATTACGTTGCGAAATTACAGTACCGGTACTTACTTGTTTGACAGAAGGTGATACGTGTTCAAGAAAATTGAGACTCACTATCTTAGCATTTTAGCCAGATATAGCAGATATTTTATATTCGGGATGTCAAACCGAGCAGGGCGGGCTTATGCTCAACAGCGGCAAGTTTTACTAGTGTTGCAGCCCTGCATTCGGAAGGTGGAGGGGCTGGTCCCAATGTTGGCTGTCCTAAAACGGTTTTCCGTGATTTTACATTCTCCTGCACTAAGGCAAATGCTGGGACAGATCCTTTTATAAGCCACGGCCACCACCCATTCACCTTCTCCACACCTCAAATCACCGCTTCAAATCTCCTTGACCTGAGAGGGGATTTAATCCCGCCGTACCCTTACAGGATAAGAAATGAAAACGTTTTAATAGTATTAGGCAGAGGTTAAATGGACTGTACCGCTATTGAACCTTCCTAGGCTTATGATAGGGTGAATCATAGGAGACTACTGACAAAAATGAGACAAAATAGTGATTGAAGTGGGAGGGGGAGGGGTAAATTTCCAAAAATAGAAATCAGAAAAAGAAAGCAGCTGAAGCATTGTCTAATCCCGTAGTGGCTAGGAGGGGATTCAACAAGAACTGGAATCGTAGATAAGGCTTTTGGGGATGATATTATACTGTACTAAGTATACGACTCGTTGGCTGAATGGTCAGCGTACTGGCTTTCGGTTCAGAGGGTCCCGGGTTCGATTCCAGGCCGGCTCGGGGATTTTTAATCGCTTCTGATTAATTCTTCTGGCTCAGGGACTGAGTGTTCGTGTCCGTCCTAACACTTTCCTCATCATATTCAGACAACACACCACCACAGAAACACGCAATAGCAATTACATTACTCCAAATAGGGTTGCGTCAGGAAGGTCATCCGGCCGTAAAACAAGGCCAAATCCACATGTGCGATGCAGTTCGCACCCGCGACCCCACAGGTGTGGGAAAAGTGGTAGGAAAAGAAGAAGAGAAAGATTATACTCTACTAAGTAATAAATGGCTTACAGGATTGTGAGTGATATGAAAAAACACTTCGACGAAGTTACGAGATGGAAAGCAGACCATATGATGACAAACGTAGTAAACAGTCAGGTTGTTAGTTTCACAATGAAGAAAAGTTCTCTTACAGCCATACGACCCAAACCGCACGGCCAACTCGCTCGGTATACAGTAGATTAGGTACATTCTAGTACAAGCTCCTAATATTGCTTTTTATATAAAAATCACTATCGAATTATTAATATGGGGGAATACAAGATACTCCACACCTGACAGAGAAAATTCTCACTTGGTGGTTCAGACCATTTCTCGGGTTAATGACTTAGATGGTTCTCTCGGAATCCATCCAATAATGGTTTACGTTTTAATAAGCAGATTGCCCCTTTATCTCGTGTGCGAGACTTATAACGACACACGCTGATATCAGTTTCCAAGGCAAGCAGATGATAGGGCGGAGCATATCATAGATTACTCAACTGCTACGAGATCCGACAAACAATTTCCATGGCCTTCAATGCCACGCAACGGATAATGCGTCCCTAGCGGAAGTTCCCGATTCAAATATCGAGAAGAAAGCCATTTTGTTTAAAACTGGGAAATTTACGGAACTATGTAAGTGTTACAATAATGCGACGGGACAAAATACCCACTTGCTGTAAGTCAATTAGAAGTTCGTTGACCTAGATCAGACGTCAGCGGTATATCCTGATATTGTTTATATCTGCAGGCTGGTGGGAACGTCAATAGATCAACCATCGGCTGTCAGAGGTAGCCAAAGAGTCACTGCAGAAGTGTACAGTACTAGGGAAACGAGTGAGGTAGATTCCCGTTGCTTTCCCCATCGAGCCAGAATGTGGTGTTACCTATTAATAATAATGTTATTGGCTTTACGTCCCAATAACTACTCTTTTACGGTATTCGGAGACGCCGAGGTGCCGGAATTCAGTCCAGCAGGAGTTTTCTTACGTGCCAGTAAATCTACCGACACGAGAATGACGTATTTGAGCACCTTCAGATACCACCGGACTGAGCCAGGATCGAACCTGCCATGTTGGGGCCAGAAGGCCAGCGCCTCAACCGTTCGAGCCACTCAGCCCGGCGGTGTTACCTATTAGTCCACTGCTGAAAATAATGCACTGACTGACCCTATGAGTAACACCTTCACACAATTCATCGCAGAGACTGAATGCATTTGGGAAAGGTGTTACTGATGTCGCTCATACCTTAGGCACTTTCTTTTCCTCAAAACCAAGGAAGAGATTGAGACAGAAAAATGAAAGTAAAAAACTTGATGTAATCCATACCAGGAGACGAGATTCTGGTCTCGCTTTGTCTATAAATAGGCCAACAAATATAAATAAAATCGTATTACAGATCCAAAGATAGGTCTGGACTGAAGCCTGAAGCCGTCTTGATTTTGTGTACTGAAAAAGGATTCCAGACAGAAATCTCTAAAAACCGTTAAAAACCCCAATTTAGGTGTTCCATGTGATTAGTCAAGGGAAGCACTAGTCTGAATCATTGGCTGAATGGTCAGAGTTGAGGCCTTCGGATCCGAGGGATTTTAATCGCTACTAATTAATTCTTCTGGACTGGGGACTGGGTATTTGTGTTTTTCCAACACGTTCATATCCAAACGCACTACACTACCAACCACCACAAAAACACACACTACCGGGCGAGTTGGCCGTGCGCGTAGAGGCGCGCGGCTGTGAGCTTGCATCCGGGAGATAGTAGGTTCGAATCCCACTATCGGCAGCCCTGAAAATGGTTTTCCGTGGTTTCCCATTTTCACACCAGGCAAATGCTGGGGCTGTACCTTAATTAAGGCCACGACCGCTTCCTTCCAACTCCTAGGCCTTTCCTATCCCATCGTCGCCATAAGACCTATCTGTGTCGGCGCGACGTAAAGCCCCTAGCAAAAAAAAAAAAACACACACTAGTGATTACATCCCTCCATATAGGGTTGGCGTCAGGAAGAGCATCCGACCGTAAAACAGGGCCAAATCAACGTACATGCGTGTTTGTGTGAGAGAGACACACAGTTCACACCCACGATCCCACTTATGCGGAAAAATTGGCAAAAGAAGAAGTAAAGAGAAGCACTACTATGTATTAAATTTAACATAATAATTAATGTTACATCCATTGAGGTAGGCTCGGCTTGTTCGCTAACATAATGGGCTGACTCGGCCTAAGCAAGGAGTCACACTCTTAATTATTTTTGCTAGTGGCTTTACGTCGGACCGACATAGATAGGTCTTATGGCGACGATGGGATAGGAAAGGTCTAGTTGGAAGGAAGCGACCGTGGCCTTAATTAAGGTACAACCCCAGCATTTGCCTGGTGTGAAAATGGGAAACCACGGAAGACCATCTTCAGGGCTGCCGACAGTGGGATTCGAACCCACTCTCTCCTGGATGCAAGCTCACAGCCGCGCGCCTCTAACCGCACTGCCAACTCGCCCGGTACCCTCTTGATTAGAAAACTGTACAGATATCTACAAATATTTACAACAGAAATATTATTATTATTATTATTATTATTATTATTATTATTATTATTATTATTATTATTATTATTATTATTATCATCATCATCTATAGGCACCTCAAAAGGCTGCCTGTAGGTGAGTGGGTTGGGCAGAGGAGGATGTGCAGTTGTCAGTTTTCTGTCTACAATACAATGTTTATTTGTTTCGAGTTTACTGCTCAATTCAAATTTATTTTATGGTGTAATCAATTGATTTGCACGTCCTGAGTTGTAAGTTTCTTGGTACTCAAAAAATTTACATCGAACTTGTGAAATATGCAACAACGATATTCTAGAATTACCAACCTGTAATTGGGCTACGAATAATATTGCAACCCAGCGCGTCACTCCACGCGGAGTTGACAAGAAACTCTCATTCAGCATTCTCAGGTTTTCATTGCATACAGCAGGGCTCTCACTGGTGGGGCTTGAGTCTAGGAATATTTCCTCCTGTTCCACTAAAACTGTCATTGGCATGGCACAAGGCAAGGAACTTCAAAACCGCACCGCATAGCAATATTTAGAGAAGCACAATACTGTACTACGGCAAAATCATTCAGCTCCCTTAACTCCCATCTCACTAGGACGTGGCCGATCTCAATAAATACAACTTCCGGACATGGCAGCCAAATTTATATGTGATTCAGTTTTTGGTCTAAAAGAGAAATGGTAAGAATCGTAGAATAATAACACACCTGGTGATTTCAGAACACGGAACTGCATTGTGGAGAAACTGCCTGGTAATAATATGGCTCATAAACTATTATTTATTCCTCTCAGTTGCATCCAACGTCAAGAGAAATTGCCCCGAGTTTACTTGCCAAATGTATGGCAAGGCTCGTAACCGGACAGAGTAGCTTCGGCTAACAATTGCCGCGGTTTTACCTCGGCTCATAAGATTTATATTCGGGAGGCGGTGGGCTGGTCCCTACGGCGGCTGGCCTGAAAATGGTTTCCCGTCGTTTTCCTTTCTCCTCATTAAGGCGAATACCAGGACAGTTCGTTTTATAGGTCACAGGCCGCTCCTTCTCCGCAACACATCTCCTTGCCTGAGAGAGGGTGTCATCCTCTCTGAGGACCGCAGTACACCTTCAGGCTACGAAATGAAAATACTTTTTAAAATTATTATTATTATTATTATTATTATTATTATTAGTAGTAGTAGTAGTAGTAGTAGTAGTAGTAGTAGTAGTAGTAGTAGTCCAAGGCTGGTTCTCACGTTCTCACGTACCATTAGACGATGCAGAATACGTATTGCGTATTAGGCATTGTCGAAATAAAGTGTCTAGTCAGCATGGCTTTGAAATTTTACTATGGGCATCTTACTTCATCATTACCATTCCCATCCACGAGTTTCAAATAATTTTCCACCACTGGGGCAGTAGATGCGCTTTGTTGAAGCCCCATTAGCGTGGAACTCACCTCACGACACGGACTTTCGGAATTTCAATAAGTCACTCTATCCTGTCGAATGCGTTTTCAATAACTTTGAAGCAATTTATTGTTCATACTTAGCGACATTTTGCGAAGAAAATAATATTTTCGCCATTATTAGCACCATCATTATTTTAAATTTACTCTATTATTCGATTTATTGATTTATTTTTGCCGTATACCTGTAAAACTCAGTGAGTTGAATCAAATAATACCTCCCACGAAGAGACCACAGCTACACTAATTGTAAGCCACGCTGCTCGGCGATTTTAGTACATCAAGATGGCGATGCTGTTGCATCACCCAGTAATAATTTCGTGTGGCTATTTCTAGCCGGGTGCAGCCCTTGTAAGGCAGACCCTCCGACGAGGGTGGGCGGTGTCAGTCATGTGTAGGTAACTGCGTGTTAATGTGGTGGAGGATAGTGTTACGTGTTGGCCATGCGGTTAGAGGCGCGCAGCTGTGAGCTTGCATCCGAATCCCACTGTGGGCAGCACTGAAGATGGTTTTCCGTGGTTTTCCCATTTTCACACCAGGCAAATGCTGGGGCTGTACCTTAATTAAGGCCACGGCCACTTCCTTCCCACTCCTAGGCCTTTCCTATCCCATCGTCGCTGTAAGACCTATCTGTGTCGGTACGACGTAAAGCCACCAGCAAAAAAAAAAATATCCGGGTCTAAGTCCTCAGTAACCCAGCTGCCAAGGTACTTAAATTTCCGCACTTGTATACGACATAAATGATCGGAAATTAAATTCTCTATGACCTTTGTTGTATAATATTTATCGATAGGACCACTAATAATATAGATATTAGAAAATAACATTTTAGACCTTCCCCTAAACGACCGTTTCACCTATGGTAAATACAATTATTTATAGCCTAGAGTCCTAGACTGTAGTGCCCAATTTGCGGATTTTACAAACCGATTCTTATTAAATTCCGTTCTACCCACCTTCTCGTGGCTCGGCGTTCATACGGACTAAGCAACAGAAGCCTAAATGGATGAATAATTATGTTAAGATAGCCAATACGTTAAAACTGTATGACATAAATGATCGGAAATTACTCCTTGTTTGAACGGTCAGCGTTGAGGCCTTCGGTTCAGAGGGTTCCGGGTTCGATTCCCTGACGGGTCGGGGATTTTAATGGAGTCTGATTAATTTTTCTGGCTCGGGGACTGGTTGTTTGTGTTTGTTCTAACACTCTCCTTTTTATATTCGGACAACACACTACACTACCAACCACCGCAGAGACACGCAACAATGATTACTTCCCTCCGCGTAGGGTTGGCGTCAGGAAGGGCATCTTGCCGTAAAACAGGTCCAAATCTACATGTGCTACACAGTTCGCACACGCGACCCCACTAGTTGCGAGAAAAACAGTAGAAGAAGAAGAAGAAAAATATAGGAAATTAAATTCTATATAACTGTTTGTTATGTAGTATTCATCGATAGGGCCAATAATAACACAGATACTTGATAATTAAATATTAGGAGTTATCCTCAATTACCATTTCAATCAGCATGCATAAAATTCTTTGTAACCTAAAGTGTAGTGCCTTATTCCCCGAATTTAAATACCGATTTTCATAAAATTGTGCAGATTCCTTTGTTACTGTGGTCACTGGCGATAGGGAAATACCATGATTCTTTAAATTCTGAGCAGTGCACAGGCAAACATTTTATACTGTATATACATAGATTACTATTTAGTGCACTCTTATCATGTCAATTCCGGGACCTCTCGACAAACCTGAAGTAGCCTTATTTTTTCTTTTCAGTCGTATCTCACTGAGGATATTTTAAAGGACACTTTTGATAATAACGTATTGTTAGACACGATTTTTAGCTAGCAAAGCGGAATTGCAATATTCGGCTCAAAGGAAGCTGGTGAAGCTGCACTCACAGTATCTCTCAAATTGCACTCAGGTGTAGACGTCCGTGAAATACGACCACTCCGTGTTATCTCCCTGCTGACATCCTGCAGGACCAACAGGAAGTACTCTTAAGTGTCTGTATCACGTTCCTGTGATAACAGCGAAATTCCTGCCGTCAGGTGCATCTTCAGCTAGCAGACTCTCTGTCTAGGGAGGGAACCCGAGCATTGCAATGCTGTTTCCAAACCAAACACTACATCGAATATACTATGGAAATACAGTCGAAACCGTATATAGCGACATCGCTTTTAACGACGTACTGGATATAACGGCGAGATCTAACGGTCCTGTCTAAATCCTACAAAAACAGTATATTTAAAAAAATCGCTTAGTACGACATATCGTATACAATCACGTATTCTTATGATATTTTCGTAGAAATATATCGGCTATAACGTCCAATGTTCATTTTTGTTACGTATTTGGAAATTACTAACAACAATGTAAAGCTTGTTTTCAAACTTTTATTTTCAGTAAAGTATAGATTTCAAATCATTCTCTCTGTTAAATATTCAAGGCAGCACCGGTGTGAAGATGTCGCAAAGAAAGGGAAAGTGTTTAGACTAATATTGAAGAAACGTCACATACAATTCCAAGGGCGCCCATACTCGAGGACAGGGGGGGACGTCCCCCCCCCCCACTAACTCTCAAGAAAAGGAAAAAATATACACTGACTGACAGAGCAAATGCAACACCAAGAAGGAGTGGTCAGAACTTTATGCCAATTGCAGGGTAGACTGACGTCACTGAGGTATGCTCATGATGTGAAATGCGCCGCTGTGCTGCGCACGTAGCGAACGATAAATGGGACACGGCGTTGGCGAATGGCCCACTTCGTACCGTGATTTCTCAGCCGACAGTCATTGTAGAACGTGTTGTAGTGTGCCACAGGACACGTGTATAGCTAAGAATGCCAGGCCGCCGTCAACGGAGGCATTTCCAGCAGACAGACGACTTTACGAGGGGTGGCCTATGGTGATCGGGCTGAGAAGGGCAGGTTGGTCGCTTCGTCAAATCGCAGCCGATACCCATAGGGATGTGTCCACGGTGCAGCGCCTGTGGCGAAGATGGTTGGCGCAGGGACATGTGGCACGTGCGAGGGGTCCAGGCGCAGCCCGAGTGACGTCAGCACGTGAGGATCGGCGCATCCGCCGCCAAGCGGTGGCAGCCTCGCACGCCACGTCAACCGCCATTCTTCAGCATGTGCAAGACACCCTGGCTGTTCCAATATCGACCAGAACAATTTCCCGTCGATTGGTTGAAGGAGGCCTGCACTCGCGGCGTCCGCTCAGAAGACTACCATTGACTCCACAGCATAGACGTGCACGCCTGGCATGGTGCCGGGCTAGAGCGACTTGGATGAGGGAATGGCGGAACGTCGTGTTCTCCGATGAATCACGCTTCTGTTCTGTCAGTGATAGTCACCGCAGACGAGTGTGGCGTCGGCGTGGAGAAAGGTCAAATCCGGCAGTAACTGTGGAGCGCCCTACCGCTAGACAACGCGGCATCATGGTTTGGGGCGCTATTGCGTATGATTCCACGTCACCTCTAGTGCGTATTCAAGGCACGTTAAATGCCCACCGCTACGTGCAGCATGTGCTGCGGCCGGTGGCACTCCCGTACCGGTACCTTCAGGGGCTGCCCAATGCTCTGTTTCAGCAGGATAATGCCCGCCCACACACTGCTCGCATCTCCCAACAGGCTCTACGAGGTGTACAGATGCTTCCGTGGCCAGCGTACTCTCCGGATCTCTCACCAATCGAACACGTGTGGGATCTCATTGGACGCCGTTTGCAAACTCTGCCCCAGCCTCGTACGGACGACCAACTGTGGCAAATGGTTGACAGAGAATGGAGAACCATCCCTCAGGACACCCTCCGCACTCTTATTGACTCTGTACCTCGACGTGTTTCTGCGTGCATCGCCGCTCGCGGTGGTCGTACATCCTACTGAGTCGATGCCGTGCGCATTGTGTAACCTGCATATCGGTTTGAAATAAACATCAATTATTCGTCCGTGCCGTCTCTGTTTTTTCCCCAACTTTCATCTCTTTCGAACCACTCCTCCTTGGTGTTGCATTGTCACTGTCAGTCAGTGTAATATAGTGAGGCGTTTTTCTTTCAAGAAAATGATTTAAAAGTCGGTATTACGTAGAAGTGGTAGCGGATACCTTGGGTGGCATTCTACCGTGGAATACAAGTCGCCATTCATCTTCCAAAATATTAAAAATACTACATACCCCAAGGTCTAGCCCCTTTCTCCCCCTACAAGCTATCCTATGGGCGCCCTTGCACAAAATGGCAATTAGAAAATAGGGAAGCAAACGTCAGCATCGCGACGGAATTGGCTGTAACATACTCAACGATTTCTACGATTTGTAAGGACAAAGAGAACAGCTCATTTATTAGCCAAGACCGTGTGCGACATTATTGATCGATTTACATTGTTATTTTATATTTTACTGGTATATTATTGTTGCACGTACTGTGTAAAGAATGGAAGAAAAATTCCTCTGAGCCCCAGTCCACAAATACTGTATTGTAAATACAGAACTTATTTCACGTATGTTTTTTTTAAGTTTTCAATTTATTCTGATAATTAAGCGTGTAAGTGTGCAGCATAGATGCACAGAATTTTAGCAATGTTAAAAGAAAAGACCGGTTTGTGCGACTATCGCCTATAATGACCGTTAACTGGCGGTCCTTTCGGAGTCATTATAACCGGTTTGGTCTGTATACAGGCTGTACCAAAACTCGACGGCAAAAATTACAGATTTATTCAAACTTTTGTATATTTACACCGTACGTCTGTAATGGCAGCTGAAACAATTTGAGCATGTATCAGAGGAAATGTTTAAAGTGACGACCTTCAGCTTGAATACAAGCCTCAGCTCGTCGTCGCATGGAGTTACGCACGCGATCAAAAATGCCTGGTGTAGTGCGTACTGCCGGAGAGGTTGTCACAATGCGCTCACATAAAGTTGCTTCATCAGGAACAGGAATTGCATACACGAGAGACTTAACGTGTCCCCACAGGTAAAAGTCCATGGGGTTCAAGTCAGGAGAGCGTGGTGGTGGCCAAGCAATCGGTCCTCCTCTACCTATCAAGCGCTCAGGAAAATGGGTATTCATGTACCTGCGGGCAGCAGACTGAAATGTGCGGGAGTACCATCATGCATGAAAAACATTTGTCGACGGGATGCAAGTGGCATGTCTTCCAAGTAATCAGGCAACGCAGTACGCAAGAAATTCGTGTAGTTTAGTCCAGTAAGCCTATTCGGAAGAACGTAGGGTTCCAACAAGGAATCACCAACAATGCCTGCCCAGATGTTAATGGCGAACCTCTGTTGATGAGAAGGTTGGATGATTGCATGAGGGCATGTAAATTATTAGGCCTACTAAAATTAATGTGTGTCACGAAGTTGTCATAACCTTTTTTTCTTCTCCCTATATGAGGAATCCATTCCTAAATTTTTGTCGTCGAGTTTTGGTACACGCTGTATAGTAGGTGCTAGCGGTTTGTTGCAACCATCGTTGACAGGACAGTCACTTAACATGTGCATAATTACACTTTTGTCGCACCCTCACGTATTTCGTAAGGCGTATCTTCATGTTCAGAACATGACTGTAATTTCAATACTGTTTGTTTTTTCGCATACTGTAAATTCATAAAAGCAAGAAAGATAAAAGACCTTAACTTGGTAACAAGCAAACTTACTCAATGGCGAGAAATTACTTTTTATCCTTCAACCGAACAATGGATTGTGATTAGAGGCTATTATATCTTCGGCTATTATAACTTAAAAAGCACCACATCTTTATCGCTTGTTATCACGCAAGACAAAACTTCTTCTTTGTTCTCCGTTTCATAAAACGAGTGGCTACAGCAATTAGATTTCATTTTAACCTGCGATTGATTGATTTGATTACACGAGATGTACCGTCCCGAGGCACACTAAGCTTGCAGAGTCAGTACGTATCAACGAATTTTTATCTTAGCAAGAGTTTTTTTTTTCTAGTGGCTTTATGCTTTATGGCGACGATGGGATAGAAAATGCCTACAAGTTGGAAGGAAGCGGCCGTGGCCTTAACAAAGGTACAGCCCCAGCATTTGCCTGGTGTGAAAATGGGAAACCACAGTAAACCATCTTCAGGGCTGCCGACAGTAGGATACGAACCCACTATCTCCCAGATGCAAGCTCACAGCCGCGCGCCACTAACCGCATGGCCAACTCACCCGGTACGAGTGTTATTATTCGAAAGTTTATTTCTCTATCTTTTCCTCAATCCAGGGGTTGGGGGGCTTGTAGGTACTTTCCTTCTCTCTTCACTTTACTGTATTCTCTTCCACTATTGACTCATCCATGAATTCCAGCCTTGTCTCCCTCTAGTACTACGGCCTTCACCTTTCCTTCCAGGTAGGTCGCGAACCATCTTGAATGTCGCAGTAGATGATTAATCATACAATTCCTCTTTTTCGCAATTGTTTTCCGTAGATTCCTCCTCTCACCTACTCGAGCTAGTACACCCTGGTTAATCTCTTTATCCATGGTACATTCAAAACCATCCAACAACACGTCTCGAAAGCCTCAAGTTCTTTTGTGCTGTTCTTAAAGTCGCTAAGCTCTAAAGAAAACGTGTGATAATCTTTTCCTAGTTGCGAGTGGCACATTTCTTTTTAACTTTTGCAGACTCCTGTTCTTGAAAAGTGCTTTTTTGGATTAGGTTATTCTGCACTTCATGTCAACTGTACTTCTGGCGTCCGATGTTATAGAGCTTTACAAGTATTTGGAAAAAAAAATAAACCTGCATTAGCCGTTCCCTTTGTATCCACACTTGTGCGATCAGATCTCCATCTCTCGAATACTTCTTGATCTTCAGTTTTTTTCCTATTTATCTTCATGTTGCAGTTAATCTTTTGTATGTCGTTCGTAATGTGTAGTGCGTCTTGTAGCTCTTCTCCATCATTTTCCAGCAAAGCAATGTCATTTACAAATGGATTGTTTTGTAGCACTTTCCATTCACCATTATACCATTCATGACAGTTTCTGAGAATTCTTTCTTGGCATATTATACGGTATGGTACAAGTTGAACAATAGTGGAGACAATCCACATCCCTGTCAAAGACCTTTGCCAATCTTTGCTTGAAATCCTTTCTGTCCGATGGGTGTTTTCTGATTGTTATAAATATGTAGAATTCTTCTTCTCTCTCTGTAATCTATCCTTGCATTCTTGAGCAGTTTGAAGATTGTGATCAAATCGAAATTGTTAAATGTCTTTTCAGTGCCAATGAAAGTTATCAAGTCCTCTTAAATCATATCAAAATCATGTTATTTGCAAATGAGGTGTCTACCTCGGTTGCAAATGATACCCAAAAATACATTATCAAGCATAAAATGTTAAATTAAAAAGTAAAAAAGGAAGACATTTTCCTAAAATGCGGTATTATACAATTCACACTAACAATTTTTCTATTAAACACACACCTCATCCTTAATAAATTGATGTTATTTACAAAATTCTACTCATTAATATCTTCTGTCCTTACACACATAATCAACTCATATACAATATGTGGAACCACTTCAATACTATACAACTACTCTAAGATTTACATGTAAATTGCTTGGTTTATTTAAAACCATTTTCGTACCTAACATGCATAACGCCCTGCTGCGTCTTAACCAGAACCGCATTTGCCACCGCTTTTCCAAGTTCCTGAAGGGCCTTTTACAGCTACCGTAGAGGTCCTAGAGCCCTCGAAGTCCCCACTGTACATCACCCCTACAGGCAATCCCGTACTTCGGCTGTGGAATCCTGATCTCCATAGACAAAGGTGTGGAATTAATTTATTCACAAAAATTCTTTGTTTACAATACCACCGCACAGGTCGAATCCACTCTAACATTTCATTTCCTTTCTCTGTTGCTGTGTATTCTTTCCTTGAATATCTGTACAGATTTTGGAAAAGGATCGAACACTTCCTCTGGTAAACTGTTCCACTCCTTCACGCCTTTCCCAGTGAATGAAAGTTTACCCCAATCGCTTCTGCTAAAATGCCGTCTAATTTTATACTTGTGGTCAGCCCTGCTGATATAATTATTTTCCAACTGAAGCCTCTCACGGATTTCCCCCATGCTTCCTCTCCTGTATAGGCTCTATATAATCCCATAAGTCTAGTTTTCTCCCTTCTCTTAATACGAGATTTTAAGCCTCAGCGTGTTTTCTACAGTTATTCGGAGACTTATTATAGCTTTCCGTGTTCCTCAGTTTCATCGAAAGCCAAATTGATCTTCCTGAAAATGTCCCTCCACTTTCTTTTCCATACGATGGTAGATAATCCTAGTCAGTATCGTTAAGAATATGATACGAGACTCAAGGTTCTGTAATCTTCCCGTTTCTGTGGCGTTGGTTTTGTGTATGCCCATCACGCTTGTTGTTTCCAATTGGGGTGGTATCTCTCCTTTAGTCTACATCTCATTTATGATTTAATACAAACAGATTTGGGCTTTTATTCCTAATGATTTTGGAATTTCTCCTGGGACGTCATCAGTTCCTGCTGATTAACGGTCTGTCAGCTCTTTTAATGCTCTGTTGAATTCGTCCCTTAATACTGATGGCCCGGTCTCATTCTCGTCAACATTATTGAGTCCCTGGCGTCCTTCAAGAAGTAGTATTTAGGACGAACCTAAAGAATATTATTATTATTTCCATACAATACAGATACAAAGCTAATTGGAGCAGCAAACCAACGAAATACAATTACTCTGTAACGTGCCACCGGAGACCACGAGTTCCTTATACTAATATACTCACATGATATCCCTGAACAACTTCCTAAGATTGTCGGTAAAGTTTGGGTTCACCCTGATATATATACATATACCGATATGTACAAACTAAGTGGCCAAAAGTCATGGGAAGACACTGAATGTGATGTTAATAACAAGTTAGTACTCCATGAGCCCTCAAAACGGCAGCAGTATGGCAAGGCATCGACTCTACAAGGTGTTCGAATCGTTCTGGAGGCATCTTAACCGACGCATTTTGCACTGCTACCCACAATTGGACTTGTGTAGATGGTACGGGGTTCATGGAGCATACACCAGCATCGACAGCATCCCATAAATGCTCGAATGGATTAAGACCGGGGGATCTGGAAGGCTAATTCATAGTCATAACTTCACTGGAGTGCTCCTCCAACCACCTGCGTGCCACCACAGAGCGGTGGCATGGCGCGTTGTCCTGTTGAAACATGGCATCTCCACCAGGGTACTCTAGGCCCAGAAAGGGATGCAGATGGTCGGAAAGAATGTCCACAAAATGTGCACCTGTCATCGCTCCCTGCAGCCGGTCAGTGAGGGCCTAATTGCGATCATGAGAACGCCGCCAAGACCGGAACTGAGCCATCTCCCGCCTGGACACAACATTCTTGACATGCAGGAACCATTGCTTCATGGGACATACGCCACACTCTCACGCATCCATCACTTCGATACAACTGGAACCGGGATTCACCGGACCATACCACACGCCGCCACGGTTCCATGGTCCATTGCCGATGTTCGCGGGCCCATGTACGTCGTTGAGCTCTCTGTGTCGAGGTGTCAGCAAAGGGACACGAATTGCTTGTCGGCTGGTGAAGCCTATGTGGTGCAGTTGCCTCCTTACAGACCCGTAGAAATGGGTTCCTGTCTCCTAACATTCAAATGGACAGTGATCTGACTCACAGTAGCCCGTCGAGCGCCCGGTATGGCGACGTGATGTCCGTTCATTAAACACTTGTGGTCTTGTGTGGTGGTTTACACAGGTGACAACATCCTCTCTACGATTTTGAAGATCCACCCTCGACACTGTTGACCTCCGAAACCCGAATTTGCGTGTAATCTCCACAATTGACCCATGCACCGCCCCGTGCGCCGATAAACATCCCACGTTTAAAGTCGGTTAACTCTCGATGTGTTGCCATCTTCACGACGCTGGTGTCTGAGGCAGATTACTCAGCTACGCAGCGGCTAGCCGCAACGCTCAGGAGTCATACACGGCACATTTTCTAATGGGACACTCCTTCACGTCACTTTTGGCCACTCAGAGTATAACATATATATACATGACATTCCCAACATTTCACCATGTAAATATAAACAGAAATCGGATGAAAATTAAAACTACACATACCGAAAACTTGTCACTACTCCTGAAAATACGATTTAGCCTATACATATATAACATTTATCAAAGTGTGGTGGTTAATATATTGCACCCGCCCCCTACCCATTGGGTCGTTAACTGGATTATAAACTCAAGTAGGCATAATAAATATATAAGAATAACTTAGCGGCATAAAGGGTAGGATAATACGGGTGTCATATGTCTACAAACGATTGAGAACAATATTTATAAATTTTTAAAATCAAAGAGTTTATTATTCTTCTGATGATTGTGGGAGATGATGCAAAATAACCATATCGAATATACATAATAATTACAAATTTTGCAGCTAACATGTTGAAGATTGTTTCAATTCGTTTTGAGGACGAGACGAAGTACACCCGTCATAAAACCTTAATCATCATCTCGCATACACGGAATAATAAACAAATAAAATCGCTCAAACTATCCCCATTAATACTGGGGTATATTTACATAACTTGAACCCAATTCTGAGTTAATCCTAACCTAAATCTAACATGATAAACAAAATAATAAACCCATTTAAAATAACACGTATTAAACACACAGGATATTTCAACACGAAATGGCTCTGGTTTGGAATCGAGCCCAGCACACACAGACAATCAACCCCAGGGTTGGAACCTGCGTTGATAAATCAATATAAAATGCACTCACTACACAGAAACAAACATAATACATACAAATAAACACGGATCTCCACGGTGCGAGGTTCGAACAAGTGATCACTGCATTCCGCAGATGGGCATTGGAAACCCTATCATAATCAGTCAAAAATGGCCGCTTTACACTAGCTCATGAGTCTATCTCTGATTAAAATACTTTAAAGAAAAGATAAGCTTCTTAATGAATCACATAAACACATAAATCGCATGTCTTGGAGACGGGACCCAAATCTCAATGTTTAGCCTCACGAAAAAAAAAAAAATCGCTCATTCTCCATTCCACAGGGGACCCCTCTTGTGGGCGTGTCCGTGTCATAAAATATATATGGTTCCTCAAATCAGGGAGCCGACACACATCTTCAACTCTCTCCATTGGCAACTTGGGCTCATATACTTCACACTCATCTTTAATCAGCCTTCACGGCTTTCATGTTAACGTTGCTTATAAAACTCATACATAACCAGTTAATATACTAGTTCACGGGAGCATTTCATCTCGTATTCCATTTCATAGCGGATGTTCAATCTTTCCAACTCAGAGTCCCGGCTTCCAATCTCTGCTGTATCCCTATGTTACATTTCTCCCTGTGCACAGACACAAAAACTCACTACCAAATAATTGGCAATTAAAAATACTTCCATCAAAGATTCTACTAAGTTCTTGGGATGTAATTACTACCTTCCCAACTCACAGCCATTTATTTAATTTATGAACAAATTTAAAATCTCCGTCTCTCGCCTAGCTACATGGGAGGACACGGTTTGAACCTCACGACGGCTCACTCCGGCACCCCTTCCATCCGATGACTAAACTACATCAAAATACTACTCGCATGCATGATGATACAACTGGTTGAGTAGCAATCAACATAAGAGAACATTCCGATGGAGACACTACTCGCACTAACCATCCCACACAAAGTCAAACTATGTAAAATCAAACCCGAGAAAATATCCCAAATGAGAAATGAAGAATAAAATAAAAATAAAATTTACCGTATTTACAAAATTTAATTCAGTCAGACTTGTTACTAATTGACCACTGTGCCCTTAATTAGCACCTTTACATATTAAAGGAAAGAGACCCTATCAATTAATGATACGAGTCATGCTAGTAAAATAGATGTACTCTGCCTCGTCTCTGGGACACCTCGGATAACTACGGGACGTCCATAGATTGATTTACTCCACCATAGCTTCCATGTAGACTGCTTTGATGACCAGGTCCGAATTGGAACTCCTAGGATGAAACTCCATAATCCTGAACACTGGAATCTCCTTCGTCACTGCGGCACAAAACACACACAGTTAGGCCCGTTACGTACGTCTGCTTCAAACGCGCACTTTACGGACCGATTTTCGATCCAAGATCCCGGGATCAGAAATACTAATACAGGATAATTATTAAACGCCCACATTTAGTTTAGTAGTGACGTCTTAGTGTCAAGCTCTGTGTCTCTAATCACTATAACTATTATTATAAGGGTTCCAATAGTCCCTTCTTTGTGACGGCAATGATATTATTAATAATCTCAGTTCAAGCTCGTGCTCTAAATTACGACCAAATAACTCGAACGCGCACTCTCGCATATCACCGATATCACTTCTTCTCATTCACCAATTGTTTAAGACATTACAACTACTCTTTAACATAAAAGTTCACATAGAAAGGAAACTGTTACTCGAGGCGGTCACACATCTGTTTCTCACGAGACAAAAACGCAGACTGCGGGCAAGGGTGACGCTTCCCACACATTATATTAGCTGAGAAGTTTCCCCCTCTCAAATTTTCTATACACCATACTCTCGGTGTATTAGAGGAGTAATAGTGCGATAATCAGGTGACCAGTGATCTTATAATATGGTTAATACTCGCCCAGATGAAATCTGATCGCAGAATCCCCAGTAATGAACAAATAACTGTTTTTATTTTTCAGATAACTCCCGGGATTCCCCCTGTCAAGTGCGTGTCAAGACATTTATTAACACATGGCCTCTGTAAATTTCCTCTGTTATATAATCATATATTCTTTCTTTTAACAGGAGATTGTCACCTTAAAGGACGTCGCAAACCATAAACGAATTCACAGATGTCGAACAGTTCTTTTTAATCCTTGTACAGTGCAGTAATATTAAACTAGTTGATTCCTTCGATATATAAAACGAAGTTGGCCAAGCTGTTTTAAAGATGGTTCCGAAATTACGATGAGTTTACCTCTTCCACTCACCAACGACTTCCATCCAGCGGTTCCCTAGCTCTGTTTGGAGGAAATTCTTCCTAGCCTCGCACTTGGCATTCTGCGCTTCGAGATCCCACGAACTCGCTCCCAGACAAAGAAATACGCGTTCACATGATCCCTAGTCCCTGATTCATGTCCTTGTCGGGTACAATATATATAAGAAATCTTTGTGCATACTTCCGAAAACACGAAAACACGAGGTAAACAGTTCACTTCGCGTTATCATCAAGGTTATTCGGACTTGATGGCTGATTTCTTACAAAATACGCTAGCAAACAGACTCCACAACACGATACAAACTATTACAAACACAATTGGATCGTTGAGAATGTAAAGAAAACAAATATACGTGAATTTCCAACCTCAAACGATTCATCAACTTACTGCATTATGGCGTAATAAAGGTTATAGAATTTAAAATGCCACAAACACTTCAAAATCAAAAGCATATCCGAAAAGGGAACCTCAAGGTACCCAATACAATCATAAACGAACCAAATGAAAGCATATTCCTTAAATAAAATGTTAAATATGTAAGAGTCTGGCACAAGCACTAATTCACTGTCTTTTCTATAGATTCTGCTAAATCACTTATATCATTGGCTGTAGGCAGCATTTCGTGTATATCTTCTGTACGTATTCAGAACAACCTTTATCGCTTTATCGATCGGCTTTCAAGAAAGAGGTTGCCGTCCTTTCTAAAATATTTATAGGAGAAACAAAGTGTCCTACGTCCATTTTTAGCAAGTTTGGCTAAGTTATATCAACGTGACAATGTCTTACTCCGAAGCATGCATGGGAAATGGTGTTACGAAAATCAATCATATCACAAGCTGTTTCTGCCAAACTCTTATGTGATGCGTTTGATAGTCTGATATTGCTAGGCAACTAACGACCTTAGCTAAATGTGACAATAGTAAATGCCGGGCGATAATGAGACCTCTCCCCGTGGGAGTCTCGTGCTTTGGTTGCGGGATCACGCGCACTCAGTACATTTAAAACGCCATACCCAGTGAAGGCATAGACCGTGTAACGGTTCAAATCCCGTTACAAGCATTCATCTATATTATTATTATTATTATTATTATTACTATTATTATTATTATTATTATTATTATTATTATATTGGTGTTACTATTATTGTTATTTGTATTATTATTTTATCTGTATTATTATTATGAATTATTATAATATCTGTATTCTTATTATTATTATTATTATTATTATTATTATTATTATTATTATTATTATTATTATTATTATTGTACATGTATTATAATTACTATTATTATAACTATTATTATTGTTTGATTCAATCATGTAATCTGATTTCTCTATGTATTCATTGTCGCTTGTTTCAATGCATTTAATTTATTGTGTACATGTATATGTGTGTATGTTAACATCAACATTATGTAGAGTGAGACTTACTGCCTAATATCAAATATGGATATATTATTTGTGATACTCGGTATTAAAACATTGCAACATATGGTGCAATACTGTTACAGTAACTGTCGAGTCATCGCTCTGTCATTATATGCATTTAGACTATGAGCTAATTTCTGGGAGTTTCTACTTTGCCTGGGGCTATTTCATCACTATATGTAATACTTTGGAGCTGGGTGGGAGTTACATCACATACTCTTTTAGAAATGACGCCTGTGTGACAACTTATGTCTATATAAAGGGTTGTGTCCTATTGCGGCAGTTCATTTTGTTGGAAGGAGTTGAATGGAGAGACTTGCCATGAAGTCAATTGGAAGGAGATGGATGGCGAACAGTGATATGGATACCTAATCGTCAGTGACCAAATGGATTATACGTTCGGAGTGTGTTTCGTGTATCTCTTCGGTCGAGTTCTTGTGTCAGTTCGGTGACAGTCGAATATTGAGTCGTCGTAATGCAGACTAACAGTTATCAGTGAATTACTTGTAAAGTTGATTGTGAAGTGTGAATATAATTTCAAGCCATGCTATATCTCAGTTATGAAACTAAAAGGATACATCACCAAATGAGGTTTGAGGCACCTACAGCTGATACCAATTCAAAGGAATACGTCGTAATAACACTCAAAGTGTTCAAGGTACAATTGAGTGAACCAGTGAAGGATACATTTCTTGTACAGCTTTTAAATGTCCGGTCAAGAGGATTTCAAATATAATGCCTAGAGTCTCTTTCAGCTGTAATTTTTGAATTTTATATCATATCTATATTACCGCAACAAGCCTTGCCATTTCAATTATCAATTTAAAGAATATATTTTGTTTAGTATCAAATACAATTTATTGTTTTATTTCAATGGTAGAATTAGGTAACTTCAAATTTTAATGGGGAAACCATACTTCAATGTACTTTTCCCACAATTTATATGTTATGGTATCAAACTAAGCTTATTACCTTACACCCTAGAGATATTCAAGACTCTCATTCTATTATCGCCGGGCTGAGTGGCTCAGACGGTTAAGGCGCTGGCCTTCTAACCCCAACTAGGCAGGTTCGATCCTGGCTCAGTCCGGTGGTATTTGAAGGTGCTCAAATACGACAGCCCCGTGTCGTTAGATTTACTGGCACGTAAAAGAACTCCTGCAGGACTAAATTCCGGCACCTCGGCGTCTCCGAAGACCTTAAAAAGTAGTTAGTGGGACGTAAAACAAATAACATTATTATTATTATTACATTCTATTATCGTTACATTTATTTGTAGCTGGCGCCCATCAATAATTGTGTGTGTAAGTAATCAGGTAAATACTAAGTGTGAGTACATAGTCCGACGATTGGGTGTTTTATTTCACGAATATTTTAATTCAGTTTCATTTTTAAATCAATGAGTAATTTCAACCGTTTTAAAAGATGCTGGTCTCGCTTTGTTAATAGATAAGCAGGTTAATAAATACAAGTGACATTAGAGGGAATGCAAGTATAGTTTGTGAATAAGCGACTGCGGACAAAGAAAATTTGCTCCAGAGTTTTTGAAAAAATTCAGCGATTTTCCCGTCTAAACATCAATTCTGTGCATTCATGTGAGGAACCATTACAAAGCTCTCTTTAAGACCACGAGGTTGGTACCACAACAATTGCCAAGGCCTTGGTTCCGGGGGCCAATCTACTTTGACAGTGTGCAGCGAATACAGGCATACACCGATGTATGAGCAATGAAAGTCATTTCATGCAAAATACAGTGAACTATATAAAACGCATTTTAAGAAATTTTTTCAGTAAAGAAAGAAAGACTTGTGGATAGGGAATTAAGAGGTATGGCGTGGTGATTGACGGGTATCTATAGGTATAAGGGTTTAAGATAGAAAGATGACGAGCTTCATTGCTTGTTTTCTAGTGAAATAATGGGAGAGGCACATCTCTTGAGAGTATGCAGGGAGAGAGACTCACTTCGGGTCAAATACCTGGGTATTTAATCCAAAGTATAAATATTTCACATAATAATTGTAAAATTATTAAATAAGAATAGATCGCACCCAAAAGGACAGAAATTATTTTGCAGTATATTAACAAATTTGTGGCAAGAGTAAATAAGAGAAAATGAAGTGAGCACTTATTCAACAAATGAAGGGTAGGATACGTGAAAATCCACAGCCTGTTTTCAGTCATTCGACCGGATCAGGAATGGAATGAATGAAGACCCCATCTAGCGGTGAGGATAGGAATTGTGCCGACTGCCGAAGCCTGTCTTACTCCTCTGGGGCAATGATTAATCACTGACCGATGAAATGAAATTATATTGAGGAGTGTTGCTGAAATGAAAGGTGACAGGGAAAACCGGAGTACCCGGAGAAAAACCTGTCCCGCCTCCGCTTTGTCCAGCACAAATCTTACATGGAGCGAGCGGAATTTGAACCACGGAACCCAGCGGTGAGAAGCCGGCGCGCTGCCGCATGAGCCACGGAGGCACGGTAGGATACATGTTTGTCCTAAAATCTGTAACACTGTTATAGGAGAAAAATACTTAGGAAAATTTGTTAGGCTTAATTATAATTCTAATGTTTAATGTAGTAATAGACACATTAATTGTAATGAGGAAAATCATACATGTTTTACAAAAACAATTAGGATTGCAATAAGTGTTTATTCTCTTCCCAGTGATCCAGAACTAGGTGATGAGTCTATTCTATTCTAAAAATGTGTTTAAAGAATTATAGTACTGGTTCGCTATAATGACTATGAGACGAAATTATAGGATAATAATACAATACAACATTGCAACATTGTCGGGGCATATAGCGAATTTATACGAGTGGAGTTTCAGGCAGTGACCGATAGAAGAGAGAGCAGCTCATGATTATTCCAAAAGATTGCCACTTACTAGTTCCGAACAGAATGGACTCTACAGGAAGAGGAAGAAATGAAATCACTAAGACGCCTTCCGGTCACGTACCACTGCAGTCATTTACCAGCAGCGATTCACTAATGGATGTATGTTATCCAGTGATGTGTCAGTAGACATCACTCACACGACGTGTTCACGTTACGAAACTTTCTGCATGTACCGACACACCATACACCATCTTTTATTCAGGGATTTGTTTACAAGTGGCGAAATCTGCAGATCCGACAGTGTTCACTATCATAGGTTTTCCGCGCTGCTTGACGCAGGTTTGTGGTTGGTTAGGATGAAGACCAGCCAATTTCAGTTCACCATGCAGGGTGTAAGGCAACTGTGCTGTATTCGTACCCTCGACTGTTTTCACTCAACTCCAAATAACATCGTCTCCATAAGACGGTGCGACCTAAAACCACTAACAAAAAATTAAAAAAAAAAAAAAAAAAAAAAAAAAACACTCCACATAACATTTCCCTCTTCTCAATCGTTAGGTTTGCCGTTCGAAGTACTTGTTTGGGGCTTTACCAATGTCGACGGCTTTTCCGCCACTCTACACTCCCTTCAGACTTCTTTTTTGGAAACTTGATAATGAAATATCAGCTCGGAAGTCGACTGAAGTGTTCTTGTTTTCATGACAATATGTTTTCAACTCTTATTCGTTTCTGCATGCAGCATTCAGCAGCGTACACTGTAAATGGGTAGATTACAAATTGTGTTGGTTTGAAGTATTCTTGTCCCCGACCACAGCAGTCAGCTTCTACTTTTACTCCTTCCGTACATTGTCCAATGATGCGAAGAGGCAGTCTATCAATACGAAGCCATCAGTTTACGATTTACTGCTATATGATTATAATAACTTTCCTATTTGGTGTGCTCAAGACTAAAAATTCATTGACATCACTCATTAACTATTAACTTGATGTTCCTTACATTAGACTGCATAGAAATGCAAATAATAGTTGCTTATCAAATAACAATATTTGCTTTCCTTCAACTCCGTCGAAAGCCGACGGATTGAGAGCTCGCGCCATCTCACGAACTTGACAATAACTGATGATTCGAGCAAAATAAACATCTAGCAGGCCCTGTTCGGTAATTCGTGAAGCATGCAATGTTAAAGAAGAAGCTTTCTCAAAGCATTAGAGAATTATATTTCCCAACATTCCAGAAGATGATTTACGGCTGGCTGAGCAATATCTTTTGTACCGTATTCAGGAGTTAATGGAAATGGAATTGCGAAGAGCGCATATTTTACTCTTATAGTTCACTGGCAAATGTGCCCGTGCTTCGCTACGGTGTTCTACATCGTATACTGCACCGTTCCCGCGTCCAGGTGGGGATACATGAGTTCCAGACTAGCTCTTAACAACGATTCCATCTACCAAATATTGCTGGGTTGTGAGTTCCGCGTGAGAAAGTACACCGATGGCCTACGGTAAATCCCAACCTACGTAGAAGGACGTCTCCAACACGCTATCAGTCGGATACCATACTTGCATGTTGCCGAAATTTATCGTAAAATTCAGGTTATTACGGCTTGTCAAGAATTTCGTGCATATCATCATCAAAATCGCAATCAGAAATAGTCATTATGGGCTTATATCTAGCACTTATTCTAAGTAGGCATTAAAAGAATTTTAATATTTTCACTACTCAGTTTTTATTACCAAATCAGTCTAAGTATGATTTGAAGATCACGTAGAGTATCTTGTGAAAATATTTTATACAATGTGGCTGGTTTCATACGCAATCAGCATCTCTAAGTGCCGTAGCTATGTTGCATTGACAGAAAATAGGTTTGGAAAACCTCTAACAAATAAATGAAATCAGGCCTCATTCATCGATACACTAATCCTGGCCTGTCGAAAAATTATATTGTAATTAAATAACATCCGTGAAAATCAAATGAAAAGGAAAAATTAAATTATATATATATAATCAAGTGAAAAATTATTCAATATAATTGTAATAATCAGATGCATCCAATTGGTTTAAGTAAAACAAAACTATACTCCCTACTATATACAATATTTCAAATTGGGGTTTCAATTGAAAATGTGAAAACGCAATGAAGGTGGCCAATAATTAATCAATTAATTAATTAATTAAGATCTGGAATCTTTCCTTATCGAGGTGGATTGCTCCTCAAAAATTACCAAAAAAAATCAATCATTTGAACCTAAATTCACATGTGACTAGAGAAATGCATATCACTTGGCTGAAAACTTCACATCAATGTTCATGCACAGTAGGAAAATCGTGTGAGAAAATAATGTTCGTTCTTAAGGATTTCCACTAGTTTAAGTTTCAAGTTTTCATAATGTTTCATATTTCATATTAACTGACCTCCATATAAGCAAATTCAAGTCCACTTTAAGTCGTAAGTAATCTCAAATTAATTCTATCATAAGGCTTATGTGGCTAAAATCATTCAATTATTATTTTAATCCATGGTTGCAATTCAATTAAAGTGCGTATATGACTTAATATAGCATTACCAAGTGTATTTAACTAACCTTCCAACGAATAATACCATAGGTGGAAAAATTGACACATTAGAAGACTCTATCTTCATCTAAAATCCACATATGAAAGACTAAGTTACCAGTGATGTGTCAAACTGCTCCCATAAAACCATAAATTAAGTTGCCGTATGTGAGAATACATGAAAACGATCGTAGATATGTCAGTGAAGGCCTAAATATTGACGTTAGTGGCCTCTCGGCTCTTCTGATGATCCTACATACTCAATTAATTCTATATTGATGGCATTGAGATCGTATCCTAATCTGTATTATATATATTAGGGAATAAAAAATAGCAATTGAAAACAGTACGTTTCAATACATATACCTTAGCATGTGCAATTTACACATACTATCATCTCTCGAAGAATACTATGACCAACTTTCTAAATAACAATAACTATCACCATCATAATCTACTATCAACTCATATGATCATTCACCATTTATCACTTCAATTATCACGTAGCATTCATATTAGTGTGTCTCAAAGCACTCGTTTCATCAAATACGCAGCATATGTGCTATAACCTACACATATAAAACCATTATCATTACTGTCATAGTATCAAAGAACAGCACATCACGACATTAAACTGTGCTACTATATTTTGTCGTAAACATTCCCTAAATACGAACTCTACGCTTGTTATTTTGGTTAAAGCCATCACGCATGTATATTAACTTCCACTTAATACTCTAACACTTCACTGACATCGATTTAAAAAAATATCAATCACTTCTCTAACACCATATTGATAAACTTGCGAACGGCATTCACTGGTATTTTACACCTATATATGGGATTAACGGTAACTTCAGATGAATACCTACTTCCTTGTAACTACACTTGTATATTAACTACGCACACACAATGTCATAATGCACATCACATATTAGCCAAAAGAATAAAGGTTTCTACTTACGAAACGACTCATAGGGGACTTAACTTTGCTTATTGGGTAGTGACTTCCATCTCGCTGTTGTTCGTCGGGAATGGTAGGCCTCGCTCCATGGTTCGGCTTAGGTAATCGGGTCCATCTCGTCCTCTCAGCTGATTACCACCCTCCTGGGTCATCAATCTCGTGAAGCGCCACCATAGCCGGAGTAGTCTCTGCCTCAGCTTCTTAGAACATCATAGTGGTCTTCATTACGTCAGGGACAGAATAACATAAGGCATTAGTTGATTTATACATGCTGTAATCTGTTTCGTAGTGCTAATGAGAAAAGAATATATGTATTCTGGTCTGTCTAATTTGCTTATAACAGCTCTAAATGTCCTCTTATTTTCAACCGCCTTGCTCGCCGAACAGATGTAAATTTTGTGTGCTTTTAGAATTGCACTTTATATCCCGTTGAATTCTGCTTTCTTTACGTTGTGCAGTATCGGGCAAATATAATGTTTCCGAGCCCAACCGTGACGTAGTACAGAACCAACTTGACGTTTCCTTATAGCTGGTCTATAATTTCACGTATGTGTGTCAACCTACAGCTGACGTTAAGCGGGCTGTCGCAGATTTAATCTCTTCTTCAATGATTGATTATAGAATCTGATAAGTAGTTCGTTTCTTTACACGACTCCGTCCTTTCTTCGATGCAGTGCTGGATTGAGATTTTGTTCTAATGGAAGTCTTTTTTCAATAATCGGTTTAAATAATCCGCTCTCGTCATTCTTTCTCACTGCCTTCTAAGAGTGGTTCTTTTCGTGATTGCTGGTTGAAATTATTATCTTCTTGGCTCGTACCGCTGCTAATTGCTTTTATATTGATACATTAATAACTGGAACGCCATTTTTGTTCCTAATACTGCAACTGTAGAACGGTGAAATGGCACAATACGGATTTCTACGTAAATTACCTTACAGGAGGTGATTGAGATTTTATTAAATTGCATGCCACTTAGCGTTATTGAAGAAACGCCGTGGGGAGGTTCCCATACGTTCTTTCCCGTGTAAGTTGCGAGTTGTAGAGCTGTGATGACAACAGCAGGCCTGCCGTTATAATGAAACTTTCCAACTCGATTTGGGGAGTTTTCCTTAAAATGGCAGGCCACCTTTCTTACTTCCAGGCACATTCCAGTTGAGGAACTATCATTATAATGGCAGGTACCTTCACGACTGCCAGTCAAAATTGAGTTGGTGAGCTTCGATTATAATAGCAGGCCACTTTGCCTAATGCCAGTCACATTTTAGATGGGTAAACTTGTTTACAACGGCGTTCACCCTTCCCTGCTGCCAGAGAGAATCGCGTAGTAGTCCAATCGAGAAGAGAATTCTTCATTAAAATGGTAGGCCCTCCTTACTAATGCCAGTTACACAGGAGTTGGAGAAGGACCACATTCCTACTGCCAGTCAAAGTAGATGTGGGGAGAATTGATTATAACAGAAGACGCCTTCCTGCCGACAGTCATTATAAATTTGTAAAGTATTAATAATAAAGACAGAGACATCCTCCCTAGACCGCTACAAATCGACTTCAATGAACATTGATCGATGTACGAAGGTATACGCACACTTAAATATAGAAGACATTAATTTACAGATTTACTGCTCCTAAAGGGTGAAATGGCGTATGGCTTTTAGTGCCGGGAGTGTCCGAGGACAAGTTCGGCTCGCCAGATGCAGGTCTTATGATTTGACTCCCGTAGGCGACCTGCGCGTCGTGATGAGGATGAAATGATGATGAAGACGACACATACACCCAGCCCCCGTGCCAGCGAAATTAACCGATTAAGGTTAAAATTCCCGACCCTGCCGGGAATCGAACCCGGGGCCCGTGTGACCAAAGGCCAGCAAGCTAACCATTTAGCCATGGAGCCGGACTCCTAAAGGGTACATCATATCGACAAACGGCTTGCGTCTTCAGACGCCGCTTTTATTGTTCTACCTGTTTGGGTCTAAAATAATTTCTCGTACCTTCCATATTTACGGGTTAGAATGAGTTATATAGCCTTAATCTTGCCAGGTAAAATAAAACATTACTAAACTAAACTAAACTAAACTAAACTAAACTAAACTAAACTAAACTAAACTAAACTAAATTTGGGTACAATTTGAACACTTTACATTATTTTTTCGCAGACTTTTGTGCAAGCTAGAATCATGAAATTTGTTTCACATACGGCATTCAATCGTGTCAATATGCGTACCAAACTTGGTGACTCTATCTCTCCTATAAGTGTGTCAAACAATGTAATATAATGTAAAAATCACCAAATTTACGAACATTCTAGAAATACAGTAAAATCTAACGTATAAGGGAAAGACATACGATAGAAAGTCATAGGACCAAATTGAACTGAGATTGTGCCATACGTTTTGTGATACGACTTACCGTTTAGCCAACAAATACCTCAAAAAGAATGCCTGCACAGTCATTAAAATTCCCTCCATATTTCGATATTTTCGTGGGTAAAAAGAGAAAAATTTGAACATCTTGGAATTTTTCCGTCGGTTACAGGCTAAAAGATATGATTTCGCCAAATTTCAATTTTCTAGCTCGTCTGGCAGATTGTACCGCCATCTTGATTTGGAGGGAAGGGGGATAACAATTAGGAAATTCCTTAAAAATGTTTAAACCCACGAAACCTATAGGTTGTCGCTTTGTATAAATTATACGGCTGCGTCCTTTTTTTTTCTATTTGCTTTACGTTGCACCATCACAGGTAGGTCTTATGGCAACAAAGGGACAGGAAAGGCCTAGGGATGGGAAGGAAGTGGCCTTAATTAAGGTACAGCCCCGGCATTTGCCTGGTATGAAAATGGTAAACCACGGAAAACCATCTTCAGTGCTGCAGACAGTGGGATTCGAACCCACTATCTCCCGAATACGAGCGCGCAGCTGCGCGCCCCTAACCGCACGGCCAACTCGCCCGGTGGCTGCGTTCTTATGCTGAACCCAAAATTTGAAGCCCCCATCGTGCCCCCTTAAGGGAATTTTGAGAATTTTCGATTTTACTAGGGATCCTGGGGCCATCAGCTTCTCCGATACCAAGTTTCAAAGTTCTGAGATTTCTGGAAGTACCTCATTAATTCACGTCTATTTTAATTTTTATACCTTTATATATAGATTGCCCCAGCCTGACTTGCTTTTATATATATAGATTTTAACGTAAATTTCACTGTCCATCTGTTAATAAATCAGCCAAGAGGATGGATGAATCCTCAGTTAACTCTGCCGAAGGTTTTGAGTTAATTGTGAATCCGCAAAAACCGTTGGCGGTGCTATAACTAGGCAAGATGAGGAGTGAGTTAGTTTGCCATTGTTTTCCTCACAGAGCCAGAAAGTGCTAGTGCAGCACGGCTTACGCTGTAACACCCTTCATAACATCCAGGCATGGTGGTGGTGGTGGTGGTTTTGGTGGTGCTTATTGTTTTAAGAGGAAGTACACTAGGCAACCATCCTCTATATAATATTAATCATAGAGAGAAAAGATGGAAGTGATCCGACACTTCGAAAAATGAAATTATCGGCCAAAGAAAGACAAGAACCACGAATGGCGTGAAAAAGAAAGACTCTCTTAGCCTCCATACTGTACGTAATACCGTGGGGAATGGAAAAGAACAAGAGCCGACTAAGGGAGGTCGGATAGGATAGATGAAAGTGAGGAACCGGGCACAAGTAAGTGGAAGCAATACCGGGACTCAGCTGAGGGCCCCATGGTCACCAACCCAAGCACCCGAGCTGAGAGCCTCTGCGCTCCATTTAGTCGACCCTTACGACAGGCAGAGGATACCTTGGGTGTTATTCTACCGCCCCCACCCAGATGGGGTAGAAAGACAAGGGTATTGAAGGACGTGAAAATGAAAGACTTACTAGCCTTGGATGCTCTAATACCGTCGGGGTCAGAAAAGAACAAGAGTTGATCATGGGAGGTCGGATAGGATAGATGAAAGTGAGGAGCGAGACACCATTAATTGGAAGCAATGGCAGAACTCAGCTAAGGGTCTCGTGGTCATCAACCCACGCTCTAAAGTTAAGAGCAGCTGCGGCCCCTTTTTTCCGCCTCTTACGACAGGCAGGAGATACCATAGGTGTTATTCTACCACCCCCACCCACAGGGGGATACCATCCAGGCACTGAGTGTCACTATTCTGCACCAAATATACCTCAGCTGCTTCTCTACTCAAATGAGACTGAGACATCAACAATAAACGATGGCACATACAGATTGACAAAGTTACGTCTCCCTACCAGATTGTCTGTCAATATAAAAGTCCACGAGGTCAGTGTGGTAACATCCAACAGCTGTACTGCTTGGCTTTCTTGACCGGATCTGTCACCTGTCGTATTACTTAGATCGTCACGGGATTGTTTCAATACCGATCCAGAAGTGAAATCCTTGAACTGGCTGGGAATCGAACCCGGCGCTTCTGAGTAAGAGACAGCTAACGCTATCCCTTCACCATAGAGCTGGAGTTTGAGACAATAGTGGAGGCCATATTGAGAGCTCTTATGCGTGTCAATGGGCAGATCTCTCAATCAATAGCAACATATAACTAATGTAAATTTCTCGACGTATTTTTACGTAGGCCATTGCACTTTACATTATACAAGAATCAAACAAACTATACTGTGTGCTATGATGAACAAAATCATCTCTGTACAGTCCATGAAGGTCCTGAAGGAGTTCAAGGTTAGGGCTTCAACTATTCGTAATCTCGGGTCCAACTGTCAGCTCGGTTAACACCAGGGTAATGTTCTTTCCAGAAGTGAAAATTTAGTTTCTATATTTTTCATTTTCCTAAGAGGCGGGAATCAAACTAACGTCTTTCTGGGTGAAGCAAGCACGTCTTTATCACATCGGCTATGCAGCCCCCATTAGTTGATATGATATGATAATTTAACGCTCTTAAATACTGTGCTATAGCGCTGAGTTGCATTATTATTATTATTATTATTATTATTATTATTATTATTATTATTATTATTATTATTATTATTATTATTATTATCAGCAGCGGCAGCAGCAGCAGCAGCATGACTACAAATAATAATATTTAGTGTTTATTAACAGCCCTTAAATATTTAACTCCTCAGTGGGACGTTCTATCATTTATGAACAATCTTAAGTTCACTGCCTAAGTTTTATTTGAATGATTCATAACAATATAGATTACAGCACGTAATCTTGCTTAATCAACAACTGCCTCTGAATATTGTTTGTAATCCTAAGGAAACATTTGATTTTCTGTTGTATCTATGGCATTGGACTTTGGATATGTACTGAAGGATACACTTTTACTCTCTTTGTCCATCACACGTGACCGCAGAAAGGACGGCGAAGGTTATATTTACCTTCCCTCTCCCGGGATTTTAGGAGAACAAGTGACCTATTTAGTTTGTTTCCATATTATAATAATAATAATAATAATAATAATAATAATAATAATAATAATAATAATAATAATAATAATAATAATAATAATTATAATAATATAATAATATAATAATTCCACTTCATCAGCTTGTTTTTTATTGTTGTTTAAAAGAGCCAAACATCTAGGCAATCGGACTTGACTTCATCGGATAGAAAATTCGGTAAGACATGACCTGGATGAAGAAGTCATTAACCCATGTGAAAACATTATTTTAAGTTTGGGAATATTTCAGGGTGCGGAAAGTATGTGAGGGGATGTAAATTACCTCCAAGGTTGCTGTTTATTATAAATATGTAAATTGACCCCTGTTTACTAGAGGTATTTGGCGTAAATTGCCTCCCATGACCTAGGTCATCGAATATTCAAATTCGGCGAAGACATTCTGCGCACCAACATTACAGAAGTCGCCAGATTCCCTCTTCTGATGTTGGCAGAATAGCCGTCATCTACAACTGCGAATCATTCCATAGAAAATGTAACAGTCTTCTCAACGCCAGCCATCCACGTACTTCTCTTTTCATTGTTCTTAAACAAATACAGAGCGGCATTTATGTATCGCTTAGAAGCTTGGGTGCGCGAAGAATTATTTTTGCAAAATAAGTAATTAAGTGTTAATACACAAAAACCTTTTTTATCCGGATTAAGTGGGACCGGAACTGATCCAGACTATCGAAAATACGGAAAAACTAAAAAAAAAATAAAAAAAAAATACCGATACAGTACATGTTATATAATATATTAACAAAAGTTGTACAGTAATACCTTTTTCATTTGTACAATAACATATAAGAACACTTCTCCTACATTTACGACTCCGTTTTATTCACTAAAACAATGTGTGAGCTTTTTCTGTTTTACATTTGTACAGCGTTTGCACGCAGCACGATCACGAAGACGTTTTACTAAATCAGTTCTGCCGGTGTGGTTTCAGTCTCAGATTCTAAATAGGCCATCAGTTTGTCCAGCTGCATTGTTGCCTCTCTATGAGTCATTGTTTCTTCTGATGGAGTGCCGGTTTCATTATAGAATTCACTCTCATTACCTGCCGAGGAGCAAGACACAATAATTTATTCATCTGTCATTATGCCGTAGCCTGAATTACAGTCACTTTTCAACCAGCCATTTACGTCGTTCACATCTACGTCGACCATCCGGGAATACGTGCAAATGTGTCAAGGAACTCAGAAAAGTCCACGGTTTCCCATTCTCAATTCCAGGCGAATTCCGGGACGGTACCTATGATAGACTGCGGCCGACTTACTTCCAATTCCTGTCCTTAACTATCCTTGGCGGAAGAGGTATTCAAGAAGAATCGACCCAGTAAAAGAATTACTGTACAAGTAAAAATAATATTTTATTATTTTCGATCCGGATAAACCGGAGATCCGGATTAATGAGGGCCGGATAAACGAGGTTCTTGTGTGTATAGACAGGCCTTCATAGGGGTGATCACATTAAGAGATCGTAAATAAATATAGTTATGAGTGTATTTAGAGGTTGTAGTAAGGATAAAACGCAGATAGCATATAAGTCTCAGGCGAAATCCCTATTGAAGTATGGTGCCAGTGTAAGGGAACCCACACCAGGATTACTAGATACATGAACTGGAAAAGATCCAAAGTGAAGGAGCACGATCTGTTCTGAGTGATTTTCGACAATATAGTAGCGTTAAGAAAGTGCTGCAAACTTTGACTTGGGGGTAAGGAGAGGAGCTGCTCGACTAAGCGGTATGTTCTGAGTTGACAGTCGTAGTATACTGATAAGCTTTAGTGGAGCTCTTAAAGGTTGGAAAGACCATAATATGAATAAAATTGGAATTCAAGAGTACAAATTGGGGCAAATAATCATTTATTGGAAGAAGAATTGGGGTTTGGAATAATTTATCAAGGGAAATGTTCAATCAATTTCCAAGTTCTTTGAAGTCATTTAAGAAAAGCTTGGTAAACAATTGATAGGGAATCTGATCCTGGGCGGTAGCCCTAAATGTAAGTCAGTGATAATTGTTAGATAGATAGATAGATAGATAGATAGATAGATAGATAGATAGATAGATAGATAGATAGATAGATTGACAGATAGATAGATAGATGGATAGATAGGTAGATAGATACTGTAGTTAGACACTGTAGATAGATACTGTAGTTAGACACTGTAGATAGATAGATAGATAGATAGATAGATAGATAGATAGATAGATAGATAGATAGATAGATAGATAGATAGATAGATTGATTGATTGATTGATTGATTGATTGATTGATTGATTGATTGATTGATTGATTGATTGATTGATTGATTGATTGATTGATTGATTGATTGATTGATTGATTGATTGATTGATTGATTGATATAATTGCACTTCGACAAGAACAGATGACTGTACCTAATTTTGTAAGGGGTGTTTGTTTTACATTCCTCCCCGTTTAAAAAAATGGTGTTTTATGTTTTAAGCACATTTTAAGGTTAATGAGAAAAGTTTTCCAACTAAATTGGAGGATTATTTTAACTACGTTTGTAGCCATAGCAGTAATTAGTGCCAATTATACACGTAAGCCTATATTACTGACAGTCCTAAGTATGCAAATAGGGATGAAAATATGGTTCCAGTGGTATATGTGTATATGGGAAGCACATTCACTCTTTCAGGTAAAGAGGAGGCAATTTATGTCAGTTTTTTTTTATTTTTTTTTTTACTTCGGAAGGCAATTTACTGTCTCCAGTATTTGAGACACATGGCTCTTAAGGTCGTTGTGGGGCTCTTATCGATAATGTTCAGCATCTTATGTAAGATCATACTGTACTGAACCGTTCCCATCCATCGATATCACAATGCCAGACTCAGTCGGTTAGAGCTTCGTGGTTACGTTCGGTCTGTGGGCGAGAATTAAATCTAACTTCTATAAAAATAATCACCAATGGTGTATATGAATGGGAAACAGTTGCATTTGTTGTGAATAAGAGACAGATAAAGGGGTAAAATGGATTTATTCACTAGAGCACATAATTAATATTCATTCTATCGAAATTCCACAAAATACAATAAAACATGACGCAAACTGTCATAATAAAAGTATAATGTGCCGTGCACATTAAGAACAACTACATATTACATTACTAAAAAAATTTCGGTCCAAATACCGAACAAATAATTTATAAAAGAACAAAATCTTAAATCTTGGCCTGAATTACATCTTTAATTCTCGACAACGCCGCCAAGTGAATATGCCGATTTCCCCGAGGGGAATTTCGATTACGACCGTCCACAAGCTATGCTTCGACAAGAGAAAATCACGTCAGTTTCATTCCATAATCCAACTATTTACATATACAAAATCATTAATCCTGATAAGGGAAAATCTAGGGATCCTAACTTATATACTACACAGATTCTACTGACAGATCCGATCTGTCGCAAACAACCAGCCTGAAGCTGCATACCACCAGAGAAAATTAGCTCCGGGCTAAATTTAAGAGACAAAGATTAATTCGTCAAGACACAACACACTGACAACAGATACGACAAGGCACTTCGATACAAGGTACATAAGTATACAAACACAACTCCTGTAAAATAACAGCATAATTACAATATAAAGAAAATATGTACATGCAGTCAGAGCACTTCCTCATCACCAGGTCATTAGTGGCACGCCCCTGTCCGCCAGGGCGATCAGGACATTCCCCTTGGACTAGCGGAAAGTTTCACTTTTCATGGGAGCGGAACCCAGCTGGAAAGTGATTCATACTGCCTCGCAAAGGACTCCAGGCAAACGGGGTGCAGGTAATTGCTTCCTTCACGGCTACCCCAGCCAGACTTGCTCACACAACAAAAGAAGGTTTCTCTCTTAAATACTGCTGCCTTATTATGTAAACTAATTATTTCTCCCGTTTATAAAATCTTCTATGACAACAGAAACATCTCTCCTTCACCTTTCAATACATATGCCGCAAACATCGCTCTCAAGGAAGACGTCACACATGGCCTTCCGTCTCAGCGGCTCGGGAGTTCGATACTCGACTCTGTCTCTTTACTCTGCGGGCATATCCAAGCCCATCCTTGTTTAAAGCAGCTTGCCCTGCTAACATCCCTTCCTTGCCATGTTTACAGGCATTCAAACCCATATCTGACTTCCGCGTCATATATCAGGCGATCTCAGCCTCTCAACCCTCGCAATAATCTCCACCCCGATCTACTGTCGTCTCTGCTCATTAGAAGAACCTAACTACCCAACGAAGACGTCGTGGCGTTCCTGTGGCAGCGAACATATATCTGAAATCGCGCACAGATCAAATATAAGAGGCCTACACTGGTCTTTACTGATAATTATTCCACAAAGAGAAGGCGGCCTGGCCTCGTCAATGATGAAACTATCCACCTTCCTAACACTTAACACACACACCTAGGAATGCTCTGAAAGGATTAAAAACAATGCATGCACACACACTCCTAACTTTACCTATTTACAACCCTTTTTCCCATAACTAAACTAACCATGAATCACTGCAACAAATAAGGGCACTAGCATGCTGCCCTGGATCTCCCACTGATTTATTGACAGTAAAATTACTCATCGTTAGCAAATTGACATTGACCGTTAATATTACCCTAAAAACTGGATGAAACTGAATTGACCTCAAATGTTACCCACATGCTTAAAAATCTGACATATCCACTTAGCTTTGTTGTCTTCGGCAATCACACCATCTGCACAACTGCAGCGTCAGGAGATTACTCGGCCATCATATCCTCTTTGATGGCGTTACAAAAGATATGAATTACACATGTAGCTTCCATGATTGTCCTTGCAGATAACACTCCTGCAATGAATGGAAAACAGGTTAGCACTACACTTGCTCAATTGCATACGCGCACACTAATTAAGGAGATATTGCTTAGCACACATAATTGGACAAAGATTAATTCTTTAATCAGAGTCGTAGTCTCAGGGAATGCGCCCCGGATCCGTCCGTATGCAAGAGCAATTACGATACGATCGAACACGTTTTCTCCGCGATCGCGAAACCGACCCGAAACGTTGGCGTGTAATACAGCTAATTAGTTCACGACAATCTTCCCGGTATGCCCAGCTATCGTCCCTTTTATTTACCGCGTTCACACATACGTGGTACCTACCGCACTTGATGTAAGAGCGAAGCGTCACACGCGTAGCGGTAAATACACATATACGGACTTGGAACTCCCGTATTTATTAAAGGTAACTCACATCAGGGTGATACGTTTTACTGTAGTCTGGGCACGCTTCTACGTGTATGATATTCATATAGCAATCATGAAGAAATAACGTCACTGTAGCACTTTGATATCGGACAAAGAAAATGGCGATCTCGACTGGCGGTGAGACTACCTTCTGTACCACGGACACCTCACGAAAGACAGACCGCTTCCCCAAGCCACTGTTGGTTTTATGGACCCACCCGCGTCGTTCCGAAAAGAGGGGGTGGCCCTGTTGGCTATGGCGCGAGGTTTCAACCGCTTTCTCAGGACAAAGCCCACAACCGTTATAACCTATCCACACAAATATATATGTCGAAGTTAGCCGATAAATGAACAGATAAAGAAGTCTAAATTCATTTACTACTCATCAGGCGTATCGAAACCGTGGAGCAGGGTTATTTATCAGATTTCACCCTTATTTCTAATCGGTCGGCACTGTGATGATCGAAGTTAGCAACCCCGCGCAATTCTCTATGACTCGCTTTCACAGCTCGCGATTGGCTCTTTTCAAACTCGCCGCACGTTAGGTGATGCCGCGACACTCCCACAGCCTCGTTCAAACTTTCAAACCACAGGCCGATTCAAACCTGCTTCCGGCCGCTCTTCCAGGGCGCGGCCCAGCACAAAGCCGTTTGCTTGCCACCTCGCAAACAAAATCTTTCAAATTTAACGCCTCCACAGTGTTGCGCACTATGCAAATAAAAGTCCCTGGGGCAATGCGATATGTTTCATTCTCCCAACACCCCGTAAAAAAATATGTGGTGACAGAATGGAGACATATATTTTTTTCTATTATATCAACACTGTGCTTCATCTAACACATCTGTGCTAATAGGAGGTTTCGTTCCGCGAGTGGGCTCTCTTTCTTCTTCCTGGCCTCGCAGTATATTTCCAACAAAGCTTGGAATTTCCTCTCGTTGCCTTCACATTGACTACATTCTCGCGACGGAAGGTGAGTTGAATCTTCACTTGCCATCACGTTCACGTCTTCGGCCTCTACTTCTTGCTCTTCCTCTTCTTCCGCTTCTTCTTCTTCTCCTTCTTCACGTGCCTCATCCTCAATCTCGTCGTCGTCGTCGTCGTCGTCTCCTTCTAGGTCGTCCTCTGGAATTTCATCGATTCTGATTTGTCCCGGTAGATGGTAGGGCTTCAGATTGGATGTGTTAAAAGTTTTCTCCACTGTACCGTCCATACTGCGGACCCAATATGAATTATTCCCGTAGTCATGAACCACACGATAAGGTCCCACATACAACTCCGCGAACTTGTGATAAAAGCGGGCGGACACATCCGAACTTGTCGGTCGCTTCACCCATACTAATTCACCGACCCTAAGAGGACGATGAAAGCGTTTCCCTCTTGTTCGACGTGCTCTTCTTTCGGCCTGGCTCCTCAACTTCTCGGCCGTCTCTCTCACACACATCTCGAGTGAGGGGCGCGGGTCAACGGGACACGGAATAATGCCATGCCAGGCTCTATTCGGATATTCGTTGTGCTGTAAGACCATCGGAATCTGGCCGCTAGACTCGTGGCGCGTCGTGTTGATACTTTCTGTGATAATCGGTACAACATCCAGCCATTTCCAGTGCTCCGTTGAAATATACAGTCTACAATATTTAGAGATCTCTCTCATTATTCTCTCACTAGGATTGGATTCTGGATGTCGTATCGAGCTAAGTACGTGCTGGATGCCTAGCTTTTCAAGTTCACGCTTGAATACGGGAGAGGTAAATTGTGGCCCGTGGTCACTTAGTATTTTCTGAGGCTTACCCATCTTGGGTATAATTTTATTCTTAATCTGATTCAGAGCTGACCGTGTATTTGCCTTTTGCACAGGACATAAGGCTACGAATTTGGAAAATACATCAAGGCATACAAGTATATACTTCATCCCGCGACGACTAGCAGGTAACGATCCGAAATAGTCGATCGCGAACAGCTGTTTCGGGGCACTAGGCAAAATTGGTTTAGGAGCCTGCTTCAATAAGAAGGGACTTGGTTTCACCCGCTGACATTTATCGCAAGTGCGCAGGACCTGCTGCACCATTCGCCTCATCCGTGGCCATGTGAATGTCTCCTGAAGTACTGCTGTCACCTTCTCGATTCCTGCGTGACCGGTAGTATGGTGAGTTAGCCATATCAAATCAATTTGAAACGTGGGCGGAACTACAATTCGAAATTTAGTATGGTCCTGGTCAATGAATTTATGGATGAGATTATTAAATAGGTGATACGATGAAGACTTCTTCTGGGCATCTTTGAATCTGGCAGTACCGGGTTCGATCTCCTTTCGAAAATAATCCAACATGAGACGGGTAGGTGGGTAATTCTCCTGCTCTTGCTTAAGTTCGGGTAATCGATTAAGGATAGTATGATCTTCTTCACCTAGTACAGCGAGATTTATAGTTGCTTCCTCGGGGTTCGGGTTTCGACTTAAGGCGTCAGCCACCACATTGAGTTTGCCAGGACAATGCTCAAAGGTTAGGTCAAACTGCTGTATGAACAACGACCATCGGCAAATACGATCACTAGCTACATTTGACTTTTGAATAAACGTCAAGGCCTTATGATCCGTCCGGATTGTGATCGGGAATCCGTAGATATACTTCCGCCATTGAGTTAGAGCTACGACGATGGATAGCATCTCTAACTCCGTGGTCGTCCATTTCAACTCGTGGGGTCGGAGTTTTCGGCTCATAAAGGCAAGATAAGTCGTTTTATGTTCTTTCTCCGGCGTTTCTTGGAAGAGGATGGCTCCAATACCAACACCTGATGCGTCTGTCTGAATGAAGAAACGTCTGTCGTACTGTGGGTAGCCTAACTTGACTGCGTTAGCCAACATGGCTTTAGTCTGTCGAAATGCCTCATCATGGACATTGGTCCACTTCCACCGATTGTTGGTTTTCAACAGTTCTTGCAGGGGAGCGACTGTCTCCGTATATGCGATGCAGTGTTCCGCAAAGAACTGACATAATCCTAAAAATTGGCGGATATGCTTAACTCGAGTCGGCTTAGGGAAGTTTTGTACGGCAGCAATCTTCACAGGATTTGGCCTAATCCCCTCTCCATCGATAACATGGCCAAGAAATAGTGCACTTCTTTGACAGAAGTGTGATTTTTCCAGGTTCACTTTAAAATTGCAGCGGTTTAAATCTCCCAGCAAAAGATAAATTTTCTTCAAGTGTTCGTCTAAGGTTTTGGAACAAAAAATAATGTCATCAATATATTTTAACGTAAACTCCTTCACTGCCGGACTAAGATTGCTCTCCAAAGCCCTTATCAATACCGAACTTGAATTGGCCAGGCCAAAGGGCAACCTCTGGAAAATATATGTTTGATTGTCGAACATAAAGCCAGTTAGCATACTCGTGCTTGGGTCCAAAACGATATGGTGAAACGAAGCCGTCAGATCAACAGTTCCAAAGAACTCCATCCCTCCAAACTTCTTTAATAGGTCCTTAATCAAGGGTGGCTGCACGTACTCGGGGACTAGGCGCTTATTCACAGCACGTGCATCCAGGCAAACGCGAAGAGACCCATTTGCCTTAGGCACGGCCAGGATTGGATTAAGAAACGGGCTGGCAGCTTTAGTAATAACGCCGTTCCTTTCCATATCATCAATAATCTCCTTCACCTGTGGAAATAATTTTTCCGGTACAGGGTAGGGACGTTGTTTGAAGGGCTCCCAATCGTTCACGACAATCTTGTACTCATAATTGGGTATTCTACCAGGTTTAGAACCAAACACCGTCTTATGTTTCACCAGTATTTCCCGTAGCTTTCCACGCGTGACTTCATCCACCGGGGCCTCTGCTACCTTGGTAGGCAATAACTGGTTAAATTTAGCCTCCTCATCGTCATTTTCTAAATTGGCAATCATAACCTCAAAATTTTTTTAAAGTTCTTCACAGTTGGTAATTCAGTCTGCCGGGAAATCATCATCTTCCTTTCCTTCATCTGCTACGGTCGTCCAGATCTGTTCTTCACTAAATTCCTCTTCCGCTTGGTTCAGTTGCAAATTCTCACGTAGCTCCTCCATCCGAAAGTTGATGTTATTTAACCCCATATCAATCACTGCATTATAAGTACTTAAGAAGTCGGTTCCCAGAATTAAATTGTACTCCATGCGCGGCAAAATGACACAAGGATATGACACTGTAGAATTTCCTATTTCCAAATCCAGTAGGGCCTGCTCCTTGCAAATCGTAGTCCTGTCGGGTACAATGCCTCGAACCTTCAATCTTGATATCGGTATAATAGGAACCTTCATTTTTGTCTTCAATTCTCCGATCAAAGTTTGTGAGACAACGCTTATGGTGGCGCCTGTGTCTACTAAAACTCTGACGCGAAGACCTCCTAGTCTAATATATATTACAGGTAATTTTCGTAAATAATTTTGATTCAGGTTTTCATTCTCCTCCAATAAGTCCTCTGGTTTTATTATCCAGCTATCCACCGAGACTGTGACCCACCGGTCAACGTCCTTCTTCTCTTCCGTTTTCAGTCTATCTTCCCCTTCTACTGTTGAGCTTTTTTTTTTTAGCTCCGTTCTCCCTTGCGTTAAAGTCTGGCGCATGGGGATTCAGTCTATTGTGTTGAGCCTCCCGGAAATTACGGTACTCAATACTTTCCGCGCCGTGCCCTTGACCAGCCATTTGTTCTTGGATAGCAGTCTGCCATTGTCCGCTGGGCTGTTGTCTTTCTCTGAGCTCGGAGAGATACCGTTTAGATTCTAGGTGTCTCTCTCTATCACCTGGTCCCTGCTCGTATTCATTAGACCTGCTACGAAAATTCCTATTGTCCCCTCGGTTATACGGCCGCCTCTGTGTTATGTATCCTCGTGGTCGGTACCTGTAGGCACGCCCATTTCCTCCATATGAATAAGTTCGGCTTCTGTCGTAATTCCTATTCCAATTGCCTCCTGGTCCTCTCCTGTTGTCACGATTATTCGCAGAATTCCATTGGTCTCTCCGTGGTTGCCCATTTTCGTCTCCATGTATTTCCCGCGACGTAGTCTGTGTCCCGGAATTCTGGACGTCTCCTCCTCTCCTTATCTTGCGCGGCGGGCTGCTATCCTTAGATACATCTACCACATGAACTGTTTCCGTATGTCTAACCCTTGGCTGAGACTGGCTCGAAGTAAGGTCGAGCTGACGTAACGTCCTTTCAGCCTCTGCCGCTGACTTGACGTTGGCCGCGATAAGGGTTCTCTGCGCTTCGAGTGGTAATTGCCTCGCGATGGCCACGACCATCTCAGACTCGGACGGTGGTGTATCAAGGTCTCGAAATTTGATAACTTGAGACACAAAATAACTCGAAAACCTCGTCGGAATCGTCGCCGGATATTTCTTAGCGTATAGCTCCATCCTTAGAGCTTGCTGTAAGGAAACGTCCCAAAATTTACGGAGAAAAGCCACCTTAAATTCCTCGTATGTGCTAAACGTATATTTGAAGGCCTGCATCCATTCCAAGGCGGTATCGGACAAAAATTTTTCAACTGTACGTAATTTTCGATCGGGGGGCACCCTTGCGTCTGATAGAAAGTCATCTATCTCACGAGGAAAAGCCCTAGGAGTTCTATCGTCCATGCCACTAAATTTCCTCGGTTTTTCCTCGGGCGACGCACGGAATATATTATAAATCGGCGCTCCATTTGTTACGTTTGGAGTGGACGCTCTCTCTTCTGGGCGGGATAAGTGAATTATATCGCTCATCATCGCTGGTTCATTGGTGTCGCTAGCAGCTCTCTCGATATGACTCTGCTGAATTGAACATTTCAATTTGTCCATCTCCTTGCTGGTCCTGAGGTCGATTAATTCTATTTTATCCTTCAAGTGCTGAATTTCCTTTTCTGCATTTGCCAGCTTGTTTGTGTTCTTTTGACTATGCTCTGCCCATATCTCAATTGTCGCACCAACCTCATTGATATTGGCTCTGGTGTTCTCCCTGTCCGCCAGAATTATCTTCTTAATCTCTTCGCCTTTACCCGCGATTCGATCCGTGACCTCCCGCGTAACTCTTTCTTCCAGGTTCTTCAACTTGACATCATTTTCCTTTACCATCTCAGATAACTTCCGTTCCATTTGCTCTTCACTCTTATGCTGCCCTTCGGCAACCTGAGTCTTAACTTCTTCCGAGAACGATGAAAGTCTCTTTTCATTTTCAGCGCTAAGCTGCTCTATTGCGCTCCGATTTTTACCGATTTCTGTCCGTGCCTCATCTAACCTACTAGTTACTTCTTCTAGCCGTTGGTCTGTCTTTTCGGCTCCATCTGATATTTTCCCTGCTAGCTCCTCAACGGTTTTCTGCATTCGTTCAATCTGTTCCTCGGTTCGAACCTCTATCGCGTCGATATGTTTCTCTAATCGATTCATCCCCTCCTGACAACAAATCTGAACTGTTTCTATCTTTTCTTCGAGCTTCTCGTTACCCTGTGCTATTTTCGCCGTAAGTTCACTCACGTTCTTATGCTCACGTTTCTCGGCCTCTAGCGTTACTAACTCAAGTCTGTTCGCGATCTCCGTCATGTTTTCTTGCTCGCGCCTCACAGCTTCCTGTTCGCGTCTCTCAGCTTCCTGTTCCGCTAACTCCATTTTCGCCAAAAGATCGGCGAGGGTTACAGCCATAATATTCGATACGAATGCGACTACGCAGTTATGCTTCCGGTGTGAGAGTCTCTAGATGTAGAACCAAGATTTTGAATATTAATATAGAAAATTTCCAGTTTCTGCCTTTTACGTTTAAAAAATCACAAGCAGTCTGGCTTCACAGATTCGCCATGCAGAAACTGCCTAACGAATAATTATCATGTGCTCATAATATCGCGATAAAATAATCAGAAATCCTCGCGTGTATTAAAAAAATAATAAAAAGATAATCACCATGTAGCCCCAACCGTTTACTAGAAATGTAGGTCTATGCTAATTTGGGCTCAAATATATGCATTAGACATCAATGCGTAACCACATTTGCATCTTATCTCCGATTAAAGGATTATACTTCCCACAACAATGATCCATACACCTTCAATCTTTGACAATGATGCCACTGTAATTACAAGTTTTCCTCCGAGTTTGAGGCAGACTCGGGTCCCTATCTTAGTCTATATAAAAACAAAATTAAAATCTCCGGCTATACAAATCTGTTACACAGAACAAACTTTTAGGTCATGTCCATAGGCGAGTTTATCTGAGGGATACGCATCGTCTACTTGCCCCAAGTGAGAAATCTTTTCCTAGTTCTCGAATTCCCAATGGAATCACTGAATTATTTGACATACCTCTACCATCGGCTATCATGCTCTTATTCACATCCTAACATTAATATAAAAATTCAATTTAATGCCGATATATACCCAACGTATACATATATATTTAGGAATTACAGACTTTCACTAAATATACGATTTCCACGGAAACCTCGCCCTCTCGTATCCGTATACTAACATGAGTATAATCGAATACCGGACTGTAGACTCAATTGTCTAATACGCTAGGTTGCCAGTTCCCATGACTCCGTCTGAGTATCGAGCAAGAATCTCAGGCTTCGTCATCTATAATGCGCCTGTTCGGAATTATCTACCTAACTTAAATGTTGGGTACCACTCTGGTCACTCCCAAAATTCCGAACTATATACTCCTATACAAGGCCTACAAAGTCGCGCATCACAGACAAAAAAAATGAACCGGGCGCTGCACATATGACAACTGCCAAAATAACAATCGCTCAACGTTGCATCGTGCCAGAAATGAACCTGACGCCGCCCAAATAACAATCGCCACCACTCAAGGCGCCATAAATGAACCGTTCCCATCCATCGATATCACAATGCCAGACTCAGTCAGTTAGAGCTTCGTGGTTACGTTCGGTCTGTGGGCGAGAATTAAATCTAACTTCTATAAAAATAATCACCAATGGTGTATATGAATGGGAAACAGTTGCATTTCTAGTGAATAAATCCATTTTACCCCTTTATCTGTCTCTTATTCACAACAAATGCAACTGTTTCCCATTCATATACACCATTGGTGATTATTTTTATAGAAGTTAGATTTAATTCTCGCCCACAGACCGAACGTAACCACGAAGCTCTAACCGACTTAGTCTGGCATTGTGATATCGATGGATGGGAACGGTTCAGTACGAATGCTCTGAATGTTTTTTACACCTTGCTACGTGCAACACATCCCTGCCGGAGACTTGGAACGTCTTCCGTACTTGTGTACTAATAAATCTGGGTGAGCATTATATGATATTACAAAATACAGCACAGAGCTCGACAGCTGTAGTCGCTTAAGTGCGGCCAGTATCCAGTACTCCACTGTCGGCAGCCCTGAAGATGATTTTCCGTGGCTTCCCATTTTCACATCAGGCAAATGCTGGGGCTGTACCTTAATTAAGGCCATGGCCGCTTCCTTCCCACTCCTAGCCCTTCCCTGTCCCAGCGTCGCCGTAAGAGCTATCTGTGTCGGTGCGACGTAAAGCAACCTGTAAAAAAAATGCAGTTAGCTCCATAGGACTAGGTAAATTTAATAGTCACTAATCAGATTTGAATCGTCCCAGTGTGCAGAAGCCTAGAACACATCCATCGTATCCTCTGCCTGCCGTAGGAGGCTCTTAGAGATCTCAATGGCTCTCAAATTTGGAGCACGGGTTGGTGATCACGAACCCCTAACTGATTCCCCCAATTGTACTAGACCCCTCACTTTCATTTTCCAATGCGACCTCCCTTAGTCAAATCTTGTTCTCTTCCGACAATATTAGGTTAAAAAATCACAACAATAGAACCAGCTATTGATTTGTTATGCCGTGTGAGTATGTGTAGCGTTTTGCCTAGAGAGTGCTATTTGGGCTCATCAGTTCGACAGGCACGCTACACACGCACACGGCCTAAACACCCAAAAGCTGGTTCTATTTTTCGATCTGCTGCAGTGGAAGTCTTCATTGGTAATATTAGGTTTGCTTGGCATAGGAAATGTCATGTTCCTGCTCTGCGTGGCTCTTCCTTTTCTTTTAATGACACCGTCAGTCTTCGAAGGGTCGGGTCTCGTCCATTTTCTTCTCTGAGTTGTGTTCAAAGAGGATGGTTGCCTAGTTGTAGTTCCCCTCAAAACAATAATCACCACCACCAAACAGATTTGAAGGGTGTGAATATACAGGGTTTAAGTAAACTCGTGTCCTCATCCTGAGGCGGTGCAGCTATTTGCAGGCACACTCCCAATGGAGGTGAGTTGCATGTACCATTTCAATCACACAGCAGCCCTTCTGCCATTCTTAAATTTCGGGTAGTTCCAGGAATCGAACCCGGACCCCGAGGACGGCAGCTAATAACACTAACCGTTACGCTACGGAGGCGGACATAGTGCAGTACATCTTTTGGTGTGCCTCATGAATAATGGGGATTAGGAAGATTGATAATGTCAACAATTTGACCATGGTCGTTTATTCTTCTTGAAGTACTGTCTCCTTAACGAAGACTGTCGATTATTATCGTACACATATTTCTACCCTGAGCTGTTCTATAAGCTGTTGTAGATCAAACCTGACTAAAGGGGCCCATAGACGTGCAATATTATTGTGCAATATCGGGGTTTGTGCAATATAATTGATAGTGTGTACTTCGTATTGAAGGGTTGTGCAATATATTGTACGAAATCAAAGAAGTTTGAAATATATTGCACAAACCACAAAATACTGTGCCGTGTGTTGACAATATTGTGCAATATCCCGTCCTCCCGCCAGTTGTTATCAACAGGTGGGGGAGAACGTATCGCGATGGCACAAACAGGAGGAGAAAAGGTTTCTTTTGGAGTTTATCGAAGTGTACCTCTATGAGACGTTAAGAGCAAAGATTACAGTAATCGCATTAAAAGAATGTGAACAGTACGAGGTGCTTATTGATAAATATCGCGAAAAATACCCGAACGCCGATAAACAAGAAGTTATTAAAAAATCAATTCTCTGCGTAATAGTATTCTTTTTCTCGATTTGAGGCGTAACCAAAGCGATAAGTTCATCAAACAATTCACCATTCATGCGCAGAAAGTTTCGAAAATCATTTGGCTCGCATTTTCTCAGTTCAGTGAGTAAATTTTCATGAGTGTACCTTTCTCTGTCCAGAAACCACTGTTTGGCCCATGTCCTTTCCCGTTTCTGCTTCTTTTTGGCACTTACGCCCACGGCGAGCAAAACGCAGCAAAGATCAGTGTCACTCAACATGTTCACCAAACAAAATAACGGCATGGACTGACTATATATTGCAACGCATATTGTACGTCTGTGACCGCTTTGCACAATATATTGTACAACCCTTCAATATTAAGTACACACTATCAGTCATATTGCACAAACCCCGATATTGCGCAATAATATTGCACGTCTATGGGCAGCTAACAATATATTGCACAATCCATTTTGCGCAATAATATTGCACGTCTATTGGCCCCTTAATATAGTATGAAAGCCAGAAACTCCTTCTCCCGCCTTTTCATCTCTTTTCCTTCCGTTTTGAGCTGAGCCAACTTGTATATTTCATGCTTAATGACGTGGCCAAGATATGCTGTTAAAAAGAGAGAAATTACAGCTTTCTCTGTCATCCTACAGTCTTTCCATAAGACTCTTTGGTTGATCATCCGTGCTATTGAAGGTATTTTCATCGTAAGTCGATATACCCATGTCTCAAAAGCTTCAGGTTGCTGCTTTGAGTGTATGTATGTATGTTCAGTCTTCAGCCCTAAGGCTGGTTGGATCCTCAACAGCTCTGCCATCAGCTGTCATAGATGGCCTAGGCATCACTGAAGAGGCGTACTAGGGAGATGAGGAGTGAGGTAGTTTCCCGTTGCTTTCCTCACCGAGCCAGAAGTTGCTGTTACATATCAGTCTGCTAAGCCCACTGAAATGCATGCACCAACCGAACCTATGAGCAACATTTTCACACCATTCATAGCAAGGACTGGCTGCAGAAGGAATGGCATTACTAGTATCACTCATACCTCAGTCACTTTCATATTTCAAAGCCAAGGATAAGACAGAGACAGATCAATGAAAGTAACAAAATTGCTCTAGCCCATACCAGAAAACATAGTGCACTGTAAACACTAGGTCCTGCCAGAAAAGTCCACGAATCTATTCCATACGGGACGATAAACCAAACATAGCTTTTAACAAGTATCATTCGTAGATTTAAATCGAGTCGAGGGCCGCGGAGTAACTACTTCACTCACATAAACCTGCTTCTCGCTAACTCAGTTCTAGTCCGGATTTAGTTACATTAGGTAATGTTTTCTGTGAACCAGTAGGAAAGTGATATGTCTGATAAATGGCACTCTGTGTTTTATCTCATGAATTTGTGTGGGCTTTTCAGACCACTTAACTACATCAAGTAAAGCAAACAACATAGGCGACTCCTATCACTACGCTTCTCCGAGTACCGGGGGTGATAAGTACACCTCAACATTTCCACCTTAGTTGATTTGGTGACTAACGAATGCAGCTGAGTGGCTTATATCGCTTACCAGATGGTCACAAATCTATGAAATCGAATGAATAGTGGTTTTGAATTCAATTGTTAGAAGGTCAGGTTTTTATTTATACTTCCAGTGGACTATAAGAAAGCGCAGCGATGTTATTCCTCTATTTCTATGACCACTGGAGGAGGTAAGCTGCGTTTTGTTTAAAAGAATATTGCCTCTTCAAATGGACACATAGACCATATGATTATTTTAAACATCGCGTTCGTATATTTATTGTAGAACGACTCCGAATGTCGTTTTCCACAGGTCATATGGGTAATTCAGGACATATTGCGCCCTAGTGGGGGTGTGATAAGCGTCATGCAATTATAATTATTTATGGAGGAATATATATTTCATTTTCAGAAGCGAGAAGATCGTACTGTACATACAGTAAGAGCAGGCCAGGCCGAGATGGTATGGTGAAACATGCACAGACTATTGTCTTCACTGAGATTAACAAACACAATGAACGGCAGAATTAGAATTCTCAGAAATTGTGACGAAGGGGGAAAGAGAAAGGCACGAGTTGTTGACAAGTTGCGGAAAGTTTTCATAGCCCCCGGCAGAATAGGTAGTGGCCACAGCGCAGAGTGCCGGGTGCAGATTTCTACGAAATGAGGCAGGGTATCTCCATGTACTAGCGGGAGTTGAACGCGGGGTTGGCACTGGAAGAAAAAATATGAGCCTTCCCGGTCACGTGGTTTAGGTGGACCAATGGAAAAATTCACTTGACCAAAGCAAGGCGACAACTTCGTATTGTAAGAAGTACTAGCGAGGCTAACTCCGCGGATTAAACTGATAGAAGGGAGTGAGTTATCAATTCAGAATAAGGTGGAATTTAGGAGCCTTACTATATTATAAAACTTATAAAAAGTTAATAATTGCGGGAGATTGCATGGTGTAATTCTGAGAATTCATGAATGCTATCCGATGATTGGCTGGAGGCAAAGGACGCCACAATAGAGCGCGAAATCCCAGGCCGGGATATGGCAGCTAAATTCGCAAATATATCCATTACCAGCGAACGATAATAGTTAAGAATTGGTATAGAGCCTTTGAGAACATAATTACATCATTGGATATCATATTTAAGCCACGGGCCGAACCGCAAATTGTCGTATGAAGATATCGGAACTGCGCGTCCCAAGATGAACTCCGGTGAACTCGGAAGAGAAGGGATACAGGTATAAATATGAGGTCGTGGACAAGGACTGACAACTACTTTTGACAAAGCGTTCGAGCGGATACCACGCCTGGGGTGCGTGACTACTTCTGATATTTTCTTCGAGCCGTGATTACGCCAGGGGTGCGTGTGTATACTTACTCGTGGAGTAGGGTTCGAAGTATAATATTGTTACATAGTACAGTGATTCATGACGTGATGTAGCTCATATTACAGTCTTGAGCAGTATACTAGTATGAAGTGTTTCAAATAGACAGGACTCAGTAAAGCATAATTTACGGAGTGTGAGATTCTACCAACAGAGTAGGAAGTGCGTTACGTGAGAACGGTCACGAGTGTTTATGTCACCTAGTAAACAGTCGATTCTAAACTGATACCTGGTCAGCTACACGAACGTGAGACGGGAAAATCAAGTGCGCGCACGGGCCGTTGTAAAGGGGATCCCGAGGTATCCCATATTCCTAGTGTCCGGGAAAGGAATGAAGAATGTATATCTACATTAAGTGGGCTAGATACAAGGCCGAAAGTGTAAAATTTGTGAGTAGAATTTAGGGTGGAAATTATTCCAGAGTGCAACAGTTATTTTATTTGTTTTTATTCAAAATGTGTAAAGTTGATAAGGGTCAAGGATTAATTCTTTAAGCTGGCATGAATACCAGTGGAATGCAGGGCTAAGACTGGACGGGGCCTGTGCTTCTCGTCCGGCTTAGCAGACTACAAAAAAGAGATGAGTAACCTTTTCAAATATTTGTAGATTGCTATCGTTAGGGGGAAGAAATCATATTATTTTATCATGGTAACTTGATTGTGAAACGAGCCGTTTCCGGCTCGTATAAATTCAAAGATAGATAGACAAAGGGACAAATTAATATGTACATGATTAGATCGAGCACTCATCATAATTTTGATTATTAAATAGAGTATAGTAGGGTTGAGTTGTTCATTCAAGTGCTTGAGTTGTTTGATATGATATGGAGCACGTTTCACGTAAAGATAATGTTAATATTCATTTAGAAGTGCTTCCAAAGTGTTTTTCCAGTATCGGAACTTTTATAGATATTAAGGCATGTGGTTAAGATAATCCAGAGGTAGGGTTGCCAAGTGATATAAATTGTTGTGGGACGGAATGAAGTCCATTGATTTGTTTGTATCGCGAAGTTTGCCAGTGGACAAAATAATAATAATCTGTAGAAGTGTCGGAGTAATAAGTTAATATTGTGTAATGTGTAAAGGCGTGTTTAATAATAATCTTTGAGAATAAAGGCACGGGCCTAGTTGGATAGAATGATTGCAAATTAAAGTAATTTAAATGTGGAGATATTATGTGGTATGAATATTTTATTTGGGCATTGAATCCGATTTTAACATTAATTGTTGATTTAAAGTTTTTGGACTCCATAATAATCATAAATAAAATTTGGTAGAAACGAGATAGGCATTTTGATAATATGGTCACGCTATGTTTGAGGCCCAGAGTGATTTGAGCCAAAAGTTGAGATTTGGAGTTTTGTGGGACAGAAATCCGGCCCGAAATGAAAGTGAATTGTACTGATGTTGATGAAGAAATAGATGGATCTTAAGGCCTACATAGAGGTTGTATTTCTATACCGGTGTATTGAGTGGCAGAATAGAGTCCACACACCGAGGGTTAATTAATGAAAATGTTTTGAAGAGTTCCGAGGGATAAATGGACTTCAAAATGGAAAAGGAAGGAATAATTTAACACTTGCAGAGATTGGAGGTATTTGCCCAACTGCGAGGTGTTATGGGATTTGAGAATTGTCTTAGGAGCATATGGTCTCCATGAATTAACGACAGTACGAAAATAAGGTTGCGGGTTCGAACACTAGTATGTCCCGACCGATGTGAATTCGGATCTTGGTGATTTCTGTTTGGGAGAGAACGTATGTGACTAAATTATAAAGATGGGGAATAAAAATAAAGATTCTCGAAAGCATAAGAATATTAATAATAATAATAATATTCCAAGTAAATCATGTCTGGATTGATTAGTGCCAAAATAAATCGGAATTGTAAAAGGGGTTATGCGTTAAACATTGAAAGAGTGGACTACCGTCTAACAAGCGAAATTATTTTTTTTAAATTAATAATAATAATAATAATAATAATAATAATAATAATAACAATATTTGAAGGAGAAGAAGAAGAATTTTTTTTAAATTTTATTTATGAACACAATAATAATGGTGGGAATTGAATTGAAAATATTGAAATTTTCAAACCACTTTAATAATGATAATATTTGAAAAAAAATGGAAGCTACTTTATTTTTGAAGAAGAAGAATTTACTTTTTTTATATTTTGGACATAATAATGATGTTGGGAGTTAAAATGAAAATTTTGAGATTTTTAACTAATAATAATAATAATAATAATAATAATAATAATAATAATAATAATAATAATAATAATGAGAATATTTGAAGAAGGAGAAGAAGAATAAAAAGGAAGCAATTTTTTTATGAGAATAATAAGAGCGAGAAGTTGAAGTATTATAGCGAGAATGATTACGGGTTACGATAATCACGATTTCCACTATTAATAATAATAATAATAATAGTAATAATAATAATAATATTTTAATATTTTATTTTATTTTATTATTTCGGTTGCTGATGATGAATGTTACTAGGGAAGTCAGCTGGCGAATTTTCGTAATAATGTCAAGTCTTGTGAATAATAAGTTAAGTTAATTGTTGTAAAATGAAGGCAAATCCCTACATCTGGACCATTAGGTTATAGTCTCTTTGTCGTTTCCTTCAACTAACGATTAGCAAATCTTGGTTAGGAAACCGGGGAGAGTTTGTAGTTTCCCGGGTTGGTCTCATCTCAATCAAAGTGGAGGCGATAACATAGTCCATGTGATCGCGCCTACTTAGCCAACAGGTAATTGGTCCATGACCAAATATGGTCATGGTGTTAACGAAGGTAAATCTGATACCTTCAGATATCAACGGTTCCACCACCCAAATGGAAGGGTGGTCAAAGGTGATAAATATTATGTAATCATTTTTCAGGAATAATTTGCCAAATTACCGGCAAATCAAGGGTCAACAGATTTTGATTGTGTGTAAAAATTATTTTGTTTACTTAAATAAAATGCTCCTTTAGCATTTGCAAGGAAACAGTTCCAGGTTCTTGTTCTTGTAGAATAGTAAACCCTTGGTGACCGTTTAAATATACGTCCCCATTCCTAGGACGGAGCCTTCATAAGTTTCCTTTGATCTGAATATATATATATATAATTTGTGTGTTTTATGATGAGCCTTAAAGTTAAATATTAGAGTGTCCCGTTCAACCCTGTAGTACTGATTGGATGGCGCCCTTACATTTAGTTTGAGATCTTATATCTCAAAATATAATTTTTTGTTTGTTTATTAGTTGCGATAGATTCGGACCGTAACACTCCCTGAGATAAATGCTGGTTGGGACTCAGGCTTTGAGCGGGTACAATATCATATCATTAGACTGGACCACACAAGCCTGCAAAGTTTCCTTACTTACTTACTTACTTACTTACTTACTTAATCTGTTTACCCTCCAGGCTTGGTTTTTCGGACTCAACGAGGGATCCCACCTCTACCGCCTCAAGGGCAGTGTCCTGCAGCTTCAGACTCTGGGTCGGGGGATACAACTCGGAGGATGACCAGCACCTCTCCCAGGCGGCCTCACCTGCTATGCTGAACAGAGGCCTTGGTGGGGGATGGGAAGATTGGAAGGTATAGACAAGGAGGAGGGAAGGAAGCGGCCGTGGCCTTAAGTTAGGTACCATCCCGGCATTTGCCTAGAGGAGAAGTGGGAAACCACGGAAAACCACTTCCAGGATGGCTGAAGTGGGAATCGAATCTACCTCTACTCAGTTGACCTCCCGAGGCTGAGTAGACCCCGTTCCAGTCCTCGTACCACTTTTCAAATTTTGTGGCAGAGGCGGGAATAGAACCCAGGCCTCCGGGGGTGGCAGCTAATCACACTAACCACTACACCACAGAGGCGGACCTGCAAAGTTTCCACAGTGCGTTAAGTAAGCAGTTGTAAAAGTATCCAAGCAGATGTGTATACCGAGTGGTACAGGTGCCCCTATTCACTCAGTTTTATGCAACCCGCAGATGATGGTTGAATCTAAAAACACTGACCTTGGCTACTCACAGCGATGTCTGGTCTTACTAGGTTTTCTATCGAAATCAGCATTAACGATAAATTATCCAATGATTGTGAAGAATCGTGAAAATTCTGTATCACAGAAAGTTCGTATACAGAGAATATGATGGCTGAATGACTAGAAGTGGTGTTGAAATAACACTTGCAAAAGATAGCTCGTAATAGCCGAGCGTGTGCGAAGTTAGAAGAAGAAAACGATGATCATTCGTCGGAGGTTCGAGTCCGATACCGTAAGATTATTTTGTTTCGTTGTTTAAATGTTCGTATGAGTCGTGTTGTTGAAGACAAATCTAAATCATTATCAGTTCTCATGTTGCAGGTGCTCTGTTATTGTCATTTCTAAGTAGCTCTTAAAAGAGCTATGTGCAGTATAATAAGCCATTACCGACAGAGGTACAACAGGCTTGTGTATGGCCATTCGATTAATGAAATAAATGTTCCAAATGACCACCTCCTTGGTTAATGCATATCTGACGTTGAGTATGGTAGAGGTGAGTCATTCTTGCTTACTGCAGCGTATGTGGTGAAACCTGCCTGCACTTTACTGTAAATATTACTGTGTGCTGTTTCATGTGCCCTACGTATGAAGTCCAGTCGTTCTTCGAGTCGAACTTGCGCAGTTGTTTGATTGAATGTGTTTGTCATAATGGTGACAGAGAGTGCAGTACGCTTCAAACATTTTAGCCGTTTGCCACATAAAAATTGCATGTATTTATTCCTTTCTGATGTATGCTTTCTTTCTAAAGGTAAAAAGTGACTTTTGAGACTTCTTCTTCTTCTTCTTCTTCTTCTTCTTAATCTGCTTATCCTCCAGGGTAGGCTTTTCCCTCGGACTCAGCGAGGGATCCCACCTCTACCGCCTCAAGGGCCCTGTCCTGGAGCTTCAGACTTTGGGTCGGGGATACAACTGGGGAGGATGACCAGTACCTCGCCCAGGCGTATTTGTGACTTTATTGAACGCTGTAAGGGTAGTAATGACATGGCGTAAGCTATCACATCTGCTGTACAGCATTTGTGTGCCATAGATTATAAAATACTGTGAAAAATGCGTTTCTATCAATTTCGAAATTATGAGACTTTACAAAATGGCGATGAACTGACATATCTGTTACTGGTCCTAACCTATCACATTTTCTATGATAACGTGACCACCCTTTTCTGTCAAAAGAAAATGGCCTCTTGAACCAATCAGATGCGCAATTCTCTACCGACAGCTACAGGAGTGGCTATGGTTTGTACGGTACAGTAACATTTCGTAAAAATGACTGGAGTATTGGACTCCGCTCTACATTAAGTAGTACAGTGTTTTTGAGATGGGCCTCACTTAATACCTCTTGTACCGTTTTTGCATTGTTCAGGGAAGTCTATATGGGACTATACCCCGCACGGCCTTACTTCTAAATTGAACTTTCGCACAACCAATGAGCATCGCTTTCCCTCTGTTGCCAGCGCGCTACACCTGCGAGAACAGCTGATGCAATATGACCGCGGTAAACAGAGCCCTTTTAAATTGTAATACAGTACTCAGTAAAACGAATGAATATGGATTGAAAACAAATTCACAAGAACTACACTTTCTAACAATATCTGGCACTAAAAGAGAATATATTATTAACAATAAAAGAGAATGAGGAAATAACACATCACTGAAGGCTAATGGCTGGCATAGAAAGGAGGTTATGGCTTACAAAGGGAACACTCCATTGATCTCAGAGTCACTGGAAGCCTCCAACAATATGAAAAACACTCTAAATATTGAAGGAAAATGCAAAAGATCGCGAACCGTACCGGATACCATACACGCTGAGCGAGATAGGTTAACCAGGTGGCGAATGTAAATATTAGAGTTGGCAACTAGGTTTCGAGATCGTGGTCTACCGATATAAATCGATATGAATGACAGCTTGGGATTGGTTGGATGTCTATGCTTCAGCGCATAACCACCAGACAGAGCCAAAATCTGCTAAAACGTCAATTTAGAAGTAGAGTCGTACGGAGTATAATTGCGCATAAAATTGCTGTAAGAAGTTGCGCAAAATGGGACTAAGGGAGATTTAATTCCCAACTGGTTTGCATATGTTCGGGAAAGAATAGGGGCAGCTGTACTACCTGGTATATCAATCAACAGCAAGCAACAAAGACAGTTAAAATCCCTCGAACACCTCAAAAGGCCGGAAAAAAAAAGGAGTTATGCCAACGCCGTACAGGCCTTGGAGGAGTGCAGGGTAAAGGCTTCTACTGTTCTTAACCTCTGCACGAAGTGCGTTATAGTGGTTAGCCCAATGCTAGTCACTCCCCCACCCCCCCACCCCCACCCCCAGTGTGTTTTGTGTTCTCAATTGTTATATGCTGAGTGAGCCCCTGGGCCACGTGTCAATACAGAAGTGGAAATCTCGTTTCTTAAATTATTCGACTTCTTGACGAGGAATCGAACTGACGTCCTTCTGAGTGAACTGTGCGCGCCTTCAAAACATTGGCTAGATAACCCCTGCAACGATCGAAGCACCTTAGTGAAATTAACCATCTCGGGACAAATAACGCTCTTTAAATTCCTCAAGTGGGTTGCTTAGCACTTATAATAATAACTAACACGAATAAATTGTATATTGCCACTAAGCTCGAGATTTGAATATTTGCGTTTGTTAAGTTACCGCACAATAATCGTGAAGTCTTTGTCTTTAGCTGGTAAATAGTTACTCACTTGTTCTATCTTAAGTGTGATCAGCAATTTTTCGGCACGCGATGACATTAGAGGACATGTTACGAGCACGTCATCACTTTTGTTTCCCTTGAGCAATTAATCTTCCGCGTGAATCACGCTGCTCGTCTTTGATCATTCCACACTAGACCTGGATGCAGCACGATTAATAATAAAGCTCAAGATAGATTCCCATCCTTCATGACAAGATGTAAACTTTCTCAGTGAATAAATATATTGCTTAAGACTACAGTAATAACAACTGTAGCATAGCATGTCAACAAAGACAAGGTTCTGTTGCGTAGAAATAACAACTTAGGTGTTGTAAACGATTTGACCCCGTGGGACGAAATGTCCATAACTCTGTAAGGAGATATAAATACCCTTATTTGATATTCGATATGATGCGATCGGTAATTCATTTGCATTCTTTCCTTCTTCTTCTTCTTCTTCTTCTTCTTGAGCCGATTGACTGATGTCAGTATCGCGGTCTCATGCTCTGTTCCGTAGTCAGTGGATGTTAGGCCTAATAACTATTGCCATTTTCTGCCATCCTCCACGTTCGGGATTGCAAATAGTAGAAATCTGTAATCTGGACAATCTACCCTTTCAAAGCTCTTCCACGTTGTCGATTTTCATTCATTTTTCCCCTAGCAACGATTTTCTCTAGGCTCATGGCTTTCACAACGTGGTCAAAGAACTGTTGGATACCTAGATCGACAAGAGATGATAATCGTTGTTGGATATACAGTTCATCAATATGAAGGTATTAGATCTCTCTGTCCTAGATACATCCAGCTAACATCAAATTTCAAATGCCTTCATGTCTCTTCATCGTCCGTTCGTCCGACTCGTTGCTGAATGGTCAGCGTGCTGGCCTTCGATTCAGAAGGTCTCGGGTTCGATTCTCGGCTGGGTCGGGGATTTTAACCTTCATTGGTTAATTCCAATGGCTCAGGGACTGGGTATTTGTGCTTTCCCCAGCATCCCTGAAACTCACACGCCACACATAACACTATCCTCCACCACAATAACACGCAGTTACCTACCCATGGCAGATGCCGCCCACCCTCATCGGAGGGTCTGCCTTACAAGGGCTGCACTCGGCTAGAAATAGCCACACGAAATTAAAACTATTAAAACTATATATATATACAGAAGAAGATTTAAAGCATTAGCTCACGGAGAAGAAGTTTCTTTGTCTTTAATGATTGCTCGGTTAGACCTACACCAAATTGTTCGGAGCTTGTCCATAGCAACATTTCCTAGGACAATTATTGTTTTAATTTCCTTCTGACAACGTCCAGTATTATTCAACAGTGAACTAAGTTATATAAATATATTCCTTGCTACAATATAATCAACATAGCCGAGGACTAATATGCTGTCAGCTCATTACCTATAATTTCATTATATCCCGTCTTTTAATAATTTACTGCACATCAGATTATGATCAGTAGAACTACAATTTATTGTTCGGAATAAATACCATAAATTACTTTAACGAAACTATGGAGAATATATTTTATTTGGAAATTTAGAAAATAATATTTACCAAGGCATACAAAGTATTATAATATATGAACTGAAGTTTGTGTCTGACAACACGATACGAAATAAATTATATGCCGGTACGTCTGTAAACATTGCACACAATAACTTTAAGTTATTATACATTATTGACATTCAGAAAAGTAAAACATCAGATACAAAAAATAGTCAGCGGAAAATTTTAAGTCTCAATAAGGACAATTAATTAAGTAAGTCTATCCTTAAGCATCATTAATGTAGACTACAGATTATTACGTAAGTGATAGTAGGCCTATACCTTTGAGGAGATTGCCTCAACCAGGCCAGTGACGAAGCGTGGTCGTTTGTAGTCTCTTTATTTCCTTACGAGTGTACAGCTTGTAAATAGGCTCGTCACATATAACTTACACATACAGTAGACACCCTATTTACTGGCCTCGGGTTAACCAGCTATAGGATTAACCGGCCGACCTGGTTTCCCACGGTCTGGAGCGTTTGTGCTATCTACCGTCCCCCACCTCTATTGGACAAGATGCAACTTGTTCCACATTGCTTATAACTTACAATAGCGAATAGGTAGTGTATAAGCCTAATGTGTTTTAAAATCTCTCTCTCTGTCTCTCTCTCTCTCTCTCTCTCTCTCTCTCTCTATATATATATATATATATATATATATATATATAAATGAAAAACTACTCAAAAACTACTGGACCGATTTCGCTGAAGATTTTACAGCTTGTTCTTATTACTTCTGAGGGGATTATGAAGTGGTTTGAACGAAATCCGATGCTTATTTTTCTTATGATGAGTAATTTTATGTAATTTAATTGCAAAGCCGCACCAAGACTGAATCGACTTGATGGACAAATTGTTGCTAGGCGACAGCAGCTTACGCTATAATTATCATGATAGTCCGATATAAATGCTGTATATAGGAGAATGGGAACAAGTAGCTATATTTTATTAAGTACCTTTCTTGTTTGGAGGTTCATTCTTATGCCTGTTGTTTGGAAATAGCAATCCAACATGCCGTGATCGAGATGTACTTTCATGTCATAGGACCAACTTTGATAGGTCTGTCCAATTTGAAGAATTTGGCTGTGTATTAGATGTCAAAAGTATTTAAAAAAATGTGCAGAGTATAGAATATCAACAGTGGAATGACACGAGTTATCAGCCACTCCTGACAAAGAGAAACTGGTGATTCCCAACCAGCAAAGGCGAATCTATGAAATCTATCTAGAGGTCTGTATATAAATGTCATTGTATGGGTGTGTATTGCACCCATAAGACAGTATGTATTGCATCTCCTTCTAAACCACTGGAGCAATTTCAACCAAACTTGGTACACGACTTATTATCAGGAGATCAACCGCGTGGGGATAAGACACCACAAGCACCCTGAAGGGTGGGGGTTGAGCTGTAAAAATAATCTAAAATAGTGTCGAAACCGTACTTTTCGGGGTCGCTGAGATGAATAGTGACACTCCAGATTTTGTAGGTCCAAGTTCACCCCTATTTGGAGTGGAGGCGGGTGAGGAGTAAGATATCAAAATAATCGAAAATAGTGCTGAATCCATATATTTCAGGGTCACTGAGATGAATAGTGACACTCCGGATTTTTTATCCCTTTTTACGGGTGGGGGCGAGGGGGTTATGATATAAAAATCATCGAAAACAGTTTTCAATTCACAGTTTTCGGCGTCGCTCAGATGAATAATGACTCTCCCGATTGTTTTAAAGACGGGAGGCGAGGACGAGGGGGCTGAGATATAAAAATAACCGGAAATAATATCGAATTCATAGTTTTCAGGGTCGCTGAGAGGAATAGTGACACCCCAGATTTTTTAAGTCTATGTGGGTGAGGCGGAGGGGGTGAGATATAAAAATAATCGCAAATAGTGTCGAACAGTAAATATGTTGGAAGATGGTCCGCCTAGTCAATACTTTTAATTAGCATGTACTAGATGTTAAGGTGAAAGGTAAATAAATAAATAGTATTTACTGTTACTAAGTCAATACGGATCCAATCCCGACCATCATGGTCAAGATTATTAATAATAGTGTCGAATTCATAATTTTCGGGGTCGCTGAGATGAATAGTGACACCCTGGATATTTTAAAGTCCATGTGGGTGGGGGTGGGGGGGTATGAGATATAACAATAATCGAAAATAGTATCGAATCCATAGTTTTCGGGGTCGCTGAGATGAATAGTGACACTCCGGATTTTTTAACTTGAGCTCTAATCGGCAAGAGTGTATAATAATTTCGTGTGGCTATTACTAGCCGAGTGCAGCCCTTGTAAGGCAGACCCTCCGATGAGGGTGGGCGGCATCTGCCATGTGTAGGTAACTGTGTGTTATTGTGGTGGAGGATAGTGTTATGTGTGGTGTGTGAGTTGCAGAGATGTTGGGGACAGCACAAACACCCAGCCCCTGGGCCACTGGAATTAACCAATGAAGGTTAAAATCCCCGACCCGGCCGGGAATCGAACCCGGGACCCTCTGAACCGAAGGCCAGTACCCTGACCACTCAGCCAACGAGTCGGACGGCAAGGGTGTGAGAAGGGCGAAGAAAAGAAAGTGTCCACATGATCGAGATTATGGATGTTTGTGTGTATATTCCAGCATAGGTCCCAACTAAACTTCACACACTTATTACATGCTATTGAGAAAAAATACTGTGGGGGTAAGACACTACTAGAAGCCGTAGGGAAGGTGGCGAAATGTGTTTATAACTAATTTTTTTGAATACATACGTTTCTGGACTATGGGAGTGATTTCAACCAAACTTGGTACACTTATGATTTACTATCAGGAGACAAACTGTGTGGAGGTATGATAATCCTAGTACCTCTAGGGGTGGGGTGGAAGGGGGGTGAGATGTAAATCTAATCGAAAATAGTGTCTAATCCACAGCTTTCGGGGTCGCTGAAAAGAATAGTGACGCTCCAGACGTCGTTGAAGTCCATGTTCAATCCTCATCGGCGTGGAGATGAGAAGGGGTGGAAATGAAAATGTAAAATATGACCAAAATTACGGATGCATGTGTGTTTCTTCTAACAGAGCTCTCATACAAAATTGGTACACATAGGACTTACTATCTGAAAAAAAAATGTTGGGGAAAAACACCCCTGGCACTCCCAGTGGAAGTGGTGAAATTTAAAGAATAAACGAAAATGACTGATGTTAATGACGAATGCATCATTTTTAAGGTCGCAGAGTTGAACTGTGACACTCTGAATTGTTAAGTGATACCTCACACCAATCAGTATGGAGGTTGAGGTAAGGTAAGGGTTATTCTGCCCGAAGGCAGGTCCGAACCTCCGCAGAGGTGTTCCTGAGCCGGAGTTTACGTGCGGTAGGGTGGCCAGTTCCTTTCCGCTCCTCCATTCCCTCACCCCAACCAACAGCACGTGGCAACCCATCCAACTCCTGACCACGCCCAATGTTGCTTAACTTCGGAGATCTCACGGGATCCGGTGTTTCAACACGGCTACGGCCGTTGGCTGGAGGTTGAGAAGGGGTTGAAAATGAATGTAAAATTAACCAAGATTATCCATGGATGTGGATATGTTCCAGAATAGTTCTCAACGAAACTTGGTACACATATTACTTACAATCTGGAGAAAAAAGTACTATGGAGATGAAACATCCCAACCCCCACTGGGGGTGGGGATTGGGAGGGATGACATATAAAAATAATGGAAAATAACCGATATTACTGTCAAATCCATTGTTTATGTATCTCTGAGACGAATTGTGACGCTCTGGATACAATTTAAGTCCACGTTTAGCCTCCATTGAGATGGGCTTAATAGTAAATAGTCTAAAATGACCGAGATTAGTGTTGAATCCACTGCTTTTGGGGTCACAAGGCTGATTGGTGACATTGTAATCTATTAGTTTCATGGTCCGTATTGATAGTTCAAGTACAAGTATGAAGGATGAGTTCTCCAAATAATCAATATTTTATTTTACATAGTGTCAATATTATTTACTTAAAAATACAGTACCGGTTTCGACCCGTAAATAGGTCATCTTCAGCTGCTAGAGAACCTACTTAATAGCTACTGTACCGCATAAATACTACTAATATTAAGATGTAATTTTTGAAAATAGTCCCTTAACCCCAAAACTGTACTATATATATATCTTAACATTAAGTAATTTTAGAATAGTGGTATCATGTTTATTTATTGGCATCCTTGTTTAATTTTAATATTAGTAGTATTTATTCGGTACAGTCGCTATTAGGTAGGTTCTCTAGCAGCTGAAGATGACCTATTTACGGGTCGAAACCGATACTATATTTTTATGTGATTGGTGACAGTCTCAATGAGACTTAAATTCGTGTGCATCATATCTATAGCGCGACTGGTAAATACATGTAGTTATCACTTATATTTTTGAAAGGATCAAATACTTCCCAGTCAATTCGAGCTTCCACAAGGGTAAATTTTTACTCGAAAATTAAATAATCTAAAACTTGAAATCAAACACATCGAAATAACTCTAAAACTACATAATAGATGGTAAAATCAACATCCCGAAAAGGAATTCTGTGAAAATTCACTTCACACATAACTTACTGGTAATACATGTTTTAAAGGTAGCCATTCAGAAACATCCAGACAACGCCGGGTACTCCAGCTAGTCTATATAAATAAAATTGTTTCTGTTTGTCTGTTTGTCTGTCTGTTTGTCTGTTCCACCATCACGTCGAAACGGCTGGATAGATCTCAACCAAACTTCATATTTAGAGTATACTGACCCCGGGGAAGGTTTCGATATGCATATCATTTTAAAATCTTTGAAAAGACGGGGTTTTTATAGGAAAAACGGTTTTCCTCCATTTTCTCTTATACTATTATAGGCAAAATATCGAATTTGTCGTATAAGGACGAGACAAAGCTCAATTTAATCCTCTTGACGCAAAGAACAAAACTCGGTAAGCCCTACGGGCCCGAAAACCATGTTTTAAGGCCCTAAAACCAACCGTTACGGAGATATTGGCACCACACTACCCCTGCTCTAGGAATCGGATAAAGAAATGAACTGCCGTAACCATGGCAACGTCAGCTCCAGGATTCTAGAGCAGTGAGATTATGCATGTACGTTTGGGCATAGCTGTCAACCAAAATAGGTACAAATAAGACTTAATATCTGGGAAAAAAATATACTGTTGTGTAAGGCACTCATAGGACTCCTTTGGGCGGGGATGGAAAGGGGGTGAAGAACGAGTGTAAAAATCTATATAAATAAAATTGTTTCTGTTTGTCTGTCTGTTTGTCTGTTCCACCATCACGTCGAAACGGCTGGATAGATCTCAACCAAACTTCATATTTAGAGTATACTCATCCCGGGGAAGGTTTCGATATGCATATCATTTTAAAATCTTTGAATACACGGGGGGTTTATAGGAAAACCTGAATGGTTTTTCCACCATCACGTCGAAACGGCTGGATAGATCTCAACCAAACTTCATATTTAGAGTATACTCCTCCCGGGGAAGGTTTCGATATGCATATCATTTTAAAATCTTTGAATACACGGGGGGTTTATAGGAAAACCAGAATGGTTTTTCCACCATCACGTCGAAACGGCTGGATAGATCTCAACCAAACTTCGTATTTAGAGTATACTCCTCCCGGGGAAGGTTTCGATATGCATATCATTTTAAAATCTTTGAATACACGGGGGGTTTATAGGAAAACCAGAATGATTTTTCCACCATCACGTCGAAACGGCTGGATAGATCTCAACCAAACTTCATATTTAGAGTATACTCATCCCGGGGAAAGTTTCGATATGCATATCATTTTAAAATCTTTGAATAGACGGGGGTTTATAGGAAAACCACAATGGTTTTTCCACCATCACGTCGAAACGGCTGGATAGATCTCAACCAAACTTCATATTTAGAGTATACTCCTCCCGGGGAAGGTTTTGATGTGCATATCATTTTAAACTCCTTGAAAACACGTTGGGGTTATAGGAAAACCAAAATGATTTTTCCACCATCACGTCGAAACGGCTGGATAGATCTCAACCAAATATCATATTTAGAGTATACTCCTCCCGGGGAAGGTTTCGATATGCATATCATTTTAAAATCTTTGAATACACGGGGGGTTTATCGGAAAACCAGAATGGTTTTTCCACCATCACGTCGAAACGGCTCGATAGATCTCAACCAAATTTCATATATACAGTATACTCATCCCGGGGAAGGTTTCGATATGCATGTCATTTTAAAATCTTTGAATACACGGGGGGGTTTATAGGATAACCAGAATGGTTTTTCCACCATCACGTCGAAACGGCTGGATAGATCTCAACCAAACTTCATATTTAGAGTATACTCATCCCGGGGAAGGTTTCGATATGCATATCATTTTAAAATCTTTGAATACACGGGGGGTTTATAAGAAAACCAGAATGGTTTTTCCACCGTCACGTCGAAACGGCTGGATAGATCTCAACCAAATTTCATATTTAGAGTATACTCATCCCGGGGAAGGTTTCGATATGCATATCATTTTAAAATCTTTGAATACACGGGGGTTTATAGGAAAACCAGAATGGTTTTTCCACCATCACGTCGAAACGGCTGGATAGATCTCAACCAAATTTCATATTTAGAGTATACTCATCCCGGGGAAGGTTTCGATATGCATATCATTTTAAAATCTTTGAATACACGGGGGGTTTATACGGAAACCAGTATGGTTTTTCCACCATCACGTCGAAACGGCTGGATAGATCTCAACCAAACTTCATATTTAGAGTATACTCTTCCCGGGGAAGGTTTCGATACGTATATCATTTTAAAATCTTTGAATACACGGGGGTTTATAGGAAAACCAGAATGGTTTTTCCACCATCACGTCGAAACGGCTGGATAGATCTCAACCAAATTTCAAATTTAGAGTATACTCATCCCGGGGAAGGTTTCGATATGCATATCATTTTAAAATCTTTGAATACACGGGGGTTTATAGGAAAACCAGAATGGTTTTACCACCATCACGTCGAAACGGCTGGATAGATCTCAACCAAACTTCATATTTAGAGTATACTCATCCCGGGGAAGGTTTCGATATGCATATCATTTTAAAATCTTTGAATAGACGGGGGTTTATAGGAAAACCAGAATGGTTTTTCCACCAACACGTCGAAACGGCTCGATAGATCTCAAACAAATTTCATATTTAGAGTATACTCATCCCGGGGAAGGTTTCGATATGCATATCATTTTAAAATCTTTGAATACACGGGGGGTTTATAGGAAAACCAGAATGGTTTTTCCACCATCACGTCGAAACGGCTGGATAGATCTCAACGAAATTTCATATTTAGAGTATACTCATCCCGGGGAAGGTTTCGATATGCATATCATTTTAAAATCTTTGAATAGACGGGGGTTTATAGGAAAACCAGAATGGTCTTTCCACCATCACGTCGAAACGGCTCGATAGATCTCAACTAAACTTCATATTTAGAGTGTATTCATCCCATGGAAGGTTTCAATATGCATATCATTTTAAAATCTTTCAATAGACGGGGGTTTATAGGGAAACCAGAATGGTTTTCCTCCATTTTCTCTTATACTATTGATTTTCTGTAAGCTTCGTTTACCGTACGTGAAACGTCTCTTCATTATAAACAACTTTCGTTATGTTCATAGTTTACCTTACTCTTTACATGACGGAGAAATTTACAATTTTCTGCTGGTACCATGCTCTGCATTGAGTAACCGACAGACCGACAACGAACCTACAGGTTACCATGGCAACGTCTCTGACTGCATGCCAGCAGGGAAGTAACGTTTTGCCATTTTCCTCACCATGCTTTTAAATTCGTGGTTGTTCCTTAGGTAGAAGGCAGGAGAGGCGTCAATTGGCCTATCTGCGGGATATTGGCGGAATATCGTTGGATGTTATAACCGCCTTCGAATAGATTAAGTAATAACACCATTAGTCATCTTCTTATTTTTTGTTTACCTAGGAATCACTGGACCTAAATTTCTCCTCTGTTACCGCTTTATTATATCCATAACTCACACTAGCATAATTTATTGAGGGTCATTTGATTTTCCAATACATTAACTAGGCATTTACATATTTGTCGTTTTCCGGCTGTCCTCAGTTATAATCCATTTTCTATTACTTTCAACTCTCTTAACTGTACTATTTTCTTCCTTAATTACGCCGTATGTACGCGAATGCTACAAACTACTGGATGTATTCCCACCAATACTCATATTTAGAATACACCTGTCCTTGATAGGTTTTAGGGCAAATATTGTTTCTAAATCCCTGAACTGACTGGGGGTTTATACGAAACCGAAACAGTGATTTTGCACTTCCACAAAATATACACAACCAACGTTAATTTAAATCTACCTGCCTTGGTAGAAATTTTTTTCTAAATCTTTTTTCTCATGTGCATCATTTCGATATGAGGATTAATAAGGGAGATATCATTAACGGACCGTTTTTCTGTACAAGTCCCAACGGACTTAACTCTCGAGCGGGTGCGTGTAAAGCGTATTCCTTACAACTTGAAAACTACTGAAGACATTCGAACCAAAATTCATATTTAGCATCCACCTGTCCAAAGGTAGGTTTTAAACGTAAATAACATTTCATGTTCCGGAATGGACTGGCGGTTTATAGGGAATCGAAATGGTGATTTTACTCTTCCACAATATATACAGAACAAGACCAACCTGACTGGAAATCGACCAAACGTGATGGAATTCTACCTCTAAACCTTTTTTTCATGTGCATTTTTTCGTCAGGAGGATTAATAAGGGAGATATCATGAATGGTCAGTTTTGCAGGTTAAGTCCAGCGGACATAGCCAAAAAGGTGTTTTACATGGAGCAGATTCCTTATCTACATAAATCAAATCGTAACGACTGTGTGCCTCTACACTGACTATTTTGGCGAAATTTTCGTACAGCTTTCCGTTTAAGGGGTAATATTGACCATCTGCATAATTTTTGGTTTAGTTTCCTGAAAGTCCTAATTTTTACCCGCCTCGCCCAAAATCCAGATTGCGGCATAATCTGCCAGAAGAAAAAGAAGATAATTGAAATTTGACAAAATTATACGTTTTAGCCTGTAACGAACGGAAAACATCCTAGATCATTAAATTTTTCACTTTTTATCCGCGAAGAATATAGAAATATGCAGGCAATTTTAATGATGGTGCAGACCTTCGGAAATTCCTATCACATAACTGATTGCACAATATTCGTTCAATTTGGAATGATCTACAACCTTGGTCTTATGACTTTTTGCCGTATCTGTATCCCTTTTACGTTTGATTTTTCTCTATTAATGGATATTAAGTCAATTTGGAATTTTCACATGCATAATTCATACCTTCGATTACTTATATGAAATACAGAATCATCAAACTCTTCACGAAAATTGGCCCACCCAGTAGCCATATATCAGCCAAATGCTATGTATGTAGCTGTCACATAATTATCCGAAAAGTAATGTAATGTGAGATAATCTTACAAGAACGTTACCCTGTTCCACGTTTCTAACTCAATCTGACCCAAGAATAGATGACATATCATAGGACCAGGCATTTAGGCCACTAAATCCGGCGTGTCTTATGGTATAATCCTTTGTCGATATGACGTACGTTTAGTAGCAGTTAATCTGTAAATGAAGGTCTTCAATATTGTAAACACGCATATACTTTCGTATGTCGATTTGTAGTGATCGAGAAAGGGTTGGTCTGCTATTGTAATCAGTACTCCCCACACCGACTTTGTGTGTCATACTTTGACTGGCAGTATGAAAGGGTTCCTTCTCCAACTCCTGTGTAACTGTCATTAGTAAGGAAGGTCTACAATTGTAATGAATAGTTCCCTTCTCGATTTGACTTGCAGAAGGCAAGTGAGCATGCAGTTTTGTTTAAAACTCCCCTACCCGATTGTGTTTGGCAGTAGGCAAGGGTGCCCGCCATTATAAAGAAATGTCCTCATGTAAAATGTGACTGGCATTAGGCATAGTGGCCTGCTATTTTGATGGAAACTCACCAACTTGGTGTGACTGGCAGTAAGCTGGCTGGAAGTAGGAAAATGGGCCTGGCATTATAATGATAACTGCACAACTCAGTTTCGAGTGATAGTAGGGTAATTGCCTGGCATTATAATAAAAACTGTAATCTGTCTGGAAGTAGGAAAGGGGGGCAGCCATTTTAACGAAAACTCCCCAAATCGATTCTGTGCGCATAGTAGGCAATGGGGCCTGCAATTATAATGTAAACTTCCCAACTCGATTGTGAATGGCAGTAGGCAAGTGAGCCTGTCGTTATATCACAAATCCGTAACAAACACTTTACATTGGAAACAACGTACGGGGACCTCCCCATGCTCTTTCTCGGATAACGCTAAGAGACATGCAATTTTAAAACAATCTTATTTACTACATGCACACTATTTACTTCGATATTCGAATACAATGTAGAATACCGTAGCGAAGCACGGGTACATTCGCTAGTATTATATAAAACACCTTGAAATTTAGTACTGTAAATATTAATTGTTGTTGAATTACCCGGCCACTTCATTATCCGACGAAGGCTGGATTAAGAAGTGGTCACCTATAGTTAATCGCCAATAATCAAAATAGTAAGTATAACATTAATCCGCCTCTGTGGTGTAGTAGTTAGCGTGATTACCTACCAACCCCGGAGGCCCGGGTTCGGTTCCCGACTCTGCCACAAAATTTCAAAAGTGGTGTGAGGGCTGGAACGGGGTACACCCAGCCTCGGGAAGTCAAATGAGTAGAGGTGGGTTCGATTCCCACCTCAGACATCCTCGAAGTGGTTTTGCGTGGTTTGCCACTTCTCTTCCAGGCAAATGCCGGGATGGTACCTAACTTAAGGCTTACTTCCCTCTTCTTTGTCTATCCCTTCCAATCTTCCCATCCCCCCACAAGGCCCCTGTTCAACATAGCAGGTGAGGCCGCCTGGGCGAGGTACTGGTCTTCCTCCCCAGTTGTATCCTCTACCCAAAGTCTCACGCTCCAGGACACTGCCCTTGAGGCGGTAGAGGTGGGATCCCTTGCTGAGTCCGAGGGAAAAACCAATCCTGGAGGGTAGACAGATTAAGAATGAAAGAAAGAAATATAACATCTAAGTCCGAAATTCATTGGTACATCAAGGGAACTGACGAATCACCCTGTGCTGTAATTGAAAAGCTCAACCGTTCAGATCATTCCTATAATAATTGTTTTGTTCGAAGCTGGGCTAATTGACCTGGCTTTACCTGCCTGTGGGGGTGACCCGTACGGACCAACGGACCCGTTAGTTCCGCCCCATTAATTCTGACTGTGTTGGGGGCTTTAATCTCCATCCCTTTTATACATAATTTCCTCCCGCAGCTCATTAGCCATTTGCGCTGATTCATCAGGAAGCCGAGTACTGTGGAATGGAATGTTAGTGATGCTGATCAATCTGAATGTTGAATTCATCTCCGTATTCTGTAATAATATGGGACCAATGAACATAAACTAAGTATTATGACCAAGCAAGCTTGCAGTTTTTTGCGACTGATTTTCAGAGTTTAAGAGCTACAGGGGCAAGGGTTTTCATTTGAAAAATATCTAATGCATTGGCTAGAATTCAAACCGCAACCAGTTCGGTCTTAAGATATAAGGATTGCAGTGCATTATATTGTCTGGTAAGGGGCTAAGGTCACCAGAAATTCTGTTTTAGGAGCACATGTACACGTTTATGGGGTGCCTTACTTTTGGACTCACTCTTTCTTCAGTAGAGTGCTCTATGTGCTCTTTTCCGATACTATCTTAACTAACAAATTATAATTAAAGCAATATAATTATCTAATTATCTACAGAATTAATGCAGAGAAAGGAGATATTACTAACGTATCTCTTCTAATTGATCAATTTTCAAATTGAAAAATTCTGATATGAAAGGAGGGTGTTATAGAGATCAGTAAAGCATTAACTAATGAAAAGTGGGTAAGCTTTTTCGCTGCTACTGAAATGCCACCTTGTTCTGAATTTTTGAAGACCTCTGGGGGAAGGCGGCGGGTTCCTATGTCAATGTGGAAATAATTTTAAGTTTAATAAAAGCGCAGTATGGAGCCTAAAGAAATAGGCTATCAGTGAATTCAATGAAAAATCGATGGCTCAGTTTGGGATTCAAGAGGACAAACTAGGGAATATACTCGTTTATAAGAAGAGAAATTAGGGATTGGAATAATTTATCAAGGAAAATGTTTGATAAATTTCCAATTCCTTTGATATAATTAAAGAAAATACTAGGTAAACAAACGATAAGGAAACTGCCACTTGGCAGTGTTGATTGATTGATTGATTGATTGATTGATTGATTGATTGATTGATTCATTCATTCATTCATTCATTCATTCATTCATTCATTCATTCATTCACTCACTTATTGATTGAGTTGTTTGAGATTTAATACTTAGGGTATAAGTGGCAACTGTATAGGTCTAACTCTTATTTAAGTAATGATTAATAGAAGAAAAACGATCCTAAATAAAAAAAATGACCAGACATATCTTCATGAATACACACATACAAACATACATATATTTTCACTATAGACTATTATGCCTTTCAGCGTTCAGTCTGCAAGCCTCTGTGAATTTACTAAACGTCGCCACAATCCTCTATTTGCAACTAGTGCTGAGGCCTCGTGTAGTTCTATATCTCTTATCTTTAAATCATTCGAAACCGAGTCTCACCATCGTCGTCTTGGTCTACCTCTACTTCTCTCACCCTCCATAACGGAGTCCATTATTCTCCTAGACAACCTATCCTCCTCCATTCGCCTCACATGTCCCACCAACGAAGCCGGTTTATGCGTACAGCTTCATCCATCGAGTTCATTTCCAAATTAGCCTTTATCTCCTCATTCCGAGTACCCTCCTGCCATTGTTCCCACCTGTTTGTACCAGCAATCATACTCGCTACTTTATATCTGTTACTTCTAACTTATGAATAAGATATCCTGAGTACACCCAGCTTTCGCTCCCGTAAAGCAAAGTTGGTCTGAAAACAGACCGATGTAAAGATAGTTTCATCTGGGAGCTGGCTTCCTTCTTACAGAATATTGCTGATCGCAACTGCGAGCACACTGCATTAGCTTTACTACACCTTGATTCACTATCACTTACTATTTTACCAACCTGGGAGAACACACAACCTAAATACTTGAAATTATCGACCTGTTCTAGCTTTGTATCACCAATCTGACATTCAGTTCTCTTGAATGTCTTACCTACTGACATCAATTTAGTCTTCGAAAGGCTAATTTTCATACCATACGCATTGCACCTACTGTATTTTCATTTTCCAAGATATTAGACAGCAGGATTTCGGCACAATCTGCCATTAAGACCAAGTCGTCAGCATAGACCAGACTGCATACTACGTTTCCACCTAACTGAATCCCTCTCTGTCATTGTATACCTTTCAGCGGATGATTCATGTAAACTACGAACAGCAAAGGTGAAAGATTGCAGCCTAGTCTAACCCCTGAACCAAGAACTTATTCTACCATCAATTCTCACTGAAGCCAATTGTCAACATAAATGCTTTTGATTGATTTTAATAATCTACCTTTAATTCTTTAGTCCCCCAGTATGGCGAACATCTTTTCCCTCGGTACCATGCCATATGCTTTCTCTAGATCTACGAAACATAAACACAACTGCCTATTCCTCTCATAGCATTTTTCAATTACCTGGCGCATACTGAAAATCTGATCCTAACAGCCCCTCTGTGGTCTGAAACCATCCAACTTCCTCTCAACGACTGATCGCACCCTCCCTTCCCAGATGCCAGTGAATACGTACTTTGCCTGTTATACTAATCAATGAGATACCTCGGTAGTTGTTGCAATCCTTCCTCTTCCCTTGCTTATAGATAGGTGCAATTACTGCTTTTGTCCAATCTGAAGGTATCTTACCAACACTCCATGCTAATCTTACTACTCTATGAAGCCATTTCACCCCTCCCTTCCCACCATACTTCACCATTTCAGGTCTAATTTCATCTATTTCTGCTGCTTTATGACAATGGAGTTTATTTACCATCCTTACCACTTCCTCAAGCGTAATTCCACGAACATCATTTTCCTCTTTCCCATGAGATTGGCTGTTTGCAACACCACCAGGAAGATTTCCTTTTACGTTGAGAATCTGTTCAAAATATTCCCTCCACCTATCCAGTGATTCCCTGGGATCTATTATGAGTTCACCTGAATTACTCAAAACACTGTTCATTTTCTTTTTCCCTCCCTTCCTAAGATTCTTTATTACTGTCCAGAATGTTTTCCCTGCTGCTTGACCTAACCTTTCCAGGTTATTACCAAAATATTCCCACGACTTATTTTTGGATTCAACAACAATTTGTTTCGCTCTGTTTCTTTCATCTACGTACAAATCCCTGTCTGTCTCGGCCCTTGTTTGGAGCCATTTCTGATAAGCCTTCTTTTTATGTTTACATGCTGCTCCCACTTCATCATTCCACCAAGTTGTTCGCCTTTTCTTATCTTTACACACAGCTGTTCCTAGGCGTTCCCTTGCTGTTTCTACTACAGCATCCCTGTATGCCACTCATTCAGTTTCTCTATCCTGAACCTGCTTACTATCTACTGTTCGAAACTTCTCACTAATCATACCCATGTATTCTAATTCCCTTGTCCTGGAGATTTTCCACCCTTATTCGTTTGCAGACAGATTTCACTTTCTCTACCCTAGGCCTAGAGATACTTATTTGACTACACATCAGATAGTGGTCTGTATCATCGAAAATCTCCGGAAAACTCGTACATTCCTAATGGATTTCCTGAATTCGAAATCGGTTAAGATATACTCGTAGTCTATTATGAATATGGTACCCCTAGCCTCCTACGTGTTGCGGTGAATAGCGTTATGCTGGAAGAATGTATTCGTAACTGCTAGCAAGGAAGTCCAGTAAACGCTTCCCATTCCCATTAGCTTCCATATCTTACCTACATTTACCAATCACCCTTTCGTATCCTTTAGTTCCATTTCCAACTCTCGCATAGAAATCGCCCATTAGCACTATTCTATCCTTGCTGTTAACCCTGACCACGATGTCACTCATGCTTCATAAAACTTGTCAACTTCATCCTCATCTGCACCCTCACATGGTGGATACACTGAGACACTTCTCGTCCTAATTCCTCCAACTGCCAAATCTACCCACATCATTCGCTCATTTATGTGCCTAACAGAAACTATGTTGTGTGCAATGGTATTCCTGATAAACAGCCTTACCCCATAATCTGCCCTTCCCTTTCTAACACCCGTCAAGTACACTTTATAATCTCCTCTCTCTTCCTCGTTATCTCTATATCACTTACTCCTAGCACATCCTAATACATCATCTTAGCTGATTCCGCCAATTCTTCTTTCTTTCTTTCTTTCTTCCATAAGCCCTATTAATATTGATAGCTCCCCATCGGATTCCATTTCGTTCCCCAAGTTGTTTCCAAGGAGTAAAGGACCAGTTCCTCTTAATTTGTTTGTGAATTTCCGCATGGTTTCTCTATGTGGAGGGCGTACACTTGGAAATTGTGTTACAAATCGCCTAACGACTTCCTTGTAAGAATCTATTTTCACACAATTTTCGTACATAAATACCCATTCCTCTAGCGTATACACATGTGGAGACATTATGAGAATTATACCTCGAAGTGACACTTCATAACTCGAGACCAGTTGGAGCAACAGATCGACAATTAATGCATGTTCTAAGTACGAAGTACTAACTGCGAAGTGCGGGCATCCCCGTGCTGTTGCTGCGCTGTGTAACGGCAAGTGATGAGTCATCGGGAAGCAGATACGCTGGGCGCGCCTGCCGGCCAATCCATGAGAGAAACTCACTGTGTTTAGACATCCGTACTGCTAGACAAGGCAGATGAGTTCGTCCTCAATAAATAAATAACGTGTATTTCACTTCATTCAAAGCTACAAAGGTCGGGGCAAGTTGTCACGAAGACCCAGTTTCTTAACATTTACATTTCTGGAACAAAATATTGTTAGAACAAATATGTAGAAAATGATTTTATGTTTGTGTTCACCGTTATCTGATTTGAATAAGCATTACATATTTCCGGACTCTGAAGTAAAGAAAATATTCACAAATGTTTTCAGATATTGGTAAATGTTTTAGGGGCTGAGAAGTATAGACAAATGAGGTTAATGCTTTTGGGTGTTAACTGAGAACACCAAATAAGACTAACTAAGAGCAAAGGACACGTTTGTTCAACAGTACAGCAATGGCAATACTCGATGTATTCTTCTATAGATAACGTTACAAACAGTCCTGGAATGAAGAAAAAGAACAGTTTTTCTCTGAACAGAGTTCCATTTGTATCTAGTATTGTTTCAACAGAAGAAACTACTAAAAGCAAACACGATCAGCCGTCACGAGTCGGGTCGACGTCCCTCTTGTGAAGAATGGGCATGACTCACTTTTAAGTCGTTTTACGAGCAAAGTACCGTTTTGATGTCTTGTTGAAGACGTTGATTGATGCTCTATACTTCTCTTCACTGCCTGTTGCTGTTTCTGATAGATGAAATATTTTTTTATCTCTCCCTTGGTACAGGCCAGAGAAAAATATAACTTTAACCAAAGTCTCAGTATCATTTATGGCTGTAATAATATGGAAGTTGCTGAGATATGGATAGTGCTGAGTAATGCGATTCGGAGCTCAACTAGTGGGTCTGAATATTTTAATTAACCTAATAACTTGGCTGTGATCTAATCCTACGTATGTTATGAATTATTATTATTTATTAACCAGGTTTGACAGAATTTCTAAAAGCGGAAGTGATTGGACACGCTCCTAATTTCAGCAGGTAGGGAATTCCAAATTCGACTGGCGGCGACTACAAATGATCTACTAATAATTATTCATAACATACGCAAAATTAGATCATAGCCAAGTTATTAGGTTAATTAAAACATTTAAGTGATACCTTAAGATATTAAATTGTAGATAAATTATTAAGTGTATATTTAACTCTTCGTGTAGGTTTATGTATGGTCGGACGAAATAGCAGGCTTCATAGCCTGAGTCTCACCATATAAGACAAGACAATAAATAATAATAAGTTGAGCGGTGAATGGGAATGCCTTTTTTGCAAATTCTATTTATTCGGGGCGTCGGCCTAAGAAGATCCTTTGCCCCTACTTTGCACCGTATGTTGTGAACCTGCGTGTGTTTGGAAATGGCGGAAGTGTAAAATGTTGAATGTGAGGAAAGGAACGTTAAGGACATTAATCATTTTCAATTTAAAACCCCTGACACAGCCGGGAATCGAACAGGGGGCCGCCGGGTGACAGGCAGACTCGTTGCCCCCTACACCGCGCGGCCGCACATGTGACTGCTGAGGTGGATGCTGATCTGGTAGGAATACTACAAGTTGATGCTAGGTAATTGAATTGTGTGGCAAGGAATTCAGGAGTGTTAAGGTTCAGTATACGATGTAACAGAGAAACAGTGTGTAAATTTCGTCGCTCTCTTAAGCGAAGCCACGAAAATCTATCAAATGCGGGAGAAATATGGTTAAACCTTGGTATATCTGAAATAAATCGAATACGTGAGTTATGAGCCTTTTGGAGCTTGACGGAAAGCGAGGCGTTCAGGTTACTGTATACTACGTCTCAGTAGTCAAATATTGGCATTGCCATCCTTTGGATAAACAGTTTTCTTACATTTTGGGGGAGTAAATCTCTGAGTTTCTTAAGGGAATATAAGGAATATCTACCAATTTACTTGAATATAATTGTGTCGTTTTTAGAGAACGTAAATTTATATTGATACAGAAGTGTATCAGTTGGCATATAAAATGCACTTTTGTTTAACGCCAAATAAATTATTCAATGATTCAGATATTTCTCTCCAAGAAGACTTGAGTTCACAGATGATATTTGTTTATTCCACAAATAGGTAAAGATATGTACATTCCTGTGATTGAATGCCTGTGTGATTTTTCCCAGTGGTTCACCCTCGGCGATGCTAAAAAGGAGAGAGTTTTAAATAAATGTTCCAGCTTTGAATTGAGATTTTTTTTCTGAGTGAAGCTATATAAAAATTGGAATATACACGTCAGTTTCCTTGGTTCACCTCCGTATCCCAGCTCATTCTTCTACTTTTTCTTCTTTATCTGTTTAACCTCCAGGGTCGGTTTTTCCCTCGGACTCAGGGAGGGATCCCACTTCTACCGCCTCAAGGGCAGTGTCCTGGAACTTCGGACTCTGGGTCTGGGGATACAACTGGAGAGGATGACCATTACCTCGCCCAGACGGCCTCACCTGCTTGCTGAACAGGGGCCTGGCGGTGGATGGGAAGATTGGAAGGGGTAGATAATGAAGAGGGAAGGAAGCAGCCGTGGCCCTAAGTTAGGTACCATCCCGGCATTTGCCTGGAGGAGAAGTGGAAAACCACGGAAAACCACTTCGAGGATGGCTGAGGTGGGAATCGAACTCACGTCTACTCAGTTGACCTCCCGAGGCTGAGTGGACCTCGCTCCAGCCCTCGTACCACTTTTCAAATTTCGTGGCAGAGCCGGGAATCGAACCCGGGCCTCTGGGGGTGGCAGCTAATCACACTAACCACTACACCACAGAGGTGGACCAGCTCATTCATGGATTACATTATTCGTGGTCTGAGACTTGCGATAGGTTGCAGTCAGTCTCTTGAGAACAACAAAATTGAGAGGAAAACTTTTCTATTCAAACGTAGCCGGAAACTACCTATGATAATGAGACGTAAAACAATAAGCAAAACAAAAAACAATAATAAAAATGACCGGGCGAGTTGGACGTGGGGTTAGGGGGGCGCGGCTATGAGCTTGCATCCGAGAGATAGTGGGTTCGAATCCCATTGACGGCAGCCCTGAAAATGGTTTTCCGTGGTCTCCTATTTTCATACCAGGCAATGCTGAGGCTGTACCTTAATTAAGGCCACGGCTGCTTTCTTCCAACTCCTAGCCCTTTCCTATCTCATCGTCCCCATAAGACCTCTCTGCACCGGTGCGACGTAAAGTCGCTAGCAAAAAAAAACAAGATTACTTTCTTTTACGTCAACGGAAGTATTTCTGTGGTCTCTGGAAACTTCTGACTCATTTTGGGGTTTCGGCCGAGGGTTTAAGGCCAGATGCTCTTCCGAAAAATATGCGAATATCCAAGATCAACAGAGATCGCAATTCGGTCGTCCGAGTGGAAAACCGGTAACTACGTCATTGCGCTAATCACCACTTCTTCTTCTACCGCTTTTCCCACACCTGTGGAGTCACGGGTGCAAATTATGTCGCACATGTGGATTTGGCCCTATTTTATGCCCGGATGCACTTCCTGACGCCAACCCTATGTGGACGCCAGTAAATATACTGACACGAGACTGACGTATTTGCGCACCTTCAAATACCACCAGCCAGCTAGGATAGAACTTGCCAAGTTGGGGTTAGACGGCTAGCGCCTCAACCGTGTGAGCCACTCAGCCCGACATGGGCGAATGAACTAAAGGATTGCAGTATTTGTTCTATTATGTAATAATCTCACGCACTATTTTTGATTGCATCGTCTTTTGTTGTCAGATTATGCTGTAGGTTAACAAAAATATGTTGATATTCATGGTTGTGGAATCACTTTGGGAGTGGCGATCCCATCGTACTAATAGCCTATATCTGCTTCATTCATTCCATCCCTGACCCGGTCAATGACTGGAAAACAGGTTGTAGGCTTTCTTTCTTTCATGGTTGTGGAAATGACATTTGATACACGTTTGCAAATAATGCATTTCGATACAGAATACCGTCTTTCTGTTTCGCCGCAATCGTGCCAGAGGCTCTCTCTTCAGTGGCCAGCTCAAAGTTGGAATAAGTTATACTGTAGTATTAATGCGACTGCACGTGACTTGTTCAGTTGCTGAGCCAATACTTGCGGTGTCGTGTTTCACTCACCTGATTATGGATATTGTTGAGTTATCTTGAAGAGTAATCAATTTCAAAATAACTGGGTTAAAAATCTTTTCTTCCAGTGCTTTTTGTCGCATATGCGAACTGTGTCGACATGAGGATTTGGCCCTGGGTTACAAGTGTATAAGAAGGTAAATCGATGGCGTATTTTAACAGCTGATATACGTGCTTGATTAAGGACATTTTCACAAAAATTTTGGATGCACAATATAACATCGTACATTGTTTCTTGACAAGCTTCGTGCTTTTTCTTCTTCCTGGCATTTTCTCTAATTACTTGGGGTTGGCATTGTGACCGAGCAAATGGCTCCGCGGTATGGGTCGCATAGCTGTCAGCTTGCATTCGAGAGATGGTGGGTCGGAAACCCAACGTCGGCAGCCCTGAAGATGATTTTTCCGTGGTTCCCATTTTCACACCAGGTAAATGCTGGGGCTGCACCTTAATTAAGGCCGCAACCGTTTCCTCCCCAATCCTAGCTCTTTCCCATCCTTCCGTTGCCGAAAACCTTCAATGTGTTAATGCGACGTTAAACCACTAAAAATAACTAAAAAATGTTAATTAACTACTTGCCCGTCTCTGTGGTGTAGTGGTTAGTGTGATTAGCTGGCACCCCCGGAGACCCGGGTTCGATTCCCGGCTCTGCCACGAAATTTGAAAAGTGGTACGAGGGCTGGAACGGGGTCCACTCAGCCTCGGGAGGTCAACTGAGTAGAGGGGTGTTCGATTCCCTGCTCAGCCATCCTGGAAGTGGTTTTCCGTGGTTTCCCACTTCTCCTCCAGGCAAATGCCAGGATGGTACCTAACCTAAGGCCACGGCCGCCTCCTGCCCTCTTTCTTATCTATCCGTCCCAATCTTTCCATCCCCCCGCAAGGCCCCTGTTCAGCATAGCAGGTGAGGCCGCCTGGGCGAGGTACTGGTCATCCTCCCCAGTTGTATCCCCCGACCCAGAGTCTGAAGCTCCAGGAAACTGCCCTTGAGGCGGTAGAGGTGGGATCCCATGCTGGAGGGTAAACAGATTAAGAAAGAAATAAAGAAAGTTGTCATTCAACTCTTACCGTATTTATCATTGGCCACTTGGAAACTAAATTGTATTGAATTAACTGTGTGGTGTGTTTTGCGCCGGCTGACGTTGTCACGGCAACCCGGCAGATCAGTCCCTCACCCGTCCCTACCAGCACATTTTTCATAGATAGAGCCTCACCCTAATTGACCTGATTAGGTGCATGTAAATATTAAATAACATATCACAGTGAAACAAAGCCATCGCCGAAATATTCAGGAATGCCCTAGGAATAATAATAAATAATGATGATAATAATAATAATAATGCCTCAGCTGTTGTATGCAGACTTATCCATTTAACATTATTTACGCTACCTACTTGACAATTTCGACGTTTTGTTCCTACCACAAGGCAGAAAAACCAGAACTCTGTTAGGCGTCTCTTAGCTGAATTTTAATTAATAAATATTGTTTTCTCGTAAACAGCAAGTATGTCACCAGGGACATTTTACATGCCCTCACAGGACGACATGGACTTTTTTCTCTCCATCAAAACTTCCACTACTGCGTCCGGCTCCATGGCTAGCGTGCTGGCCTTTGGCCACAGGGGTCCCGGTTCGATTCCCGGCAGGGTCGGGAATTTTAACCTTGATTGGTTAGTTCCGCTGGCACTGGGACTGGGTGTATGTGTCGTCTTCATCATCATTTCATCCTCATCACGACGCGCAGGTCGCCTACAGGAGTCAAATCAAAAGACCTGCATCTGGGGAGCCGAACGTGTCCTCGAACACCCCCGGCACTAAAAGCCATACGCCATTCCATTCCACTACTGCTATCTTGGAGTCCGGAGGCTGAAGCCCTACAACTGACCGCTTTTGGAGATATAATAATAATAATAATAATAATAATAATAATAATGGCGGGCTGAGTGGCTCAGATGGTTGAGGAGCTGGCCTTCTGACCCCTACTTGGCAGGTTCGATCCTGGCTCAGTCCGGTGGTATTTGAAGGTGCTCAAATACGTCAGCCTTGTGTCGGTAGATTTACCGGCACGTGAAAGAACTCCTTCGGGACTAAATGCCGGCACCTCGGCGTCTCCGAAAACCGTAAATGTAGTTAGTGGATCGTAAAGCAAATAAAATTAATAATAATAATCATCGAATTGTCTCAGCTGATGTATGTAGGAATTTTGTTTTGACGCCGTCTAGGCTGCCTGAGTGTCAATTTCGACGTTCTCTTGTACTCTACTAAATCTTTCTTGGGTGATCTACAAATTTCAATTACTATTTTTGGGCAAGCACCATTACCAGAGATTTTTTACATGCCAACATCGTACGACATAAACTATCGAATGGACTCTTCTATGCCCTTCAACATTTCGACTACCTCTGTGAGGTTTGAGCCCACGATCTTGGGGTTTTGAGGCCGAAACTCTAGCACCGATTCACAAAGGAAGCTACTTTGAGGAGTGAAAGTTAAGGATAAAGGATGTTATTTGTTTAACATCCAAGGTATTTCATTATTTTAAGATATTCCAGACAGAAAAATGTTATAAAAATTTTGAACGGAAATGTGTCGGAGTCATGGCCTTAAGTGTTGACGTAGGATACAAACCACGTATAATGTATCTAGTCGATATGGGTCTGAAATTTTATTCTTGACATTTCTTAATTCGAAACAAAGTTTACAGATCTTCAAGATAAAGTCAATCAGACTAGGGTGATCAGTAATCCACATCCATAAGTTCGACATCATTTTTCACCAGTCGGGCAGCACGTTTGTTCGGTTGGGACTAGGGTGACTCCCCAGATCCGAACGAAATTAACAACGGTATCTGTGAAAATGATCGAAAAGGTAATGAAATGAATAATGGTCTACAACAAAAACCTTTTTGTTTGCTATTAAGGAAATTTCAAGTCTTTATTATTATTATTCTCCTTCTTCGTCTTCTTCTTCTTAATCTGTTTACCCTCCAGAGTTGGATTTTCCCTTGAACAGGGACCTGGTGGAGAATGGGAAGATTGGAAGGGATAGACAAGGAAGAGGGAAGGAAGAGGCCGTAGCATTAGTTAAGGTTCAGCTGCAGCATTTATCTGGTGTGAAAATGGGACTCCACAGAAAACCAACTTCAGGGCTACCGCTAGTTGGATTCGATGTCAGAAACCACTGTCTCCCGAATGCAATCTGACATCTGCGTAACCCAAAAGGCAGAGCCATTCGATCAGTCTCGTTCTCCTCTTTCTAAGGAAAACTTGTAGGACTTTTCTCATTTGTATATTGAAAGCGAATTCTTGAAATTCATAGACTATGATGTTTTGAATCGTCGCAATGAAACCCTGAAGATTTTTGGTGATTTTCCATTTTTACGCCAGGCATATGCTGGCACTGTACCTAATTTAACGCGACGGTCACTTTCTTCTCAGTACTGTCCGATGCTATCGTTGCCATAAAGAGTTGGTGTGATGTAAAACGAATGGAAAAAAAAGAAAAAAATATGAAAATAGATATAATCCAAAATATAAATAATGCGAACAATACTGTACGTTGAAGAGCTATTTTTTTTCTTTTTTGCTATTTGCTTTACGTCGCACCGACATACATAGGTTTTATGGCGACGATGGGACAGGAAAGGCCTAGGAATAGGAAGGAAGCGGCCTTGGCCTTAATTAAGGTACAGCCCCAGCATTTGCCTGGTGTGAAAATGGGGCTGCCGTCAGTGGGATTCGAACCCACTATCTCCTGGATGCGAACTCACAGCAGTGCGCCCCTAATCGCATGGCTAACTCGTCCGGTAAGGGAAGGAAGCCGCCGTGGCCTAAAGTTAGGTACCGTTCCGGCATTTTCCTGTAGGAGAAGTGGAAAGCCACGGAAAACCACTCCGAGGATGAGTGAGATGGGAATCGATTCCCGCTCTACTCAGTTGACCTCCCGAGGCTTAGTGGACCCCGTTCGAGCCCTCGTAACACTTTTCAAATTTCGTGGCAGCTAATCGCGCTAACCACTACACCACAGAGGTGGATAGTACCAAGTTATCGATACAATTACTTTACTCTCCTCGACGAATACCACGTTGCTGATACGATTATTTTACCGAGCTCGATAGCTGCAATCGCTTAAGTGCAGCCAGTATCCAGTAATCGGGAGATAGTGGGTTCGAACCCCACTGTAGGCAGCCCTGAAGATGGTTTTCCGTGGTTTCCCATTTTCACACCAGGCAAGTGCTGGGGCTGTACCTTATTAAGGCCACGGACGCTTCCTTTGCACTCCTAGGCTTTTCCTATCCCATCGTCGCCATAAAGCTGCGCTTACACTAAACGCAATTTCCTCGCGAAATAATTTCGCGAGGGAATTGCGCCTAGTGTAGACGCTCCCTCGCCCCTGAGTAATTGCGGAGTGAGAGCCGTCGCTGCGAGCCGGAGGTCAGTCGGTTTTTGTCCGCGCATCAAAGGGTTTCGCTCATCGAATTTCGCTCAGTGTAAACATGGTCCCCGTAGTTGCGCGAGGGATGAATCAAGAACAGTGCTTGTAGCTCATCGAGCTCTACCAAAATAGAGATTTTATGTGGAATCCGAAAAACTGAAAACTACTGTATTTCAATCGCAATAAAAGAAAAGATGCGTGGAAGGAAATTAGTTCTCAACTAAACTTTCCTATCTCTACGGTGAAAGCGAAGATGAAAGCGTTACTGGGATCATATCGAAGTGAAAGATCGAAAGAAAATAAGAGCAGAATCACTGGATCAGGTAAGTTATTATTATTGGTTTATAATGCAAAATTGTGCCATTTCATTACTTTTTGAACCTACCGGTACCTATTTTGAAGCATTCTTGAGTCATTATGAAGAACTTCCACTAGTGGGCAGACAACACCGCATCCATAAGGCACAAGCCCTGAACATTTGGATTCGTCGTATTTAGATGGGCTATTGCGCTTGTGACTAATTTTACTTGCTTTGTGATTTACTATTTCTTCCATTATTTTATCTTTATTTTACATTTTCACTCATTTTTTGTATTGATCCACAACAATTAACAAATATATCAAACGATATTTTTTAAATGGGTGTGGTTTGGATACGAAATGTATTTCTAAATTGAGTTAATATTGTGTGATTTTTAATTATTAGCGTTCCTATTTGACTTTTTTAAAATACATATATAATACCGAGTCAATTTACTGTTTTAAATGCGATTAATTATTATCCTTACCTTCACATAATCCTGAAGTGTTTCAATCACCCGTCACAAACTTCTGGGACGATTTTTGATATTGTATACTTCGATATTTTAAATAAATACTGCAAACCAGTTGCTAAGAAACGCAGTCTGACAGCCAACCTTTCTCTCACTGTTACTGCTTCTCTGAATGTTGTGTCATGTTTTTCAACTTTTTGACTGATCAGTGAAACGAGTTGTTCAAGATCTTGGATACTCATACGGGCGAAGTTCTTAATTGTATCATCAATGGTTTCCTGTACCATTTCTCTCATAAGGCTGTTTCCATATTGGCTTCTTCCAAGGAATAATTGTTTGCTCCACCATCGTCGACGGCGCCGATTTTTCTTCTTCCCTTTCTTGATCAAAAATGGCATTGATATGATGGAAAACGCGGCTGCAGCGGCTGGTGGGACAAAACAAGTTTCCATATTGGCTGCAAAACAAGAACAGAAGCGTTCAGGCTTGTCGAAGGCGGCTCGCCCTACTCGCGCTATTTTTCGCTCTGAATTGCGCTCTGTTCTGGGTAGTGCGAAATTTCACTCGAAGCGAGTAAGTTTCACCCGAGCGACTTTCGCGAGGGAGTTTCGCTAGTGTAAACGCCACGGCACCTCCGTGGGAGCTCGTATTTGAGGACAAAAATATCACCCAGCTAGTTCCCAAGCCAAGGGAATTAACAGTTTAAAATTAAAATCCTACGATCCAGCTGGATTCGAACTTGGGGTCCGAAAGGTCAAGCCACTGACCATTCAGCCATGGAGCTGGACTATTTGGTGTTGATACGCCGTCCTTACAATTTCACCACATTTCACGTGTTTTAGTCCCAACCAATACATAACTCAATAGAAAGCAGCTACAATAAAAAAAAATTAAATTCATAAAAATCAGTGTCTGTGCTCCGGAGTCGACCTCTGGTTTGCGATACTCAACTCACTTGTTTATTCTAGATGAGCGACTGCCATCATGATGTCCGGATGTAGACAAAACTCCCACGATAAAGCGGATCGAGTATCACAATGGCAATTGCGAGAGTCCTGATTGCTTTAGCTGCGTCCTCTGTATGTGTGACAAGATAACCAGTGTTGACATACACACAGTGACTCATTTCAATGCAAATATTATTTGTATGGCCAACTCATATGACTTTGTTTTGAGGTCCACATCCTCCGGCCTTGACCATTGAAGGTTGTTGCTCCTGATTAACACGCGTTTCTGGTCAACACTTCACGCAAGTCAGTTCGGGTACATGGCTAAACGGTTCAATGGGTCCCAAGTTCTATTCTCGGCCGGATCCGTGATTTATACTTAATTGGTTAATTCTTCCTGAACATTAGAATTTATCATGCTGTAGGTAGGTCTACGTCCTCACAGACACACATATAGGCGTCAGTTCGAAAGACCTACACCATGCATCTCCGGAGGACATGCGCCATTATTATTATTATTATTATTATTATTATTATTATTATTATTATTATTAATCCGTTTACCCTCCAGGATTAGTTCTTCCCTCGGACTCAGCGAGGGATCCCACCTCTACCACCTTAAGGGCAGTGTCCTGGAGTGTGATATTTTGTGTAGGGTTATACAACAGGGAAGGAGGACCAGTACCTCGCCCAGGCGTCATTACCTACTATGCTGAACAGGGGCCTTGTGGGGGGATCGGATTATTGGACGGGATAGTCAAGGAAGAGTGAATGAAGTGGCGCGGCATTTGCCTGGAGGAAGAACGGGAAGGCACAGAAAACCACTTCGAGGATGGCTGAGGAGGGAATCGAACCCCCCTATACTCAGCTGAGCTCCCGAGGCTGAGTGGAACTTCTTCCAGCCCTCGTCCCACTTTCAATTTTTTTTATCAGAGCCGGGAATCGATCCCGGGCCTCCGGGGGTGGCAGCTAATCACACTAACCACTACACCACAGAGGCGTACAGCGAATCTCTTTATAATGCAAAATTGTAATATTTGTATTTAAAAAAGGATTAACTCTCTTGGCTGAATTGTCAGCGTCGAGGCCTTTGATCTTAAGTGCCATTGGTCCATTCCCGGCTGGATCGGGGATTTTAACCGTGCCCAGTTAATTCCTCTGACTCGGAGACTGGTGTTTATGTTTGTCCCAGTAATCTCCTCTACATATACACACAATAGATCACACTAATACCAGCCACCACAGAAACGTGCTACAGTGAATTTATCCCTTTGTATAGGGATGGTGTGAGGAATGGCATCCGACTGTAAAACAGGGTCAAGTCCACAATATGCGACAGAGTTCGCATCCACGGCTCCTCCAGGATATGGGAAAAGCGGCAGAAGAAGGAAAAATAAGAAGAATACCTGTAACCTGCTTAAAATATAGGTTTGTTATTATCAGAACAGCCAACGGCCGTAGCCGTGTTGAAACACTGGATCCCGTGAGATCTCCGAAGTTAAGCAACATTGGGCGTGGTCAGGAGTTGGATGGGTTGCCACGCGCTGTTGGTGGGGGGGGGGGGGGAGTAAGAGAATGGAGGAGCGGAAAGGAACTGGCCACCCTACCGCACGTATACTCCGGCTCAGGAACACCTCTGCGGAGGTTCGGACTTGCCTTCGGGCAGAATAACCCTTACCTTATTATCAGAACAGAATAACGATCGCGAGAGGATTCGTCGTGCTGACCGCACAACACATCGTAAACTGCAGACCTTCGGGCTGAGCAGTGGTCGCTTGGTAGCCATGGACCTTCGAGGCTATCGCAGCATGGGGCTTAGTTCATTTTATCAGAACGAATTATTTTCTTTCCTTCTGCTCTTGATGCCGGTCTCGGTGACTCATATGGTAGAGATCTGACTTTTCAGAGTCGAAGGTAGCGGGATCGGTTCCGACTCAGTACGGTGGTTTGAGGATAGTTGCCCAGTTGTACTTCCTGTTAACATAATAATCACCACTACCACCAGGACCATCAGACGAGTGCTTTTATTTATTTAGCGTATGATTTTTAGTGCCGGGAGTGTCTGAGAACATATTCAGCTCGTCTGGTGCAGAACTCTCTCAACACACGAGTGACCTGCGCGTCGGGGTGTCAGATGATGATGATAATGAGATAATGAGAGAATGAAACCCAGAGTCGGTAAATAGCCTACTTCTATTCAAGTTGAGCAAGTGTCTTCTCTCAAATATCTGGGTACCATCTTGGATGACCAATGTAACTCCAAACGGGAGATAATATCTAGAATTGAGCAGTCCAGGAAACAATTCATTACCATGAAGAAATTCTTTGTGAGGTCAGATCCCAGTCTCCAACTACGAATTCGTATGATCCACTGCTATATATTTTCTGTTCTCCTATATGGATGTGAAAGCTGGACTCTGGATCCAATCATAGAAAAACGTATTGATGCCTTCGAAATGTTCCTATATCGCCGTCTCTTGCGGATATCCTGGGTAATGAAAATCTCAAATGCCGAGGTCCTTCGTCGGATGAAAAAGCAAAAAGAACTACTGCTCACCATAAAACAGAGGAAAACGCAATATCTAGGACATATCATGAGAGGTGAGAGCTATTAGTTATTAAAGCTTATTATCGAAGGGAAGATACAGGGGAAGAGATCTGTTGGGAGAAGAAGAAATTCATGGCTGAAAGACCTTCGAGGATGGCACTGCTGTACTTCAGAAATGGCATTCCATTCTGCGCTGTCAAGATCAGAGCTAGTTACGTGGATCGCCAACCTCCGCTCGGAGACGGCGTCTTAAGAAGAAGATTCAACATCACCAAGGCGTATGCTCAAGGATTTATGTCCCCATCCGACGGAGAAATCACCATCAACTGCGTCATAAGCCCTCACTCCATATGAGCACTGCGAAGAGGTTTGGAATTTATTCCAAGCTTTTACACGCCATATAGTGATTAGAAATTGTGTACCGCCATTCTGATGGTGAAATTTTTTCGACCAACGGGACTCGAACCGGTTAACCACGGTGTGAGACCGTTTAGACTTCAGCGTCTTAACGATCATAGCCACCAGGCGGGCTCAGGAATATACACCATAAGCCACGAAATTTAACGGTGTACCATCTGAGCCACTCACTGTGGTCGGACATGCACTAAGTGGATGACTCGGATGGTTAGGAGTACAGAATCTATAATATGGTCTCAAGCCGTTAGAGGTAAGACATTCAGTTCCTGAGTGTAAATAGCCAGGCTGAGTGACTCAGACAGTAGAGCTCAAGTTGGCGTGTCCGATCCTTGGTTAGTCTGGTGGTATGTGGAGGTGCTCCACCTCATGTCGATAGATTTACTGGCAAGTAAAGGAAATCTTCCGGGATGAAATTCCGACACCTTGTATCTCCAGAAACACCTCGTGTTAGTTGGATGTAAAACCAATAACATTTTGTTACTGTATGCAAATGGCTCCACCAACTTACTTCAGAGAATATTTGCTAACAAAGAGCTTTCATCAGTCCGCGATCCTATAAAAAATTAAATATATTCTCAATATTTAGCTCGTAACTTCCTTTTCATTTCGTGGTAGACATTGACTTGATGTAAGAGGCTTCTATTGTTGATACGCTTGTTTTTCTGCTGCTGTCTTATCAGCTACCCTGGAGACAGCAAGTCTACACCAAAGTTTCCGGTTTCCGGGCAAACACTTCTTTTCCTTTGCTACTTGTCTCGGATGTTGGAATGAACTCCGAAGGTCAAGAAGAGCATTGACGTGACACCTAGCATGCCTCACTAACAGTGAGACTTTATTACGTGAGGGATAATTATTTTTATAATAATCACTATTGTCTAATGTGTAAGAAATTACTTTCTAAATTGGAACGGTCGAGGTCTGATACTTTGCGCTAGTACTAGGATACTAAAATTTTCCCCGCTTTCTTAGCTTTCTGATTGAGTTTACCGGCAGTTCAGATAAGTGGTGGTAGGAATTTCAGCACGGTTTTTTTCTCTCTCCAAGACTATAATCCAGCTAAAGTCCAGAACTGACTACATCGCCTCATGCATTTCATTGGTAGTCTAAAATAGCCTTAGAAAGAGTCGAGCTCCACACCCCATGATTGTTAATAGATCAGAGGGAGCACACTTAATTCTAGGAAGTGATGTGATGGGGGTGTCTATTATGGACTAAGCTGCACGTGAACAGGAGTGTGTGTTATATCTTATCCAGTTTATTCATACGTAATAGTGGTGCGACGGAGAGGAGCGGAGCGGAGCAGTTGTTGTGACGTCATCACCCGGTAGTACCGAGTAAACTACCGAGTGAATGTAATGTGGCGGCACGTTTAAATACGTTATTGGTATTTCAACGTAAATTCAATGCCCTTTTCTCACAACATAACCATTTTGCTGAATACGGCAATGTTGCTTTCTGCTGGAGAAGCCGACCTGCTCTTTTTTTTTCTATTAGCTTTACGTCGCACCGACATAGGTAGGTCTTATGGCGACGATGGGAGAGGAAAGGCCTAGGAATGGGAAGGAAGCGGCCGTGGCCTTAATTAAGGTACAGCCCCAGCATTTGCCTGGTGTGAAAATGGGAAACCACGGAAAACCATCTTCAGGGCTGCAGACAGTGGGGTTCGAACCCACTATCTCCCGATTACTGGATACTGGCCGCACTTAAGCGACTGCAGCTATCGAGCTCGGTTCTGCTCATTTCATCCTTGTGATGCCTCTTGATATAATCCCACAAATTTGATTACGCCACCACCCGTCGCGTAAATGCGGCCGCAAAATTTGAATTTTGCTTATTTTTATCACCAGTAATTTCAAAGAACTGCCATGCATCAGCCGGTTTTCGTGGCATTTGTGGTACAAATTTCTGTAAAAATGTATGCAATTCCTTAAATTTTCTAAAACATGAATACCATCTCAAAATGGGATTAAATATCAAACTAATGCCACAATTATTATCTACTATGCTTTGCATTATCTACAAAACACAACAAGCGGAGGAAATATAGACGCAAATTAAAAAACACAGACTGAATACAGGTACAATACTCTTACAAGGGGAGGCCACGACTTTCGGATCACGGAGTATCTTCAAACTTTGTACACATTTAGTAGTCCATTAGGACAAGATAATGTGCAAGTAGTAAGGTGTACTACTAAAGCGTTCTCGAGAAAATCTCAAGATAAGTTTTCGCGTCGAATATGTACCGGTGCGTTGCGATCACGAACGCGAAACGGTGGTAATCTTTGGGGTAACGTACAAGCTCCGTAATCGCTGGCTCGCAGGATCGAATCCCGCTTGTCGTTTCGTTTTTCAACACTGGTCAAATTCTTTCGTATACATTACGATTCAATGGTAATATACTGAGAAAAGGTATATTTGCAAGAACTTTTATTGGATTTCCAATGTTATTTGGCTCTTTACTAATGTTTATCATTACAAAAAAATTCTTTCTTTCTTTCTTAATCTGTTTACCCTCCAGGGTCGGTTTTGCCCTCGGACTCAGCGAGTAATCCCACCTCTACCGCCTCAAGGGCGATGTCCTGGAGCGCGAGAGTTTGGGTCGGGTATACAACTGGGTAGGATGACCAGTACCTCGTCCAGGCGACCTCACCTGCTATGCTGAACAGGAACCTTGTGGAGAGATGGGAAGATTGGAAGGGATAGGCAAGGAAGAGAGAAGGAAGTGGCCGTATGCAGAGTGAAAAGGGAGACTCGATCCAGTGATCCAGCGAATACGGAGCTTGAACGCTAACCACTTGACCGTCGCCACCTCGTGCTTGTGACCGCAACGCACCGGTACACATTCGACGCGAAAATTCTTTCGCTATTTTCTTGAAAAAGCCTTAATAGTACGCCTTACTATTTGCACATTATCTTATCCTAATAGACTACTAAAAGTGTACAAAATTTGAAGATGATCCGTGATCTCAACGTCGTGGTCTCCCCTTGTTAAACACGTGTCGTGCGCTACAATGTGCTCTGGTCCTCCGCGAGTACTTGCAGTTGTAAGCGGAGGGGATCCGTGGTGCGCTCTACCGCTACAACCGGATTACTCATCGGTATTACTCGCTCCGTTCCCACCTCTAATACCCAGTAACCTCCGTTCACATGTAAAGAAAAGTGGAACTGTAGACTAGATATGCAGGTATAGAAAGGGCATGTTACTCATCAGGAATTGCTGTATTGAAAGGAAGACGGAGGGTGAATTAGGAACTGGAAGTATCACTGGTCATCTTGTCTATAAGATCCCACAAATTTATATGTGACTCTAGGGTCAACGATCATTTTGGAACACAGCGGTTGTTATTGTAGTTTTAATTCATTCTAGATAGCGAGATTGCAAAAGGCCTTCTCTTATCATCAGCCCTAGTTACTGTTCTGCACACGATCCATCGAATTCAAAATATTATCAATGAACCGTCTATAGGTTAAGATATCTGGATGTATCACAGAATGTTGATGATCCCATGGGCAGACGAAGAGATACTCTATCAAGCCTGTAAACCACGCGAGGTCTTAGCCCTTGCAAAATACACACCGTCCGAAATGACATATCGTCGTTTAACCTGAAGAGACCCCTATGTGACGATATTCTTGGCGACTACTGACCTGCAGAACATATATCATTAAGAAAGCAAATTATTTGTTTTTTTTTTTTCCTACAACACTGAACCTTGGATGACAAGCCTTTCCAGTCAGATATATTTCACATAGCGGTTTTTCTAGACGTGATATAACTGATCATAGCAGGTAAGATAGAAAAGAATTGTGTACATGAACGGAGAAGATTTCCCTGGCCATGGAAACTTCGACAAGGGTTCGATATCCACGATTCGGCAACTCTGGTTCGGGAAGCGCAAGACAGGAAAAATTACTGTATGATAGTCACCAACCTCCTGGGAGAAGGCACCGGAAAATGAAGAAAAGAAGAAGAAGAAGAAGAAGAAGAGGAAGAAGAAGAAGAAGAAGAAGAAGAAGTAAAAATTCATGATTCTAAGGTCAGGATTATCTATGGATTCAAAAGTTGTTCTTGCTGTTTTGACTCACATTACAGTTATACGACTTCGGTCATCAGTTCCAGTGTACTGTTGTCGGCAAAATCCGTCTCTTGGGTCTTCTCTGAACACAATAGTTGTTATTGTTTTGATTTTGTGGGGTGAGAGAGTAACTGGCTTCATATAATAGTTATTTAGACGTTCGCCTCTTCTACTGAAAGTCGTAAAGTCAAATTGCGGTGTAGTTGCTCGTATTTAGGAGTATTTTTGTTCTGAGGTCCTGTGTAAGTAAATTTATTGGCATGCCGAAAATATCTGTCCTCAGGCCAATCAATTCCTCCGGCGTCTTTTACAGTATGACGCTGGTCTGGTGAAACAACACAACACAACAGAACACAACACAACACAACACAACACAACACAACACAACACAACACAACACAACACAACACAACACAACACAACACAACGCAACGCAACATAAATTTATTGGCATGTCATTTCCTTTTAAGGTATGACCACGAGTTGAAGAAAGGAACGAACTGAACATACACTTAAGAAAATGGAAATTGCAACACCATGAAGGCATTGGTCGTTTGTATTGATTTTCAAGATATGGGACGATGCTATGTAGGTATGTAAACGATCAAAGTTTCAGACCCATTAGATTGTTGCTACAGGTCTCCCCACGTGATTGGTCGCGGAGGAATCAACTCCAGTATACGGACTCTGGTGTAGCGTAGTTGACTTACAGTCTGTGCAGTGAAGTGTTCCCCGTCAAACATGCCTCGACGACAGAGAAGAACACGATATCAACAACTGTCGCCGTTTGATAGGGCTCGGATATACTGTATGGGCTGTGTGAGGCTGGATTATCGCTAAGGACTGTCGCTGCACGTGTTGGCCGACAAGCATCTACGGTACAACGTGTATGGCAGCAGTGGTCAAATGAAGGTACCTACACTCGTAGACCTGGCACAGGCCCAGCGCGACGGACAACTGTAAGAGAGGATAGCCGCATCATTCGGGTGGCCCGGATGGAACCCCATGCAACACCAGCGCAAATTCGAACAGCTGGGGCACCCCACGTTACACAACAAACAGTTCGTAATCGCCTGCGTGCATCTGGCTTACGAGCAGAAGGTGTTCCATTGACCCCACAACAGCGACGTGTAAGGCTGGCATGGTGTCGAGAAAGATCGACGTGGGTCGACGAATGGCATAGGGTCGTCTTTAGTGATGAATCGCGCTTCTGTCTTGCCCGCAGTGATCGCCGGAATCGTGTGCGCCGACTTACCGGGGAGAAGGGCCGCCCAGATCTTATTGTCGAGAAGCACACAGGGCCAACACCAAGCATTATGGTCTGGGGAGCTATTGGCTTTAATGTGAAACCACAATTAGTGCTTGTTAAGGGCACTATGACTGCTCGACAGTACGTTGATAGGGTACTCAATCCAATGGTTGTCCCTATGATGGCGAACATTGCTAATGGGATGTTTCAGCAGGACAGTGCCCGGGTTTACACTGCACGCATCTCCAGAGAAGCTCTCCACGACATCACAACCTTAGAATGGCCCGCCAGATCCCCAGTCCTACTGAACATGTGTGGGGCATGATGGGTCGACAATTGGCCAACCGTCCTCAGCCACCCACAACTCTGGAACAACTGACCCGTGCAGTGCAGCAAGCATGGGCCACAATTCCTCAGGAAGCGATCCAGGGCCTTATTGATTCCATGCCTCGACGAATTCATCAATGTATTGCAGCTCGTGGTGGGCACATCCTGTATTGATTGTTGTACAAACTTGCGGTCAGAGGAACCTAAAAGTGTAATCATCGAATCACAACCGAACACTAGTCCTGCATGTTCAGTTGCAGCAATGTAGCACCACTCCTTCTGGGTGTTGCAATTTCCATTTTCTTCAGTGTAACTGGACTACTATTACCAACAACAAAAACGACATTAGCAGAAGCAATAAGAACAACAGCAACAAGGCAAAGGGGATTCCACAAAGAGAATTTACCCCTGAAATTGCTAAAACAAAGCAAGCTTTTAACCGAACGTGATCACTGATATACTGATCATAGCCGTGGAATATTCACTTTTACGTGGAATCCGAACCACAGGGATATGACTCTTCATTTCGAAAACTCCGCATACATGGCCGAGATTCAAATTGTGGCTGCTTTGGTGAGAAGCCCATGGCTATATCACTCTGCTATCGCATGTCCTCCTGAAATTGTGCTGGAATGTGGGCACGGCCTATGGTCGACCTGTTCATGACCATGTAACGGACGTTTATACTGTACAGCATATTTGACTGGTGGGAAATTAGTTTCGATGCGCAATACGATCATGAAACATCACTGATTAAGAATTATTGTCCTAAAGTACGACGGCAATTTTGATATGGACCCTAAAAAGTGTTTAATACCTTTGATGATAAAAATAAAAAATAGCAAAGGTGGTATAATGCAAGAAATGGAAAGCCATAGCACTTTAAATGCTATTTCAGGCAACGACATCATTCATGTTGAATGTACTGTGGATGTTCTCAGGATCATTGTTTTCCCACTCCAACAAAACCTTGGACTAGAACGTAGTACCTAATACTAGGCGTATTTTCACTTTCACAATAAATCCTACCAGAATAGACATTTTAATAATCGGGTACCAAACTAACACAGTCCGTATGTTTTCTGAATTATTAAGGGAGATGTCAAGAATGAGTTAAATGACCCCAAAGAAATCAAACTTGTCGGCTGTTATCAGAGCACGACTATTGAACGTCTTAAATGTCTTATGATGTTTTATTAGAAGTGGGATTCCCATTTTATATACATTACCATTACTCCTAGAATGTCTGAAAGAGAGGTACCAGAGAAAAACCACTCCTCTGTGTCATTTCATATTCATTCAGGAAATGACGTTTACGACATTGAAATGTTTTCATCTGTTGCGATGAACAGTTAGTGTTTGAACTTTCTGCGATGTAAGGAAGATCCTCTGCTTACATTTCTATATTAGTCAGATCCTGAGTAACCGCTGGCTTATAGGGACGAAATCCATGCTATTGCTGAGTACAGGAAACGACGCATATTGCTCAATTCAGGGAACCTAGAGCATGGGCACAACAGGAGATTCCCAGTGTGACATATAAACCATCTGAGCAGATAATATTCAAGGTAAATTGTTGACAACATTAATGTTAGAAAATGTACTTAACGAATGTTCATGTTTCTCTTTCAGTTTTACAAGATTTTTTACCGAATTTTCATCAATCAGGACAATTTTAATGTATTTATGTTTCTTCTTTTATTTTTTAATTGTTATTAAGAATTGTCTTGATTTAATACAACTTCCTCTAACATTTTATTTTCATGTAACAGTTATTTGTTGTATTTTTTGAGCTCGATAGCTGCAGTCGCTTAAGTGCGGCCAGTATCCATTATTCGGGAGATAGTAGGTTCGAACCCCACTGTCGGCAGCCCTGAAAATGGTTTTCCGTAGTTTCCCATTTTCACACCAGGCAAATGCTGGGGCTGTATATTAATTAAGGCCACGACCGCTTCCTTCCCACTCCTAGCCCTTCCCTGTCCCATCGTCGCCATAAGACCTATCTGTGTCGGTGCGACGTAAAATCAACTTGCAAAAAATAAAAAAATACATATATATATATTTTGAAGTTGTTATGTAAAGTAAGTTTTTATTTAATAATAATGTTCGAGGTAGTAAATGTTTGTTCCGTTCACTTGGAAGGACTTGGGCTTGATTCTCTGTCAGAAAGCCGAAAAAGTTATAAAAAGGGCTCTCACATCTGGAACTGCACCTATAGCTCGCCTGTTGTGAAAATGGGAAACCACGTAAAACCATTTTCAGGGCTGCCGACAGTGGGGGTTCGAACCTACTATCTCCCGAATACTGGACACTGGCCGCACTTAAGCGACTGCAGCTATCGAGCTCGGTAAGCTCGCATTTATTACGGCGTGTAAGGCGGCGGCAGGACAAGAGTGAACTACTCCACTCCACTTAGAGCCAATGTTAAAAATGGTAAAAGCCTTTCATTTCCGCTCCTCCAGTGCGGTTTCATAGCCTCCGTGGATATTATTTATTTTCATTATTTTAATTAAATTAATTTATTTATTTATCTGCAAATGCCTCGACCCTCTCTTGCAATTAATAAGATGGTATAATTTCCTGTGGCTATTTCCAACATGATGCTGATATTGTAAGGCTAGGGTGGGTGGCATCTGTCATGCGTAGGAAACTGCGTGTTGATGTAATGGGGATTGTGTTGTGTGGTGTGTGAGTTGCAGGGATCTCCGACCCGGCCCGGGCCCTCTGAACCGAATAGCACTATGCTGACAAGTCAGCCAAGGGCCCGCACAATAAGATGATAATTATGATAATTTTGGGGGAGGGGTGTTAACAAAAAAAAAAAAGAATTTGATAAAATTATGGACTAAATGCTGTAAGTAACTAGATGACAGTGGGTAATAATGATGATTCTAAGAGTAATTTTAAAATAAACATGTAGGCTTGTGTAATAACATTGTGTGCACCATTGATTCCACAGCCAGGTAGAAAATATGTGATGTACGTGACTTAGTGCAGCGTAATACAAGTATGAATTATTAGCGGAAATGCGAGGGCTGTAAAAAAAATGTAGTCCTGACACTCGCAGGAGATCGGGCATGCGCAAGTAGGATATGAGAGCGGTCATGTGGCACTGTTCTCCATCTGTAATGTGTATTTGACGGGTATCCAGTTGGAAGTGTTGTTGCTCAAGAGGTCTTAAAGGTTGATATAAATCAAAAAACTCGTACAAGTTTATGGAAAGTGTAAATTTTTTAAAGTAATGGATAAGTTGTAATGACAACATGCGCAGTAATCACAGTTCTGCGAACTTCAATTTGCGTAAGAGACTCCAAACTAGGATAGCTAGGCCATTGGGATGTAGATTGAATAAGCCAAGTGGGACCGTACCAGTATAGAACAAGGAACCCCTCCGAGGTCGCCGATTTTGTCGAAAAGGCACCTGTACTCCGCGCAGTAGGGCATCAACAAAGAATGTCATGCGAATTTACCCGCGGATATCCGCTAAGTTAGTGTCTTGGCGGATGAAAACTGTATGGCTGTGCGGATAATTTTCCTGACAATTTATCAATAATGATGTTTATTCATTTACACTCAGGTATACTCTTATTTTTTCTTGTGGTTAGGCAACCCTTGACAGTGGTATGGGAGAATGGTTATATATAAAGAGCCTTGAGACCATAAAGCCGCAAATATGACCGCTCCTGCCCGCAATTATTGGAAGGAAGGAACAAATGTCAATACGTCGGTAGTTGTCGCAAGAGAAAATCATTCATAAACCGGTGACTTAGGGGTTCTGGTGCCTTGTATCAGGCCTATTGTATTATGTTAACAGATCTATCTTTTTCAGTACCTTGAGTGTGATATACTGTAGTTAAAGATTTCCAGTATCCGCGGATAACAGTTTGCGGATGCGAATAACCATTCGTGGATGCGGAGGCGTGTGCGAATGGAAAAAGGGCGTATGCGAAGCGGATAATATTTTGTATATCCGCTCAGAGCTCTAGTTATAGCCTGAACATTTTACCAAGTGTCCATAAGAAATACATTTTTATTCTACGCTTTTACATTGCAACGTACGAGGTCTTTTTTAAGTGAATCGATAATAGAACTGGACACATTACAGTATAAATCTATATACCGTAATCACTTTTTTGTGATCCCCTATAATTTCTTGGCGCAAATTCAGGTGTCTGAAGCCAGTAGCGGAACAACCTTTCACTATCGTACTTTGTATTATCTGTCCAGGAAGTGAGTTCACTCCATTCGAAGGAGAAAGCATATTCATCGCATTTGGAGCGTTACAGAATTGTGAATGAGAACCGCAGGCCTGTCACTCTCTGTCCTTTTGGGCTACGGTGGATGCTTTCGCACCTGTGTCTAATAACACCACAAAGGAATAATTTGCCTATCCTTCTTCTTCTACCTCCTCTTCCTCTTATGTTACCCCTTCCCCTTGCTGGTCTACCCCTACTACTTGTGGTCGGCATTGTATGCGGATTAAGCGTTATATTATGACCGTATGCTTTGCCTAACGCCAAGCCTACGTATTCAATGTAGCGTGATTCTGCAGTGTGATGTGTAGTGATTGAATATATGTATTAGACGAACAGGAACAAGTGATCTCCAAGCTACGTGAATTAACTAGAACACCCTGTGGTTGCGGGCGGTAGAATCACAACCACTCTATCCCCTGTCTGTCGTGATAGGCGACTAAAAGGGGCCCCAGGGGTTCTCATCTTTGGAGCGTGGGTTGGCGACTGCGGTACCCTTAGCTGAGTCTTACATTGCTTCCACTTACTGGTGCCAGGCTTCTCACTTTCATCCATCCTATCCGACCTCCGTTGGTCAACTCTTGATCTTTTCCGACTCCGACGGTATTACGCGTGGAGGCCTAGAGAGTCATTTTCAAGCCTTTCGTGGCCCTTATCTTTCTTTGGTCGATACCTTCATTTTTCGAAGTGTCGCATCCCTTCCATTTTCTCTCTGATTTGTGTTAATACAGGATGGTTGCCTAGTTGTACTTTCTCTTAAAACAATAATCACCACCACCACCACCACCACCACCACCACCACCACCGTTGAGCTAACGGGTTAAAATCCCCAGTCCGACCGGGATTCGCAGCCAGGGCCCTCAGAACTGAGGCAACAACGCTGACCATTCAACCAAGGAGCGCAACAAATATTTTGTCTTATACACGGTACACAAGTAGTAGGGGATAGAACAGCAAAGGGAAGAGGAAAAATAATACAGTAGGAAGAAGAAGAAGAAGAAGAAGAAGATGAAAATGAAAAAGCATAGGCAAATTACTTTTACCGGGCGAGTTGGCCGTGCGCGTAGAGGCGCGCGGCTGTGAGCTTGCATCCGGGAGATAGTAGGTTCGAATCCCACTATCGGCAGCCCTGAAGATGGTTTTCCGTGGTTTCCCATTTTCACACCAGGCAAATGCTGGGGCTGTACCTTAATTAAGGCCACGGCCGCTTCCTTCCAACTCCTAGGCCTTTCCCATCCCATCGTCGCCATAAGACCTATCTGTGTCGGTGCAACGTAAAGCCCCTAGCAAAAAAAAGGCAAATTATTCCTTAGCGGTGTTATTAGACACAGGTGCTAAAGCATCCACCAGAGCCTCCGTGGCTCAGACGGCAGCGCGCCGGCCTCTCACCTCTGGGTTTCGCGGTTCAAATCTCGGTCACTCCATGCGAGATTTGCGCTGGACAAAGCGGAGGTGGGACAAGTTTTTCTCCGGGTACTCCGGTTTTTCGCTGTCATATTTCATTTCAGCAACACTCTCCAACACTCTCTTCATCTGTCACTCGTTAATCAATGCCCCAGAGGAGTGCGACAGGTTTCGGCAGCCGTCACAATTACTATCCTCGCCGCTAGATGGGGCTTCATTCATTCCATTCCTGATCCGGTCGAATGACCTGAAACAGGCTGTGGATTTTCATATGCTGTACTTTATACAAAGTATTGTTATTGTGGTTGTTGTTGTTATTGTCGTCGACGTTGGCGTCGTTGTTTGGTTCACCCCTCGTAGGATCGGTTTCAAGACTATTTTTTTCTAAAGAGTGGCTCATATTAACGTCATGATGGTAGTGGTGGTTATTATTTTAAGCTTCTCGTCTGTTGGAAGCGGAAACCTGCGTTAAGTTGCGATGACGAATTCGTACACGAACACGCACGAAAGTGGCCGAACGATCCAAACCGCTGAATTCAAGCGGGACTGCGTCCATTGGAACCGGCGTTGTTCGTCAGTGAACTCACGAGTACCAGCGAACTGTCCAGATTGGTTTGGATTTTTAGGCCGAAGAGCTGCGTTTTATCGTCAATGCTGAAAATACGATACTTCTAATACAAGATGGGATGTATTTGTGGGGCCAGCGAGAGTCCAATTGCCACATGCGGGATGTGCAGAAGTTATTATGGAGTGAAGTTGCACGAGAAATGGGTGAGATAGGTAAATTTAATTATATATTTGTTCATTTTATACCACTTTAATTTATTCTTATATCTGAAGATACTTTACAACACAAGTTCGAAGTGTAATTTTCATTTAAAAAACTCTAGCAATATTTAGCCTATATTTTCCCGTCCGATCACTTCACCTACAGCTGATTATTTAAAAAAAATATATATTATATTATATATACTATATAATAAATCATTGTCTCCAGTATTCGAATTATAGAAAATATAAATGAAGTTTTTCATTTCAAATATATGTTATCATTCTAAACTTCTTTATCATACTGGTGAGAGAGAATCGTTTCCGCTATTTCTATTACCTTTCGCTGTTTCAAAACATAATCAGTCTGCAATGATATTGAACATTCTCTGGGATAAGAGAGGATTTCATCTGCCTGGTTGGGAATTAGGAAGGGAATGTTAAAACTGGAAGAAATAAGTAGAAGGGGAGAAATTCTCCAGGTTCCCATTTCAAAATAAACATTGCTTACCTGAAAGTTACAGTGAGACGTTCTTCAGGTGAAGCAGTTTCTCGAAAGTTACTGTACTTCTTTAACTGATATTGTACTTTATATAATATGTATCAAAATGTTTAATATTTTATGTGAAAATAACCGAAGTACTGTCTCTCGTCCTTTTCCAGATCAGCCCACGTACGTGAAAATTCACCAAACATTTGTCTTTTCGATAAAATATAATTTAACCACTCCCATCTCCTCTTCTGGGCTCTTGTCGCCAGAAGAGGTGTACGTCATACATAAAGATCACACAAATCTTCAGGAAGCGCCATCACTTCACGCATATACCAACTAAATAACTCGGCTGAATACGCAACCAAATAACGATAGCGTACGCCCGATTTCGGACGAACTGACTTCGCACAGATTCGTCCGAACTCGCAGTTCACAGATTTTCACTTCCAATGGACGAGAAGCCTAATGGGAATTCCAACAGGACAACAATTTCACAATCAGAGGAAGAACTGGAAGGGGTATTACACTTCCAAGAACGAAGGGAAAGGAAGTACCCCAAACGGTGAGAAAATGAAAGACAGCTTAGGCCTCGCAAACCTAATACCGTCGGTCTGAGAAGAGAACAAACGTTGATCAATGGAGGTCAGACATTTTCTACTTGTTTTACCTCACACCGTCACAGGCAGGTCTTAAGGCGACAATGGGATAGGAAAGGTCTAGGATTGGAATGGAAGGGACCGTGGCCTTCATTGACACAGCACCAGCTTTTCCTGGTGTGAAAATGGGAAACTACTGAAAATAATTTTCAGAACAACAGACTGTTGGGTTCGAGCCCACCAATTCTCGAATGTAACTTCACAGCTACGTGGCCTAAACCACACGGCTAAGTAGCTCGGTTGGTTTAGGATAGATGCAGGTGAATAGCCTTACACAAGTCTTGCTCCGAAGATGGGAATCTCTGTTACCTCCTACGACAGAAGAAGCTTCCGTGAATGTATATTGCCCCTACAGAGGCACACGTTAACCCCTTTGTAGCCCTAATCATGTGGTTTAATCATTATACTTTTGTATGATGTACTTTGTCGTAATGACAACCCATAAACTGGGAGGTACAGTAATTACGGTATCCGGCAAAACAAAAGATACTGAAATTATCACTCATTTGATGTCCATGTCTTCCTAGCAACGAAGTGTTTATTAAATATGACAGTTTGACATATTGTAAATTCATATTTTAAAGACATATTTGTTTTACGTTTTTCCGACGCAAATAGGTCTAATGGCGACGATGGGGCAGGTTAGGGAAAAAGACAGGAAAGGGCAAGGAGTAGGGAGGAATCTAAAGTGACTTTGTTTAAGGTACACGCCCAGAATTTTCCTGGCGTGAAAATGGGAAACCACGGAAAACCATTTTTACGGCTGCCGACAGTAGGGTTCGAACCCACTGACCCCCGAATGCAAGCTGACAGCAACGTGACGTAAACCGCGCAGCCGCTCACTTGATATGTTTGAATTCAGTGTTGTGTTAATATCTGCGGTTATGGTTTTCACAACAGAGGAGAAGCTATTTATCGTGGAACATTATTTTTGATCACACGGATGGGGCGTGAGAATGGGCTGAGTTTGCTTCAGTTTAAAGAACAATGCGAGGAGCGATTTAATGAGACACCAAATAAGAGAACAATATTATCTGTTGTAGACAATTTCCGATGGTATCAGTGAACACAAAGGGGATAACAAAGCGTACAATACCTCCGGTGTCGGCGCATAGCGTAGGCCCTACTCAAATGCATGGCTTAGGCACTGTACGGCGTCAAAGTAGTTATGTGCTCGTATCTCAGTCTCTGAGAGTAGTAGCAGCCGTCTCATTTGGAGCAGACAGGGCCTGCTCCGTGAGTATTGTAGCCCGTCAGCCTCATTACGGGCTTTGAGTGTTGTTTCTTGATGTTGTCTTCCTACCGGCGCTTGACGTACTGGTAGGTGGTGGCGGCTTTTCTTCCATTTCATGACTGGGCAGGATATGCCCTGTGCCCCGAAGGGAAGTTTAAAAGAGAGAGAAGAGAAGAAGAAGGAAAGATACAGGGCAGGACGAAGTGGGAGGAGATGTTATTAGGAGGGAAATGTATGGTGAGTGGGCAAGGCAAGTAAGGGGCAGGATTTTCTTCTTGCGGTCACCCATCCATATGATGACCATGGTCGATGTTGCTGCACGACAGGGTAGCATGACGCTACTATTTCGTGCTTCCGGAATGTGGGAGGATTCTGGAGTTGTCGTAACTTTTGCAGTTGGCATAACTGGGTGGGGTTATGCTGTAAGGACTGTCTAGAGACGAGGAGTTTAACTGGCTTGGCGGGAACTTTAGTGAAGGATTAATTGTCTACTTGGCATGGCTGGGGGGAGAGGCATGTTTTGGGTCGTGAGTAGGTTAAGAAGGAGCAGATGCAAGAGGGTGGGGGTGTGAGGGCTGGGTTGCGCGGTGAAGTCAGAGTTAGGTGGTCCTGGGTTCGATTCTCGAATTCTTGCGAGTACCAAAGACAATAACGTCATTGACCAAATACGCCAATGGGTTCGCCGAAGTTCTGCTCTGTAATAAAGTTGGAGGTCGACAATTCGGACCCCTTTTGTAATTTTCTGCACGTTATGGTGCTCTGGATAGCTTGGTGGAGGTTTCTTGACAAAATATTGAACGACATCCATTGCCATACCCGAAGCGTTTTAATTTTCTTTATTTGGGGCGTCGACCTAAGAAGATCTTTCGCCCCTACTTTGCACCATATGTTATAAAGCTGCGTGTATTTGGAAATTGCGGAAGTGTAAACTGGTGAATGCGAGGAAAGGAACATTAAGGACGACACAAACATCCAGTCTCCAGGCCAGGGATATTCATCATTTACAATTAAAAACCCCTAATCCGGCCGGGAATCGAATCCGGGGCCGTTGGGTGGCAGGCGAACGCGTTTCCCCCTACACCACGGGGCCGGACATGGCTAGAATTTGAACACGGCCACCATGATCAGAAGCCCTACAGCTTCCAAACCATGCATTTCCAGACATGGATACCCTCATAATAAATGATCTCTATACTGTCCCGCACAACATGATAAGCTTTGTCGCATTCATTCTGAATCACTTCATTCAGTACAATATTTTCTCCCAAAAGGTGTTGGTCTTTCCTTCATGAAACTATTATAGAGTCGGCAAGAGATATTTTTGAAATGGCCTGTAAAAATGCATGGCCGTAACTGTCTGAACTGAGGGCATTTTCCAAAGGAGAATAATGCTGTGTAAAATTTTAAGAAAACGAAAGAAAACATTCTTTTAAAGTTGGTGGTAGGTTGTCACTATTGTAACGGCCGCAGGGTTTGAGGGTTTTGTTGACTTACTTATTAAAAATAAAAGATAAATACCGTATTTACGCGAATAATCCCCGCCACCGAACAATCCCCGCACCCTAACTTTAGGTAGGCTTATTTTGAAAAAAAATGCCAACATTGACGCAAAAAAAACCGCTTTCCAATTTCGTGCCTCAATTTTTAAATAATGTGCGGGTACTATTCGCGTAAATATGGGTATTTACGCGAATAATACCCGCCACCGAATAATCTTGCACCCTAAATTTAGGAAGGCTGATTTTGAGAAAATGCCAACAATGCAAAAAAAAACGCACCTCAATTTCGTGCCTCATTTTTTTAAAAAAAATCTGCGGATATTATTCGCGAAAATACGGTAAGACGAGGATAATAAATGTTATTCAATAAAACGTGGTACAGTTGGAATGTGGGTAATAACTCTGTAAAATGGGTCTGTGATTTGAGAAATAAGGGACATAATTGAAGGGTTCGAGAGTAGTATTACGGGTAAAAGTAAGATCAATAAATGAATTGCCCAATGTGCTGGAATAGTTGCTCGGCACAACATTCAAATTAAAATAATGTTTAAGAAAATAAACGTCCAACTGAGCGCCCAAGTCAACACAGTGCCAGCTCCTAACGGAGTATGCATGTGACGTCAATCATTATTTTTCATTATTACATTTGTTATTCTATACAACTGACCACAGCTAACCTCCAACTGAGCACGCCATCTTATAACAGAGTATGTAACGTCACATATTTAGCACAGACTGATCTTGCCTTACTGTAAAGAGTTATTTCATGAAAAATTTTCATATTTTTTTTCTTGCAAAAGTAGCCTCCTTTTTTAATTGGCAATTGAGACATTAAAAATCTTAAATGAAATACTCTCGGGGATATACGCATTCTACCCAAACAATAAACGCGGTTTAAAATGTTTCTTTCCATGTTACCGTTGTCGAAGAACGTAAGTCTGCCTTAACAGTACAAGAAACTAGACGCTATTTTTGTTTAACTGAGAGCACTTTTCTTGAAACAGGTGACAGAAGGCTGAAATAAGAGACAATCCCGTTAAAAGAGGGACGTTTAATCACCGTACTCCATTGTAAACGGTCTAGAAGGTAGCCAACCTGTGAGCTAATAGGATATTATCATCTGCATTGGTGATCGTATTGATATGTATCCCACTGTACTACACCCCAATTTGTAATTTATCCTAGGCTCTTTTTAATATCCTGACAGAGTAAAGGTAAAGCATAAGTGGAAAAATAATGCATCCTTTCCGGACTCCCCTCCGAATTCCAATTTCCAACAATTTCATTTTTCAAAATCGAATCTGTGCTCTTTGTTTCCAAAACAAATTCCTGGCGATTTTCTTCTCCCCGCAGTTTTAGTTGAGTTTGAGAAACTCTTGATTTTGAATCTTATTTCGTTCTCATTTTGGCTCGGGATTCTCATACACCATAAATGACGTATGATGGAACCGGGAACGGCTACTTGTCTTTGAATGGAACATGGGGAACACCCGTAACTACGATAATATATGCAATACAACTGAACTGCGTCACATCCGTTCCAGTGGCTAACCGTGCGGAAAGAGACTGGATACGTTTCTGAGGGGAAACAGGCTTTACATTCCTGTAATATGACTCAGTCTGTGGGTTGTGTAGGAGGTGTCAAGCGTTTAACAACCTCAAGTAAGTGGGTGTACTGCTCAAGGAACAAAGTGATAAATGTAATTGTGATGCAACGGGGGACTACCGCCCAGGAAGCAGTAAGAAAGCTAGGATTCTCGCCACTCGGTACACACATTAAGAGTGTGACAGCCACATCTTTAGCAGCTTCCCATCTGTATCATACACACTTTGCTTTACGTCGCACCGACACAGATGGTCTTAAAGCGACGATAGGAAAGGAAAGGTCTAGGAGTAGGAAGAAAGCGGCCATGGCCTTAATTGAGGCACAGCCCCAGCATTTTCCTGAACAGAGATGGGAAACCACGGAAAGCCATCTTCAGGGCTGCCGAAGATGCCGTTCAGACCCACTATCTCCCGAATGCAAGCTCATAGCTGTGCGATTTTAAGCGTACTGGCCACCGGTTCAGAGGCTTCCGGGTTCGATTCCCGGCTGGACTAAGGAATTTAAATGCGCATTGCTAATTCTTATGGCTCTGGAACTGGGAACTTTTGTTTATCACAATACGCTTCTCTTCATTTCCATACAACGTATCACTCTTCCAACCACCTCTGAAACACGCGATAGTGAAGACATCCCTCTAAATATGGTTGGCGTTAGAAAGGGCAGCCGGTTGTAAAACTTTTTTACAATTTGTTTAACGTCTCACCGACACAGATAGGCCTTATGGCGACGATGGGATAGGAAAGGTCTAGGAGTTGGAAGGAAGCGGCCGTTGCTTTAATTATATTACATCTCCAGCACTTGCCTTGTGTGAAATGGGAAACCACGGAAAACCATCTTCAGAGCTGCCGATAGTGGGGGCTCGAACTCACTATCTCCCGGATGCAAACTCTCAGCTGCGCGTCACTAACCGCACGGCAAGCTCGCCGTAAAACTATGCTAATTCTACATTAAGTGAGACCCCAATAAACTGTGAAAAATGCCAGGGAGAATAATCCCATTACAATCTGGGCCTAGCTCAGGCTATCAGAGCGTGCTTGATTCACCAGAAAGGACATTTGTTCGACCCCCTCCCCCTCCCCAGGAAGTAACAAAATAGAATCGAGAATTCTACTTCCAGAGAGACGCATGGCCCTAAGATTCACTAAGCCTAAATCAAAAATAGTACAAGAATAATTACTGAGGGCAAATATAGTCAGACATAGAGCTAACCACTTATCACACTTAACATGCACCTTCATAGCTTGTACGGAAAAGGCTTTGTTCTAATGGCTAGCGAATTTTAAAATTTGGAGTAAGTATTTGAGGAACAAAACATCGTACTAACACAATGCGTTTACGTCAACTGATCAAACTTTAGAACACAGACATTGTAGAGAAAACCGTGGCATATACAGTACAGTGGTACAGTTTTCAGCTTTCTAAGACGGTTGCTGTCTAGCTAGATTGCCTGGAGATATTGGAGCCACGTGGTCATCAGCCGTCTTGCTTGGATATCGTGACCGCGTCCGTAGCCTCTCATATGAGACAGTACCTCTACCGGTCTCACGAGGCTGAGTGAACCCTGTTACAGCAGTAAGGCCAGACTTAAAATTCATGGACTGGCCTGGAATCGAAAACAGGGTCTCTGTTTAAGAAGCAGTCACACTACTCCTATATCACAGGGCTGGCCCACATATGCTCTAGCCATATTAGTTCTTTTTTTTTTCTTTGTAAGTGCTTTAGCAGGCTAGGAATTTGCCGCTACTTGCCTGACGTGAAGATAAACTATGGAATACCATCTTCAGGTCTTAGGATGGTATGGTTGGAACACACCATCCATTGAATAAAGCTTGGTGCTACTTACCCAACCCACAAGGAAGCAGAACTACCGCGATACAATCTATGAAGTTTCTTGGAGTATTGGAATGTAAAGGCTTCTCCTTTTTTGACTTCCTGACAGGGAACCGAATCCCCGTCCTTCCAGCCTAGGCAGTCCATAACATGTTCATATATGTATGCTCAGTCGCGAGCATTGCCTTATGGGTGCCGTCACGATCGTCCTGAGGATGGAAGCTACGAAGATGATAGGGATGTCATCGGTTAGGATAGGAATCGTCAAGAGTGAAGGGAACTCTCAGATCTATTTATCACCACCGGAGAAATATTCACCGCCGTCGGGATATCGAGGCTTGAGATGAATCATCTGCTGGCAATGTTACGAGCGTGGCCATATGAAGACTATCTGCCGGTAACTGCCGAGACGCCGAAGAAGAAGACGAATACTAAGCTGGCAATTATGATGAGCGCGGCCATCCGAGGGCTGACTGCCGACAGTGGGTAAGAGCAGTCAGGAGAGAAGAGAACCGGTAGCGACACTTGCCGCCGGAATGTCGAAACTGCGGAGGAATTATCTGCTGGCAGTGCGGTGAGAGAGGCCATCTGAAGAAGAACCGCCGACAGGAAGAGGCAGCGAAACGAGAAATGGAACTCGGAATGACAGCTACCGAACGTGGACTTTACTCAGCAAGGAAGCTGTGCCAGCACGAAACTGTATGCTGGTACGAGTCCTCAAAGTGACGTCGCGGGATCAACGGAAACACTGCAACGCAAACGCTTGCCCAGGAGACCGTGCCTGACAACCGTGCCCATTGTCAGAAAGTTGATAGGCAGTCAGGTAGAGTGAGAGCTGCTGCAATGGAAGGCTGGGATAGCGCCACGCTGAGGAGGGACCAGCTTGCGAATGTGGGCGTTGGATAAATCCTGAGGGAAGTCAAATATGGACAGCTACCAACTTGAAGGACATTGCCGAGCGTAGTACGTAGAAGGCATACTGGGTCATTCAAAGCCATTACAGGTCAACGATGACTTGTTGACGCGTATATGGAAGTCAGCCAACGGCAAGAACAAGGTCGTCAAACTAGTAATTCCAAGGGCAAAAGTATGCAGGAGATGATTTTACAACACTGAGGCACTTCGGCAGCCACCTTGGGTTCAATAACACCTTGGATCGAGTCCAGCGAAGCTACTACTGCGTACACCTTATGGTGGACGTTGAAAGATTGTGCCGAATGTGTGACATCTGTGCAGCAAACTGAGGCCCTAGAATAGAGGCTGGATGCTGCAGTGCGACGTTTGACCGCCATTCGAGAGGATTGTAGGACAATGTCCCATGTTGGACATTGAAATATTTATCTACTTCTAGGCATGGACAATTTCACCAAGTTGTGTGATGTCTACACCATTCTCAGTCAAGATGCGTCTACAGTCGCTGACTCCTTGCTGAAGAACTTCTTCTATCATTTCGGTGTCCCGAGAGAGCCGTTCAGCGATCAGGACAGGTCATTCTAGTCAATCCAAACGAAGGAGTTCTGGAGTGTCTCGGTGTACGCAAGACCTGAACGACACCTCTGCACCCGCAGTCAGACTGCATGGTAGAATGGTTCGTGGGACAGTCGAGGAGCACTAGGGGAAGTTGATATGGGACAGTAGAGGAATAGGCTGATAGGATGTCTTTCTTCCTGATAGCCTACTGTGCATCCGCTTACGAGATGATAGGCAAGACACCCTCCAGCATAGCTTTCGGGAGAAAGCTTCGCCTGCATGTGACCTAATATTCGGGACGGCTCCGGAGCAGGCTACGCGTGTGAACTGGTTGAGCGGCACAATGACATCCATGAGTATGATCGACTATACCTGAAGTTAGTTAGTGACCGGTTGAAGGTCCAGTATGATCTGCAGGCGAATTCCGTGGAATTCCAAGAAAGTGACCGTGTGTGTGTCTACACCGATCCGTACGGACAGAAAAGAAAGTGCCGAAGCTCCAGTCGCTGTGTGAAGTTCCCTGTATCGTTATCACCAGGATTAATTATGTAGTCTACAGGATTCAGTGACCACCCCGAGGGAAATTCATGGTCGACCACGTAGACCAGTTTGCGCGTTATCGTGGAGTTGCTCGAGACGAGCAGCTTTAAGTTGGGAGCATTGTGACAAGGCTAGTGTAGGGCAGCCTGCATCAATTCCACGAGATAAAATAATTTCGGCGCAGTTACAACAATGCGAACGGGACCAAAACAATAGCGCCGATGAGTTCTTTAAGCTCGCGATAAAGGAGCACCTAGACGAAGCTAAACTATGATTAACAATGGACCAGATGTCCAGAATGGTCTGGGATTGGGAACTACTAGAATCTTCTACAGGTTTTTACAAAGAACGCAGCTGGCAGACGCCGATCAGTCTGGGGTCAGTCTCGAGTGAGACCGACTTGGCAGTGTCAATTGTAAGCAAACCGTCGTGAGTCAGTGATGAGTCATTCGTCGAGAGTGAATCCGTCAGACGGCTACGCGGTTAACAAGGCTTGTTGGTTGGGAACTGTTCTGGAACGATACTGCACTGTGAGAAACCATGAGGAGTGCGATCGCCAGAAAGAATGAGTGAGTAGAGAACAACTACGTATGTCGGTAGAAACACTCAAACTCTTGTGATGTAATTAACTGTAAATACGTAATTAACTGTAAATAGCACTGTAATAAATTTAACGAACGGAGTGGCCACTCGTGTTAACGCGCTACAGCAATGAGCTAAAGCTCTGAATTTGGGAAACGCGTGCGCTCGAACCCCAACGTCGGTTGTCCCGAGAATGGTTTTCTATAGAATCCTATTTTCAATTCCAGCCAAATTCGGGGCAGTTCCTATTCATAGGCCACAGCGGATTCCTTCCACCTCCTTACCCAATTCCATTCACCATTCATTTCATCTTCATGAGCTTCTCAACTGAGGTTGGCGTCAGGAAGGGCATTCAGTGTAAAAAAAAATAGAAAATAAAAAGCATATAAATTCATCTCACCTCATCCCCTATCCCGCATCAAGAAACGAGACTACACTAAAGTATTGTAATAAATTTCGTGGTCAGTAAAACGCACTACCTCCCTGTGTAGTAATTTTATTTTTAAGGACACTGATAGCCCGTAATAATAATAATAATAATAATAATAATAATAATAATAATAATAATAATAATAATAATAATAATAATAATAATAATAATAAGTTAACATATCATTCCCTCTTAATGGTTGGCGAAGTCATTTGCCGGCAATTTTGCTCTGAAGATGACTACTCAACACAATAAATCGCAGACGTAGCTCTCCTTCATTCAATAAAGTCCCAGTGACTGTACGAGTGCTAAGCCTACTGCAATCGGTACAATAGCTCGATAATAGGCGACGTTTTAGTGTACTGCATGCTTACCACTCTCTGCAACAGTAATTGTTCAAAATAACTTTTTTTTGAATGGATTCAATTAGGTAAAAGTACAGTGTACAGTATGGCCTATACGTACGACTTTACCTTACTTGCAGACTGTGCTGAAAGCCTGGAATCTAATGTCTTGGAGCTTGAAAAAGGGTGAACGAGAATGGTATGAAAATTATCGTTTCCAAGACTAAAGCTATGTCAGTTTGTAGGGAACCTAAGAGGACTGAATTTCAGATAGGGAATGCAAGACTGGAACAAGTGAATCATTTCAAGTACTTAGGATCAGTATTCTCTGAGGACGGTAGTATAGGTGTAGCAGAGCTAAAGCAGTGAGCTCGCAGTTAAGATCAACGGCATTCTGTAGAAATGAGTCTTCGGATGGTACTTTATCCATATCAGTCTGTTGAGAGACCGACGTTACTGTACGGAAGTGAAAGGTGCGTGAGCTCAGGATATCATCTTCATAAGTTGGAAATAACAGACATGAAGGTAGTGAGAATAATTGCCGGTAACATAGGTGGGAACAACGGCAGGCAGACGCTAGGATGAGGGGATAAAGGCTAAGTTAGGAATGAGTGCGATGAATGAAGCTGTGTGTACAGTGTTATCCAGCTACAGTTGTGGGGTGATGAGAGGGGAACGGAAAAGAAATCGAAAAATAATAGGCTCGGCCATGGAGGGTCAAGAGAAGCAGAACGAAGCCGAAACGAACGTGGTTGGACTCAGTTTTAATCCTTTAAAGGAAAGAAATCTGGAACTAAACGAATCCACGGAGGTAATTGCAAATGAAGGATTGTGGAGGGGTTAGTTAATTCACGGAAGCTTACAGCCTAAACGCTGAAAGGCATACCAGTCCATGGTGAAGATTAATATACGTATAATGAAATTAAATGCCGTACGTGGGGTTTTCTTCTGAGGAAGAAAAACAAACAGTAATCCTTTCTGGAGGAAGGAGTCATTTTAATACATTTGTAGTCGGCTAATCAGTCATGATGATGATGCTTGTTGTTTAAAGGGGCCTCACATCGAAGGTCATCGGTCCAATCAATCAATCAATCAATCAATCAATCAATCAATCAATCAATCAATCAATCAATCAATCAATCAATCAATCAATCAATCAATCAATCAATCAATCAATCAATCAATCAATCAATCAATAGTCAGAAAGTAAGTAACTTTTCACCTTAAATTGAGTAAGCAATATCTGAGACGTAAACTACGGTCATCTGTGAGAGAATATAGATGTTATCTCCTACTCTTGTACTAAACTAAGACGTGAATTCATATTTCGGGACTTTACAGGACCAGGAATGTATTAGCAGGTATTAAAGGGATTGGATCTCAAGAAAACATCATTGATGAATCATGCCAGGCATTACATGCTATAAATATATAAATGATATAAATATAAGATTGAAACAATTGAATCACAAATACGTCATTGATGAATCAGATAACGATGAAAGTGTGTTTTGATCAAGAACCACGATGGAGGAAAACTATACGGTAAATTCGCAATATATGTAAGCTACAAAATTACACTTGACGTTTTAAATTTAAGCATGCAGACAGGATCTGCATCGAACTTGATATTGATACAATAGAATGGACTGAAGAAAAGGGAAACGAATTAAGAAACTAAAAAAAAATATAGAAACTAAGAAACACGCGAAGAAACTCAAGGGCAGAGGAAAGAGGAAGAAAGAAGGAAGGAAGAAAGATAATTACAGTTTAAGAATTGAATTATTCAATGGATAGATCTCAAGAGGTAACAACTTGACAAGATGGTCAGAATATACTGGCGTCAACGTGGTCAGCGTAACGATATTATCGACCTATAGTTAAATTTTTGAGACCGTATCCGCTTCCCGAGGTTTCAGGTGGCTCCTTAGTTCGTCTCACGAGACTGAGTGGACGGTGATCCAGCCCTCACTTCAGAATTTAAATCCCTGTAGCGGACGGGAATCGGACTCTGCGCCTCCGGATAAAATGCAGGTGCACTGCCCCAAAAGTACTGGGCTAGACAACTTGTCAAACGTACATCAGCGACAGCCGTTCGAAATGTGGCTGAGAGGGGCTGCATACAGATCCTTACGGTGCTGCACTACTGAGAACTTGTATAGGTTTCACCTATGTAAAGTTCGGATGTTAAGGAAAAGTGATTATTTCATTCCTGAGGCCATTTTACCCGAAATCTGAAAGATAACTGTAAGTGATGGGTTCCTGACCATTTAAAGCATTTTATGTTGCATATAAATGCATATTTCGATCAATTTTTTGGTCATATTTTGCTCATTTTAGTGATGTAAGGTCATATTTGGTTACATTTTGAACATTTTTATTTAAGTTGAGGCGTCGTTTTTCTTTCTTTCTTTCTTTCTTTCTTAATCTGTTTACCCTCCAGAGTTAGCTTTTCTCTCAGAATGAGCGAGTGATCCCACCTCTACCGCCTCAATGGCAGTGTCCTGGAGATTCAGACTCTGGGTCGGGGATACAACTGGGGAGGATGACCAGCACCTCGCCCAGGTGACCTCACCTGCTATGCTGAACGGGGCCTTGAGGGGTGCACCCATAAGCGAATTTTCACAGGGGGGATGGGATGTTTGGAAGGGACAGCCAAGGAAGAGGGAAGGAAGCGGCCGTGGCCGTAAGTTAGGTACCATCCCGACATTTGCCTGGAGGAGAAGTGGAAAACCACGGAAAACCACTTCCAGGATGGCTGAGGTGGGAATCGAACCCACCTCTACTCAGTTGACCTCCCGAAGCTGAGTGAACCCCGTTCCAGCCCTCATACCACTTTACAAATTTCGTGGCAGAGTCGAGAATCGAACCCGGACCTCCGGGGGTGGCAGCTAATCACACTAACCACTACACCACAGAGGCGGACGGCGTCGTTTTTAACAAGGCAAATGTTATCTGCGCCTATTTTCAAAGAGGATTTCAAAATACTGCAGTAGATATCTTTTTCTTTCTTTTCCCGAAAGAGACGCTGTACGAACGTACGCCGACAGATACGACAAAGCTTGCTAATACTTCATTTTAGTTTATTTTTAGGGAAATAGAATGATAAATGCTTAAGTCATATTTTACCATTTTTAGGTCATATTTAGCTAGTTGTCAGGGCAAATTTGCTTGCATATTTTGAACTTCTTTAGGTCATAAACTTCTGAACCCTAATAATACAATGTTACAGCTCCAATTTCCCTGTGGGTAGGCGGGGTGCGGATACAACATACCGATTGGTATATCCTGTCTGTCACAAGAGGTGACTAAAAGTGGGACTGCCGGGCTGAGGGGCTCAGACAATTAAGGCGCTGGCCTTCTGACCCCAACTTGGCAGATTCGATCCTGGCTCAGTCCGGTGGTATTTGAAGGTGCTCAAATATGTCAGCCTCGTGTCGGTAGATTTACTGGCACGTAAAAGAACTCCTGCGGGACTAAATTCCGGCATCTAGGCGTCTTCGAAAACCGTAAAAGAGCAGTTAGTGGGACGTAAATCAAATAACATTAAAAGTGGGACCGGGTCTCACAACTGGCGAGCCTGGGTTGGTGACCACGATTCCCTTATCTGCTTGTGTCAGTCTCCTCACTTTCATCTTCGTTCTTCGATTTCCTTTAGTCCACTCGTGCTCTTTTCCGACCTCGACTATATCAGGTTTGTGAGGCATTTTTACTCCCTTTGTGGCCCTTCCCCTCCTTTTGCCGACATCTACATTCTTCGAAGAATCGGAACTCTTCATTTTCCTTTCTATAGTGTTGACTGTTGAGAGAGAATGGCTGATTGGTGTACTCCTCTTAAAACAATAATCACTTCACCACTTTCAGCTCCAAAACTATTCTCTGCGCCGGGCTGAGTGGCTAAGACGGCTAAGGCGCTGGCGTTCTGACCCCAACTTCGCAGGTTCGACCCTGGTTCAGTCCGGTGTATTTGAAGCGGCTCAAATACGTCAGCCTCGTGTCGGTAGATTTACTGGCGCGTAAAAGAACTCCTGCGGGACAACAAATCGTCAAAAGTAATTAGAGGGACGTAGAAACTAACACATCATTTATTATTACTATTCACAATAAGGCAGAATTTCAACCCTTCCAGTCTGATGGAGAGCCGCTACTGCGTGTGCGTGATAATAAGAAGGCCCTAGTTGAGTCCATCATAGCGTCCATTTAACTGTCAGAATTTCCTTTATTGACTTTCTGGACGAGACTCCGTTGGTTATCCTTCTCGACCACAACGTTATTAGATTTACTGGACCAAGAATCTTTTATTTCTCTCCACATTTCTTGAAGTATTTAACTTCCTTTAGCTGATGCCCGACTCTTCAAGGAACCTGCCTGACCTTTACCTCTTCTATCTCTTCTCAGAAGTGTGGTGACTCTCCGAGACACAACCCTTCTCCAATTTTAATGCATATTGCTACTCGAACTGCATTTCGGGAACTGTTATTAGTCACTTCACAAATCTGGCCTGACCAGCGTCGAGGAATTTAATCTCTTTGTCTTGAAGAGTTTAATTTACCCTCCATTACTAAGAGTTCGAGGTTGTCTCTTGATACTTTCTTTCTTAATCCGTTTACCCTCCAGGGTTGGCTTTTCTCTCCGACTCAGCGAGGGATCCCACTTCTTCCATCTCAAGGGCGGTGTACCGGGACGTGAGACTTTGGGTGGGGGATACATCTGGGAAGGAGGACCAGTATCTCGCCCAGGTGGACTTACCTGCTATGCTGAACAGCGGCCTTGTGGGGGATGGGAAGATTGGAAGGGACAGGCAAGGAAGAGGGAAGGAAGCGGCTGTGGCCTTAAATTAGGTACCATCCCGGCATTTTCCTGAAGGAGAAGTGAGAAACCACGGAAAACCACTTCGAGGATGGCTGAGGTGGGAATCGAACTCCCTTTACTCAGTTGACCTCCCAAGGCTGAGTGGACCCCGTTCCAGCCCTCGTACCACTTTTCAAATTTCGTGGCAGAGCCGGGAATCGAATCCGAGCCTCTGGGGGTGGCAGCTAAGCATTTCACTCTAACTACTGCACCACAGCGAACGTCTTTTGATACTAAGTGGCCAAATTGGTGCAATATCTTCCCTTTGATATGTATTGCACTCGCTTCCTATCTTGTCTATAGGGCGTACCTGCGAACAAGACGTTGATAAAATAATTTGGGGCTGCTCATGCAGCATTCGGGCTGTTAATGCACAGAGTCTTCGTGAATAACGACTTAAAACTAGATACCGAACTCATGGTGTTCAAAGCTGTTGTAATTTCCACGCTGTTGTATGGCTGTGAAACTTGGACACTCGATCGCCGTGATATCAAAAAACTTGAGCGCGTCCACAAATAGAAAATGAGATGTCTGTCTGTCTGTTAGGTCATCAGCCCAGAGGCTGGTTGGATCCTCAAATAGCATCACTAAAGGTTATGCAGTTATAAGGAAACCCCAAAAACCAATGACAGCACCAAAATGAGGCGTACTAGGCAAGATGAGGAGTGAGGTAGTTTGCCATTGCTTTCCTCACTGGGTCAGAAAGTATTTTTGCAGCACGATTGACCCTATGAGCAGCACCTTTCGTAACACTCAGACGCACTAGTCGTGCTCTGAATGTCATTACTCAGCACTACCCATACCCCAGCAGCTTCCATATTGTCACAGCCATGTATGTAGACTGGGACTTTGGTGGAAGCTACACTTGACTCTGGCCTGTGTCAAGAGATGGATGCAAAAGTACTGGATCCATCATTAAATGACAGCAGGCAGAAGAAAATGAGATACATCTTGTATATTAAGTGGGAGGACTATGTAACTAACACGGCAGTTCTCGACAAAGCGCAGTTAAATAGCATTGAGGTAACATCATCGCTCATCAACTGAGATGGTTAGGCCATGTTCACCGCATGGGTGATACCAGGCTTCCCCGCCAAATTCTTAGGTGAACTTTGCTCCGGCAGTAGACCTCATGGAGCCCTTCTTAAGCGTTTTAAGGACCAGCTGAAACACATCATGAAAACGGGTGTAAATATACAGACATGGGAAGAATGTGCTGTGGACCGTTCACTGTGGCGGAACACTACTTCCACCGCTGTCAACTTGTTTGAAAGAGAACGCCACAGACATCAAGGGGCCAAGCGACAAGCAAGGAAGCTCCGTCAGTTACAACCCCGCCCTGCTGCATCCATTCAGTGTGATTTGTGTGGGCGTACGTTTTATGCCAGGATTGGTCTGTTTAGTCATCGCAAACACATCTATAAACTGAGTTGAACTGGTCAATGTATACAGGAAGAAGTTATATATACTCGGATCGAGTTACAGCCGACGACAATGACTCGCTGCCTAGTTAACGGTAAGTGCATTCGTACGTTTTCCAGTTCTGGGGGCGCTCAATAGTTTGCGATAACACCACAGTACAAAAATATTGGTATACTTTCGATCGACTTTTGCCAAACTCCTTGCCTGGATGGTCAGCGTTGAGGCCTTCAGTTCAAAAGGTCCCGGGGTCGATTCCCGACCGGGTTGGGGATTTTAATCGCCTTTGATTAATTCTTCTGGCCCGGAGACTCTTCATATTCAGACAACACACTACACTACCAACCACAACAGAAATACCCAATAGTGTTTACATCCCTCCCTCCATCCCGGGTAGGCTTTCCGGACGTAAAACAGGGTCAAATCCACATGTGCGATACAGTTCGCACCTGCAACCCTACAGATGTGGGAAAAGCGGTAGAGAAATAAGAAGAATTTCCTTACTCTCTTCCATTTTCTCCTTCTGTTTATACCGAAGGGCAATGATAGTTCCATCCTTTTACCCTTCAAAGAACAACTTCAAACCCCACCGTAAATATCATCTGAATGTCCAGTGTAGACGCAGTACTCGATTGCATTTTCCTCCTCCTCCTCTAATCCCCTTCCCTCATTTCTTTGAGAGAAAAGCGCACCAATATACAGACATTGAATAACGTACTGCTGCCATTATGGGGTCATCAAATCATAAAGAATAAAGAGAACACTTACCTCATGATCCAGTCGAGGGCGAAACTTGTGCCTCTCGCGTGCTGTCGAACCTAGGAATGCTACTATGTCTGGCCATCGCTCCGGATAATAATTCGGTGGAAGTGTGTGAGACGGATTTATACTGATAGTTGCAGAACCTGTATTTGTGGTAAAATCGGTCTTAAGAAAGTTGATGAGTCTCCCTCTGCATCATCCAGTTCTCCTGCGTAGGAAGCCCAAAATATATCGACATTATTTATCACCTGAATGATTGGAAATGCCTAATAATAATAATAATAATAATAATAATAATAATAATAATAATAATAATAATAATAATAATAATAACTAGTTGATACCCGGCGTGCGCAGCTACGCTTCAATAAATAAAAGGTGCTTTTTAATTAATTTTACTTTATGCATCTTTATTAACATTTTTCTTCATTATGTTTGGTTGTTTTGTTATTTATATATTTATTATTATATTTCCTTGTAATATCACTTACAAAACAAAGTAATTTATTTTAAATTTGTTCTATTTTTTATTCCTATGTCTATTAATTTGATCAAACTATTTCTGTACGCTTACATAAATGGCGATTTATTTGATGATACATGATGTTCATTGCAACGCGAGTGGATACATGACATTCTTTGTTTTTCCATCTGGTGGGAAAATGAACAGATTTGTCGCCAATGGGTTGCCTAGTTACATGAAAGTACATCTTGAACACGGCATGCTGGAGTGCTATTTCCAAATAACAGGCAATGAGTTGCCTAGTTACATGAACCTCCTAGCACAAGAAAGGTAGGCCTACTCCATAAAACACGGTGGCGTGTTCCCTTCCTCCTATATACAGCATTTCTTACCGGACTGTCATGATACAGAGTAAATCGCTGTCGCCAAGCGAAAATCCGATCAAAGTCGATCCATATCTAGGTTCAACTTTGTAATTAAATGAATTACATAAGATAAATATATTTCCGTTGATTTTTCAAGAAATGCAAGGTTTTTCCTGTATTACTGAGACGATTTGGAAGATTTTAGTACAAACAGCGCCTTTTAACCCTCTCTGGTTTAAGAGTATGTTTTTGTGATACATACACGTTAGCGTTTTATATATATGTATATTATTATTATTATTATTATTATTATTATCATAATAATAAGTGTGGCTATTATTAACCTGGTGCAGCCCTCGATCGTGCAGTTTGAGCCGTGTAGCTATTTGCTTGCATTAGTTAGATGGTGGGTTCGAATCCCACTTGCAAGAACACGTTCTCCTCCAGATAAGGGAATTAGCCATTTACGCTTAAAATTCCACGACATGACCGGAAATTGAGCTCAGGGTCCCGATGACCGAAGGCCAAACGCTGATCAATCTGCAGCAAAGCCGGACTATATAATGTAATGATTAAATCAAGATATAAAGGCAATACTCGCATTGATTTAGGATTTATATAATGGCTCCTGTCCAATTTGACAATGTCCAATTTCCGGCTCTACGAGGGAGAATGTATACCGTTATAGAAGGATTAGAAGGGAGTTCATTAATCCTTTTACTGGCAACTGAGAAAATTGTTTAAAATCTCATTCTGGGATATCGTAACTTGGTTTCGTGCGGTATCTAGTTTCATTCTCGGCGAAATACCAGTACAGACTTGAGAGTTAAACATGCCATTATACAGACTTCAAACTCAGTAAATCTTCATCATTATCATCATCATCATCATCATCATCATCATCATCATCATCATCATCATCATCATCATCATCATCATTGCGACCCATCAGTGTTGATGATTATGGGCTCTGGATACCAATTCTAGACCCATATCGAGTGCGTTGATCATGCAGTTTGAACCTTGTAGCTGTTAGCTTGCATTCGTTAGATGGTGCGTTCAAACCTCACTGGCGGCAGCCCTCAAAGGGGGTCGTCCATGGTTTCACATTTTCACCACCAAATTTATGGGCGTAAAATCAAAAGACCTGCACCAGGCCTCTCCGGAGGTCACACGCCATTATTATTATTACCAAACAAACTGAACTTTAATTAACGCAACAGTCGCTTCCTTTCAGAGTTAGCCCTTTTACATCCGGCGTCATGAGGGCAGTACCCTCTGTCCCTGTATCACTTCAGTGTCTTGGCTTACCAAGGCGACTATAGAAAATGTCCAGAATTCTTAGGAATTGGTGTCTTATAAGAAATAGCTCAACTAATTTGTAAGGGTTGGAAAACGGTGCAGTAATTAATGCTTTACGTATAACGCCACCTTCGTTACACGACAGTGAACCATTGCATATGGCTGTATTCTGTTAGCAACGCAGTTTTGTTTCTGAAGTGACGATATACTCAAGGGCAAGAACGGTCCACTGTGAAAACTAAATGTTTGTCCGAGTACAAAAGTCGCATTGTGTTCGCTGATCGGTCAAAGTCGAACAGAGTCTAAACCAGTTTACGCAGACCTCTAAATCACACGACCTAATAACAAAAAAAGCAATGAACAGAAGACGGTGCGGACTAGGGAGCGGTGGTAAGTGTACAACGTCAAGTAGGGATGACATAAAAATATTATTGTTGATATGTAGAAGTATTGTAAAGAAAGGAATATAATTAAATCATTTAATAAGTATATAAAGCAGACCCGGCCAACAGCTGAAAACTGCAGATGATGATGAATAAGTATATACTTACCAGATATTGTAATAGGAGTTGAGTCATGGCTGAGAAATGGTATAATGGATGCAGAAAATTTCTCACGAAACTGGAGTGTTTATCGTAGAAACAGGATAGGAGTGGCAGGAGGGCGAGTATAATTTTGGTGAAAACAGAATTTGTAAGCTACGAAAACTTTAAAGGTGACAAACATAAAATTCTAGGTGTAAGGTTCATTCATGAAGATAATAGGCAACTTGATGTTTTAGGAGTGTACAGACCTTGAAAGAGTGACCCAGACGCTGATTCAGAATTATTTGATAAGATAATCAGGTATGTGGAAAACGATACGGAAAGGAACGTGATTGTAGCAGATCTCAATTTACCAAATGTCAATTGGAAAGGTAATGCGAACGACATGAATCATGACCAACAAATGGCAAATAAGTTAATCTGGAAAGGACAGATGAATCAGAAAATGATGGAACCAACTAGAGGGAAGAATATTCTGACGTGGTGCTGATAAAATAGATGAGCTCTATAGAGAAATTAATGTAGCAAATGGTATAAGTGATCACGAAGCTATTTTTTTCGTAGTTAAAAATAAATGTGATAGAAAGGAAGGTGGTAAAAGTAGGACTATCAGGCAGCACCATATGGCTGATAAGATAGGCACGAGGGAGTTTTTTGAAAGTAATTACGACCAGTGGAAAACGGTAAATAAAAATGTAAACAAACTGTGGATGGGTTTAAAGCAATTGTTGAGGAATGTGAAAACAGGTGTGTAGCTTTGAAGGTGGTAAGGAATGGTAAACAGAGAAATAAAGAGACTACGAAGGAAGTGCAGGCTGGAAAGGAATAGAGTTAGGAATGGCTGTGGAAGTAAAGAGAAATTGAAGGAACCTGCCAGGAAATTGAATCTAGCGAAGAAGTCAGCTTAGGATAACATAATGGCAAGCATAATTGGCAGGCATACAAATTTTAGTGAAAAAATTGAAGGGTATGTATAGGTACTTTGAGGCAAAAACAGGTTCCAAGAAGGACATTCCAGGAATCATCAATGAACAAAGGGAGTGTGTATGTGAGGATCTTCAGAAGGCAGGAGTATTCAGTCAGCAGTACGTAAAGATTGTACGTTACAAGTAAAATGTCCAGATAGAAGAAGTGACTAATACTAAAGAAGTATTGAAATTTACCTACGATAACGAAGACATTTACAATAAGATACAAAATTCGAAAACTAGAAAAGCAGCTGGAATTTGTATGATTTCTGGGGATATACTAAGGACAATGCATTGGGATATAGTACCATATCTGAAGTACTTATTTTATTACTATTTACATGAAGGCAGTTCGGGTTTAGGAAAGGTTATTCCACTATTCAGATTGTAGGATTCCAACAAGATATAGCAGATATCCTGGATTGGGGAGGTCAAATGGACTGTATCGCGATTGACCAATCCAAGGCATTTGACAGAGTATATCATGGGAGATTACTGGTAAAAATGAGCACAATTGGACTAGACAAAAGTGTGACTGAAAGGGTGGCTATATTTCTAGATAATAGAACTCAGAGAATTAGAGTAGGTGAAACATTATCTGATCCTGTAACCTTTAAGAAGGGAATTCCTCAAGGCAGTTATTGGATCTTTATGTTTTGTTATATATAAATGATATGAGTAAAGAACTGGAATAAGAGGTAAGGCTTTTTGCGGATGATGTCGTACTGTATATAGTAAAATAAATAAGTTACAATATTGTGAGCAACTGCAAAAGACCTCGACAATGTTGTGAGATGGACAGAAGGCAATGGTATAATGATAAACAGGGTTAAAATTCCGGTTGTGAGTTTCACTATCATTTAATAAGGTAAGGTAAGGTAAGGTAAGGTAAGGTAAGGGTGTATTCTGCCCGAAGGCAAGTCCGAACCTCCTCAGAGGTGTGCATGAGCCGGAGTTTACGGACAGTAGGATGGCCAGTTCCTTTCCCCTCCTCCCTTCCCTTACCCCCCCCCCCCGCCCAAACAGCGCGTGGCAACCCATCCAAATCTCGACCACGCCCAATGTTACTTAACTTCGGAGATGTGACGGGATCCGGTGTTTCAACAGGGCCGCTATTGGCTTATTTAATAAAGGACTAGGTAAAACACAAATAGCGTATCTTCCACCTGGGCGACTGCCCTACATTCAGATCATTGGTGATTGATTGATCGAAACTTTCCTGATACATCTTTCAGAAGTAGTTTTACGTAATTTCATACATAATAATTATACATGCCTTGCTGCATTGAAAATGAAAATCCACAACCTGTTCCAGTCATTTGACCGGGTCAGGAAAGGAATGAATGAAGCCCCCTTTCAGCGGCGAGGATGGGAATTGTGCCGTCTGTCGAGGCCTGTCGCACTCCTCAGGGGTAATGATTAATGAATGATTAGTGAAATGAAATGAGATTGCAGAGTGTTGCTGGAATGAAAGATGGCAGGGAAAACCGGAGTGCCCGGAGAAAAACCTGTCCCGCCTCCGCTTTGTCCAGCACAAATCTCACATGGAGTGACAGGGATTTGAACCACGGAACCCAGCGGTGAGAGGCCGGCGTGCTGCCACCTGAGCCACGGAGGCTGCCTTGCTGCATTGAGTCTACGAATTTACTAAATGCCTCGACCATCCCATACTTGTAGAGCTGTGGCCTCGATTAGTTCCATTACAAACTGAATGCAACCATCGTTATCTTGGTCTCCCTCTTCTTTTCCTGTCAGGCTTCACGGCTAAATGGTTAGCGTGCTGGTGTTTGGTCCAGAGGGGCCCGGGTTCGATTCCCGGCCGGGTGGGAGATTATAACCTTAATTGGTTAATTCTGTTGGCTCGGGGGCTGGGTGTGTGTGTGGCGTATTCAGCATTAGAAATCATCCTAGGTAGGGGCCTCATCTTCACAGATATGCAGGTCGCCTAATATGCCGTCTACGAGAAAAAGACCCGCACCAGGCCTCTCCGGAGGCCACACGTCATTATTATTATTATTATTATTATTATTATTATTATTATTATTATTATTATTATTATTATTATTATTATTATTATTATTATTTCCTAGGGAACTTATACTCCTCCATTCGCCTCATGTTAGTCACATAATGGCATGTGATTTTTTTAGAGTGCAAGGTAGATCTCCGTATCTCCACTTGGTAAACCCTGGACAACGTCTCAAACGGCTAAGTGATCTACATATTTGGCACGCGATGCCTAACGTGAGGAAACAAAGTCGTGCTTTTTGGAATGAACATGAGCAACTCTTCAGTACTTCAGTTGAACGCTGGAATAAAACTTCAAGCTAAGAAAACCGAGTTATACCTGTATGATACTCTTATCAAACACAACATTGATATATTTGCAATAATGAAAGCAAATATTTCCGATGAGAAGCTTGACTTTTATCAATTTACAGCATGTACGTCATACTTGGTAAGGTAGGAGCAAGTTGGCAGTGGCATGCTGATTGGAGAAGGAAACAGCCTCACAGTTGAAGAAAACCGAGCGAGTTGGTCGTGCGGTTAGTGTCGCTGATTGTAGTAACGCCAAATTCTCGTACATGCAAGCCCGCTGAGTGAAATGTTGTCACATCATAAAAAGGTTTACACTCGCTTTGAATGGAGAAGATATTTTACGGGCTTGTGGACCTGAGCGACAATGGGATAGGAAAGGGATAGGATTGAGGAGGAAGCGAATTGGATTCGGGAGATAGTTGGTTCGAACTCCACTGTCGGCAGCCCTGAAGAAGGTTTTCCGTGGTTTCCCATTTTCACACCAGGCACATGCTGGGGCTGCACAGATGTTTCCTTCCAACTCCTAGGCCTTTACTGTCCTATCGTCGCCATAATACCTATGTGTATCTTTGCGACGCAAAGCAAATTGAGAAAAAAAAAGCTGTTGGGTAAGTAGTTCCCAGCATTCCAATATTTCACCAAAAAATAGGTCGTACATTTTTAAGGAATACGCTCTTCTATAGTAATCGAGACGCCGGCTATGAAAGCTGATACACTCACATTCGTTTCTTCGGATACGGATATTTCAACAACCGTCTCATGTGGTTTACCGACCTACAAAATAATCTATCAATATTTGAGAATATTTCGTAATCTACATTGCTGTGCTACAGAACTGTTTAATACAAACAAAACCGGGCGAGTTAGCCTCTCGGTGAGGGGCGTGCGGCTGTGAGCTTGCATCCGTGAGATAGTGGGTTCGAATCCCACTGTCGGCAGCCCTGAAGATGATTTTCCGTGGTTTCTCATTTTCACACCAGGCAAATGCTAGGGCTGTACCTTAATTAAGGCCACGGCGCTTCCTTCCCATTCCTAGGCCGTTCCTATCCCATCGTCGCCATAAAACCTATCTGTGTCGGTGCGACGTAAAGCCACTAGCAAAAAAGTACAAACAAAATTAAATACATATTTTCTGTCCATCAGGCTTGTAAGAAGATATGTGAAATGCTCTGGTTAAGCGTTTTTTCCCCTGCACCATCTGGAAGAAAAAGAACCCTCCCCAGATAACCAGACAGATACGGATGAGCACCCTGCACACAGCAGCTACCCCTTTTCTAATGTAGAAGGGGAGGAAGAGAATGAAGAGAGGGTGGAATTTTTATTTTCTTCAGTTTCCCATTTAATTCCCTTCTACGCGTCGTGGGGTGATCCTTAAGTCGCTCTCTTTACAAGGGGCAGGGAACAACTGGAGGGTGCAAGGTATAGTTATACTGGAATTATTTAAATTTATTACTTAGGTTTAATAGCCTCCATGTTCAAGGGAGAGCTTAATGTACACAGAACTCACCTTGGACAAGAGCAGTGAAGTCATGGGGCATGGAAATTGGCCATCGTAGTGTTACTTGAGCTGTAGCCTACTAGTACGACTATTAAGTCTTCATTATGGAGATGTTTCAAACTGTGCTAAGACTCTGGAAGATTAAAAAAGTAATCATAATGATTAATAATATGTGTATTCGTTAATAATAATAATAATAATAATAATAATAATAATAATAATAATAATAATAATAATAATAATAATAATAATAATAATAATAATAACAATAATAATAATAATCTACTACTAAACCAAACTGAACTTCATGGCACAACAGCCTCGAAGGGCTATGGCCTACCAAGCGACTGCTGCTCAGCCCAAAGGCCTGCAGATTACAAGGTGTCATATGGTCGGCACGACGAAACCTCTCGACCGTTATTCTTGATTTTCTAGACCTCAGCCACTATCTCACCGTCAGATAGCTCCTCAATTGTAAACACGTAGGCTGAGTGGACCTCGAACCAGCCCTCAGATCCGGGTAAACATCCCTAAACTGGCCGGGAATGGAACCCAGGGCCTCCAGGTAAGAGGCAGGCATGCTATGCCTACACCGTTGGGTCGGCGCTACTACTACTATTACTACTAATAATAATAATAATATCGTCGCCATAAGGACCTATCCGTGTCGGTGCGACGTAAAGCAAATAATAATAATAATAATAATAATAATAATAATAATAATAATAATAATAAATTAGAGATAGATTGCCCAGCATTTGCAGAAAACCTGCCATTCTTAACTCTTGGTGTCAAAAAAAGAGCGAAATTCTGAAAGAAACAACAGGGAAAGTCGGTCTCGATATCATTCGAAAATTTTAGAATACATTACATACAAAGAAGGAAGTACCAAATACATGGAAGCAAAGTACGGCAAAATGAAACGAGTCCCACAATTTTAATACCCTGGTAAAACAATTCAGAAAAACCAAATAGGAACAAAAGCCACCGATGCCAAAAATGGAAACAAGGGTGGTATGAATAAAAATGAGAATATAGTACGTACTCAACTTTTCTGAGAATACACTCCAGTTCATAAGAATAAATTTCTTGAGAATGTACTCACTAGTTGAGTATATACTCATGTTATGGAGATGGTATAGTATATACTCATGTTATGGAGGTGGTGTAGTATATACTCATGTTATGGAGGTGGTGTAGTATATACTCACCTTCGTAAGAGTCTGGGAGTTGATTCTGATATGTGGTGTGAATAAAAGGGATTACCTTCTGAACCTGGTGCGTATATACACACTTTGTTTCGAGTATGGCTGGTAGTTGCTCAGACTTGAGTATATACTTTTTATTTTTTATTTTGAGAGTGGGATTTCAAGAACATGGCTGAGTTTATTAATAATGTGGTGCCTCATGGAAAAATTTACAAGGAGAGAAGTGAACATGTGAACTCTAATAAATTTAAAAGTCTGTATCGTTTAACAAAAGTTAATGTAAATAAAGCAATACTTATTTGGACCAGAAAAACTGGAAACAAGAGGAGGTGCTATTAAGAAATAGTTATTTTAAAAGCATCTTTAAGATTGGTAGGTGACGCGGGATTTCAGTGTGGAATAGGAGAAAATCTTGGCATCGTGGGGTTTACTGAGTGTGTGTGTGGTGTGACGTGTGAGGTTGGTAAGGGTAGGTCTGTGTCGTATTTTTAGGTAAAGCATGTACGCTCAGAATATGATCTCGCCATGCACCAGAATGGGAATGGTAAGACAATGCACCAAGAAAAACACAAGGCGTAAACCAGGATACTAATCCAACTGACGCAGTACCAATCAACGCACGTGATGGCGTAGCAAAAGGGATGTAACAACACTCCAAAAAAAAAATATAAGTCCGTCCGTGCACAAGTTCTCAGGTAGTTTTCAATTTTCAAGGTGAAAGGTTTTCAGCAGAGCGCATAATGGAAGCATTTTCACTGAGTCCATATATTCAGAGGAACCGAGGTAGGTACAAAATTTTTGAGGGCAAGGAAAGGCGTACGACAACAAAAAAAGGGCAAAGAAGAAATAGTTTTTTCATAATAACAATATATTAGCAAAAAACACCCAGAAGAAACATTTACAAAACAAAGAAAACAACAATCATCCAAAGGTCAGTTAGTTCTGACTTCCAAAAAAGAAAAAACAGATGGGACGACCATATTAATTTTCTGATTGTTTTTCAAAGAGAACAGCTAGACTCGAAACCTTCAATAATAATACAACCTCTTTTACATGAGGAGTGTCCTACACAAGGAAAACAGAAATTTACTTATGAACACGAAAAAACATTAAAATTTGAAAGACATATGGGCCACTGTACAATAATACATGTAGAAGAAAAAAAAAGCGCGGAAGGGGTGCGGAATAGGAAGGTGGGGAAAGGGGAGGGACGTGAAAGAAAACAGTACCAATAGCTGCCAACAGGGATTTGGAAAAATAGGATCAGTCAGGATCGATGAAATTCCAAAATAGCAAACAGAAGCTAGGTGATAGTTCAATTGATTCTATTCATGCGTTTGCTCGGGAAAACAGTTGAATTTCAATGGTTCACATCGCAGCAATCACTTGACGTATCACAAAGTCCAACTTCGGAGTGAGATGGTAATGTAATTCCAAAGTAAGGTACCGCTATCAATAGCTGCAGTTAGCTTATTGTCAACATGAACTGTCATTGGTAGCCAGTAACGCCAATTTGAAAATTAAGGAAGTGCAGCATTACAAGAAAGTTCAAAGAACAACATGGAAATGAAATAAATTAAAGTTTTCGCTCACCCGTCCAGCAGTCGTAGCTTTTCAACGGTATACAAAAGCACATTTTAAAAGAAACATTGCACACAGTCCAGCTGGTAGCAAAATAAAACCAAGTCCTCCCTCCACACAAATCGTCGTGTTCATCCGAACTCGCTGCTCAAGCCCAGAGCAGGCCAATTTATATTCAGGTAGAAGCGTCCAGAAAGGACGAGAGCATACAGTACCCAATGCGCAGCGAAGCGGTAGGGGAAGGAAAGAGGGAGGGTAAGCAGCACGAGCAGTTGAAACTGGACGGGCGAAGAGAGCACAGGCAGGTTAGTAGCGGCATATGCAGCGTAGTAAACGTAGAATCCATAAAACAGTAGAAAAATTCGGAGCACGTTATATACTCCCAGCAGCCGGAGAAATCCGAAGGATTGGGTGTAGAAGCGACGAAAGTCCATTGATGCTCCAGAGGGGCGCCGAACTCAGGAACACGAAGAGAGTGTCGTCGTCGAGGAGGCAAAAACAAAAAGCAAGAACAGGCATGAGTTACAAGTAAGAAGAGAAGAGAAAAAAAAGGGAGGGGCAGAGGGGAGGGGATAAAAGAGAAAGAACGATCCGGATTCGAAAAAGGGAGGGATGAGACGAGAAAAGGAGAGGGGTTACAAAAAAAGTTTTACAATAAAAGTTACAATAAGTATATATAAGTGGCCGTACAAAAATTTTACAAAAAAGTTAAGTAAATGAAAGTACAATGACAGAGGAGTATTTAATAAGATGGTGTCCCATAAAAAATGAAACCCATCAGGGGAAATGATCGATGGGGGAGCCGGAGGAAGTGACGAAGTGTGTGGAGGGAGCATGACCGGGTGAGCGAAAGAAAAAAGCAAAGATATGAACCACAGAAAAAAGGGAAAGAAAAAAAGGGGGGGCATGGGTGAACAAACGCAAGTAAAGAAAAAACAATAGTACACTAGGAAAAAAAAGATGAAATGAAGTATGAATTGTCCATCCCTGCGGTAAGCCAAGGGGTTAAGCGGAGAACTTTTTTAAGAGGGAAAAATGAGCCTTACGAATATCATTAGGATTGTCCAAGGATTGTAACAAAGCTGTAACAGGGGACGGAAAGGAAAGAATGCGAAAGGGCCCAAGCCAACGGGGAGAAAGCTTAGCAGATAAGTGTTGAGAGGAGGAACTGATGGGATGGTTTTTGAAGAGAACTAAATCCAAAGGTTTGAAGGTGGGAGAGCGAACGCGAGAATTGTAAGTTTTTTATGGAGGTCTCTGGCTTGAAACAACTTTTTGAGAGCATCTTGCAAATGATCAGGGGTGAGAAGATGAGGTGGTGTGTTCAACAAAGAGGAAAAATCCCATGTCAAAGAGAGAGGGGTGTGTAATTCACGGCCTAAAAATAATTTAGCCGGAGTATAAGAGGTTGAATTATGAACAGTAGCGTTTGATGCCAAGGCAAAATAAGGCAATTCGGCATCCCAAGTCCGGTGATCATGTGAATGAAAAATAGATAGAAGGGATTTTAGATTACGATGATAACGCTCAACGATGTTAGCTTGAGGGTGGTAGGGGGAAATATTAATTTTCTTAATCCCATGAGAAAAACAAAAATTATAGAAGAGTTTAGAAGTGAAAACAGTAGCATTATCAGACACCAACATTTTAGGAATTCCAGTGATGGGGAAAATTTGGGTAGATAGTAAGTTAATAATTATCTGGGAAGAAATTGTTCGTAAAGGACGAAGAACAATAAATTTAGAAAAACCATCGAGTAAGGTGAAAATATAAGAGTTAGATTTCGAAGATTTTACAAGAGGTCCCACAATATCAACATAGAATTTCTCAGCAGGGTAAGTAGGGGGGAAAGCAGCATAATTACCATAGGGCTGATGATTGGGGGGCTTATGTTTCTGACACAAGTCACATAAGCGGACCCACGAATATACCTCTTTCCGCATCTGAGGCCAAAAGAACTGAGAAGCAAGACGAGCATAAGTTTTAGACATGCCAAAGTGACCCCCAACAGGGGATCCATGGAAATACTGAAAAACCATTTGTCGGAGACTGGAAGGGAGAACGAGACGAGGAGTGGCGCGCGGAGTAGGTTTGAAAATTAAAAGCTGATTGTGGAGACGAAAGGGGCCAGAATAATCGGGAGAAGAAAGATCTTGATAAAGTTGTTGACAATAAGGATCAAGTTTTTGATGATCAAGACATGATTGAAAGGAAAGGGGGAAATTGATAAGGGAAGCAATAGAAGTAACAGAGTTGATAGGAAGTTGATTAAGCTCAGAAAGATGAGATGAAGTATCATCAAAAAGCCGAGATAGCGCATCAGCAACAGAATTATGATACCCGGAAACGAACTTAAGAGAAAATTTGAAACGGGATAGGCGAAGCAACCATCTACCGGTACGTCCAATTTTGGGGGCATTATGTAATAACCAAGAAAGGGCCTGGTTATCAGTACTAACTAAAAATTCGCGATGGTCTAAGTACTCCGCAAAATGCTCAATGGAAAGAATGAGAGCTAAAGCCTCCCTTTCATACACAGAATATTTACGTTCAACGGGGGTAAGAAGACGACTGAAATAAGCAACAGGTAAAGTTTGATCGTTCTTCGTCTGCTGGAGAACAGCACCTATGGCAACATCGGAGGCGTCAGTGGAAAGTTCAAATTTAAAATCAAAATCAGGGATTTGCAAAAGAGGGGCCTGAGAGTTTAGATTTTAACGTATCAAAGGCGGTTTGTTGAAGAGAAGACCAATGAAATTTGATACCTTTACGTTTAAGCAGATTGAGGGGTTCGGAAAGTAAAGAAAAATTGGGAATATATTTGGCATAAAAACCAATCATCCCAAGAAAAGAACGTAATTGCTTAAGATTAGAGGGAGGAGGTATTTTGTGAATGGCAGAAACTCTTTCAGGGTCGACAGCCACCCCCTGTGAACTTAAGATGTGACCCAAAAATTTAATAGATGTCTGAGCGATAAGCACCTTAGAAGGGTTGACAGTTAAACCGACTGAGCGGAGGCGAGTCAATACTTCACGAACATGGAGTAAATGGGTTTCAAAATCTGAAGAATAAATAAGAATATCATCAATAAAAGGAAATAAGTATTTATATTTTATATCAGCAAACAAGGAATCCACAAACCGCTGCATAATTTGTGAGCCAAGATTCAAACCGAAAGGGACTTTTTTGAATTGATATAGTCCATTCGGGGTAATAAAAGCCGTATAGCGAGAACTAACGTCATCTAAAGGAATTTGATTATAAGCCGAATTTAAATCAAAGATGGTAAAAAACTGAGCATTTGAAAAATGTTGAAAAGCAGATTGCAATTTTGGCATGGGATAGGCATCATAGAGGATGCGAGAATTTAATTTTCTATAGTCCACTATAAAACGAGAGGATCCATCGGGTTTATCGACGATGAAAGCGAGAGAGGCATAATTAGAAGAGGATGGAATAATAGTCTCAGTTTGAAGCATTTGATCAACTAAGGAATTCAAAATTTTCATACGAGGGGGACTCAAAAAATAAGGAGAAGAACGAACCGGGGTAGGATCAGTAAGATCAATGTGAGCAGAAAAATTTTTAACGGTGCCCAAAGTAGGGGTAATGACATCGGAAAACTCTTCAAGTAAGGACTGAACGCGGTCAGAATGAACAGAATTTATAGGTAAACATGTAGAGGGATGAGAAAGAGGGAAGTCAAAACTATGAACCAATGGAATAGACTTAGAGGAAAAATGAAAGGAGACCGTAGAGTTGACCGAATCCAATATAAGTCCAGTATGGGAAAAAAATCAAAACCTAAAATAATAGGTGATGATAAGGTCTGAACAACCAAAAAGGTAAAAGGCCAAGAAAAATGTTGCATCTTAATATTCAAAGAAATAGCACCAACGATTTCTAAAGGTTGATTGCAGGCAGAAAGACAACGTACAGTAGAGGGAGAATAGGAGAGCTGGGGACAGAAAGATTGCAAAGATTGAAAAAATGACAAACTAATAAGAGAAACAGCAGCACCAGAATCTAACAAAGCAAGAGAGGGTAGGTTATTAACAGTGACGAGAACATGAGAGGTCGGAGGTAGGAAAGAGGTAGAACAAGGCGAAAAGGAAGAAGAGGTGAAGGGAATGGGTGAAATCACAGAGGTAGGACGAGGTGTCTGAAGAGTGTGGGAAGGCAGATTTTCCCCATGAATACGCCGACTGCCTAGCGGCGAGGGGGAAAGGCGTTTCCCACAGGCAGAGTGGTGCAAAACTTAGAAATATGACCCGGTCCTTTACAGCGAAAACAGACAATGGGGGAACGAACATTAGAAGGACGCAGAGCAAAAGATGATGTGGAGGAAAAGGAAGACGGAATAGGCGGTGGTGGAACGGAAGAATAATAAGAAGTATCGCTTAACGCAGACAAAGCATGAGATTGAGCCAGATTATATAATTGAAGCATAGAAGTTGGAGGGTTCAGTGCATTAAAAAGTTGTCGAAAGGAGGGAGTAGCATAAAACTGAACAATCGAAATTAATTCAGCAACATTGTGGGCAATATTTAGTACATCACTATAAGTAGTGATAGAATCTAAATAATCATGTGCGGATTCAGTCGGAAGTTGGTGACGACGAATGAACTCGGTACTGAGTTTAAAACGTATCTCATAAGGCAAAAAATAATTATGAATAGCATTACGTAACTCATACCAGGTGGAAAAATGAGACATGTTATCCAACAAAAATTTAGAAAAAAAACCCGTGGTCTTAGCGGATAACAAACCAAGCATTTGAGGAAAAGAGGCTAAATTGAGATTGAGAAATTTACGAACAGAGAAAAGCCACATAGTAAGATTACGAGGATCAGTCGCTATTAACTGCGGAACCTGAAGTAAAGATTGTTTGATAATATGAACATTCAAGGAACTGTCAACAGCACTAAGTTGGGGAGTGGATGGAGAAGAATGGGGGCCTAGATCCGGAGCCATGTTGTGATGGTGAAAAAACGGGAAAGATTTGTGATCAGAAAACGGGTTAGTGGATGAAGGAGTCGAAGGATAAGAGAAGGAACTCGGAGGAGTAGAAATAGAAAAAGAAATCAAGTCATTGACGGGAGGGTTAGGCAAAGAAAGATTATGATAAGTAGGAGGGGGAGAAGAATTGTCGTCACCCAAAGGGAAATTATCAGAGAAGCATGCCATAATGGAAAATTAGCTAAAAGAAATGGAGTAATGAGAGAAAAAGGTCTGCTACCATTTGTGGGGTTTACTGAGTGTGTGTGTGGTGTGACGTGTGAGGTTGGTAAGGGTAGGTCTGTGTCGTATTTTTAAGTAAAGCATGTACGCTCAGAATATGATCTCGCCATGCACCAGAATGGGAATGGTAAGACAATGCACCAAGAAAAACACAAGGCGTAAACCAGGATACTAATCCAACTGACGCAGTACCAATCAACGCACGTGATGGCGTAGCAAAAGGGATGTAACAACACTCCAAAAAAAAAATATAAGTCCGTCCGTGCACAAGTTCTCAGGTAGTTTTCAATTTTCAAGGTGAAAGGTTTTCAGCAGAGCGCATAATGGAAGCATTTTCACTGAGTCCATATATTCAGAGGAACCGAGGTAGGTACAAAATTTTTGAGGGCAAGGAAAGGCGTACGACAACAAAAAAAGGGCAAAGAAGAAATAGGTTTTTCATAATAACAATATATTAGCAAAAAACACCCAGAAGAAACATTTACAAAACAAAGAAAACAACAATCATCCAAAGGTCAGTTAGTTCTGACTTCCAAAAAAGAAAAAACAGATGGGACGACCATATTAATTTTCTGATTGTTTTTCAAAGAGAACAGCTAGACTCGAAACCTTCAATAATAATACAACCTCTTTTACATGAGGAGTGTCCTACACAAGGAAAACAGAAATTTACTTATGAACACGAAAAAACATTAAAATTTGAAAGACATATGGGCCACTGTACAATAATACATGTAGAAGAAAAAAAAAGCGCGGAAGGGATGCGGAATAGGAAGGTGGGGAAAGGGGAGGGACGTGAAAGAAAACAGTACCAATAGCTGCCAACAGGGATTTGGAAAAATAGGATCAGTCAGGATCGATGAAATTCCAAAATAGCAAACAGAAGCTAGGTGATAGTTCAATTGATTCTATTCATGCGTTTGCTCGGAAAAACAGTTGAATTTCAATGGTTCATATCGCAGCAATCACTTGACGTATCACAAAGTCCAACTTCGGAGTGAGATGGTAATGTAATTCCAAAGTAAGGTACCGCTATCAATAGCTGCAGTTAGCTTATTGTCAACATGAACTGTCATTGGTAGCCAGTAACGCCAATTTGAAAATTAAGGAAGTGCAGCATTACAAGAAAGTTCAAAGAACAACATGGAAATGAAATAAATTAAAGTTTTCGCTCACCCGTCCAGCAGTCGTAGCTTTTCAACGGTATACAAAAGCACATTTTAAAAGAAACATTGCACACAGTCCAGCTGGTAGCAAAATAAAACCAAGTCCTCCCTCCACACAAATCGTCGTGTTCATCCGAACTCGCTGCTCAAGCCCAGAGCAGGCCAATTTATATTCAGGTAGAAGCGTCCAGAAAGGACGAGAGCATACAGTACCCAATGCGCAGCGAAGCGGTAGGGGAAGGAAAGAGGGAGGGTAAGCAGCACGAGCAGTTGAAACTGGACGGGCGAAGAGAGCACAGGCAGGTTAGTAGCGGCATATGCAGCGTAGTAAACGTAGAATCCATAAAACAGTAGAAAAATTCGGAGCACGTTATAGCATTCATCAAACAACTGTGTCGAAATTTTTTGTTGAGGTTATGGACCGCAACATGGCTAAAGCTGCAGTGTGGATAAAATTTCCTGAAACAGATATTGAATTTGATGTTGCAAAACAAGAGTGGCAGGAAAAGTACTATTTTCCAGCAGCAATAGGTGCTCTTGACTGCACTCATGTTATAATTAATAAGCCTACAAATAAGGGTGATGAATATATATTGACAGGAAAGCGTATGCAAGTATTATTGTACAGGCAACATCCAATGCCAAGGATGTTTCCACCAGTGCCAATACATCATGGCCTGGATCTGTGCGTGATTCAAGAGTCTGGAGAAATTCAGCTGTCCAGAGAAGATTAAAGGCTAAATAGGGTAAATACATTGCTGTTAGCGGATAGTGGTTATGGTTTTGTACCATGGCTTATGAAACCGTTTAGAAATCCACAAATACCGCAAGAAACTGCTTATAACCTTTGCATTACCAAAGAACTAGTTGTGATAGAACGATGCTTTGAGCAACTAAAACAACGTTTCCCAATTCTTCAGCAAAACGTACGCTTGTCTTTAAATAAAGTGCCAAAACTTATCATTTGTTGCTGTGTGTTGCTAAGTACTTACAAGATGAGGACCATGAACTACCACAATTAGGTGGCAATATGAGATTAGAAGATGGAAATGAGGATGGCATGGCAGCTGCTGCAAATATCAGGTGGAATGGTGAATAATACATCAAAGTGTTTAAGTTGCAGCAAGTACCATTGTCACTCTATTCCTTACTCACTAAAGAAAGTATGCAATTCAGTTTATTTTTATAAATATATATACTAATTGACTATTATTCTTTAATCTCGGATTTTAACTTGTTTTGCTTGAGTTCCAACACTCTTAACTTCTATAACAGCACAACGCGCTGCAGTTATGTATTATTCAGTTTCATCATTTTCATTCATCCAAAACACTTCTTTTTCGCTTAGGGGTGGCTACAGTTGGCGAGTTCACGATTTCGTTAGGACTCCCTCCTTCTCCTCTCTCTTCCAATGCTACAGATTCCACTACAGGTGGAGGAATGTGTTCTTCTTCAGGAAGCCCTACTCCAATCTCAGTTGCTCCTATGAAACAAAAGAAAATAAGTTTTAAGTCACTTATACAGTTTTCTACGGACAATTGAATTAAACGGAGTTAAAATTCCAGGCCCAGTATTCGAACCCAGGTACTCTGAACCAAAAGGCTGGGTGCTATTTGGTTCTTACAAATCAATCAATAGACTTTCTACAACCTCTATAAACCAGTTCAAGAAAATAAATCGTGAATATACTTTAGGGATATACCTTGAATTCTTGTCAATGTTGGATTAGCATCGCCATCCAACAGCTCGTGGATAATACTCTCCCAGTCCACCAGTACTAACCTTTTATATCCTGTTTGGGTTACGTTACACATTTGTATGACCCTCCTTTTCATATTATTGATCTTTTTTGTTATGGTGCACGTCTCAACTTTCTTGCCGCACATGGCTTGCAATTTTGTTTGAATCGCTTCCAACGATTCGGATTTTTCTTTCCGAACCGCCGGCAGTTGGGACTTACTAAAAAGTATCGCATGTTCCCGCAAAATACTCGCAAACGTTTACGGAGGAATACTTTCCATATCGACACACAATCAGTACAAACCACAAGCTAAGCCGGATCTGGTTGAGGTTATGTTGCGACTGCGAACCAAAGATGTTAACAGTTGACGACCGTACACAACATGAGTATAGTCCGCACACTTTATGTTGGTGCATTTGTGTACGGGGGTGAGGAGTAAGGAGGGAGGTGTCCCGGTATCGATACTGCTGCCAACCGAAGGAAAATGAAATCTGAATTGAATCGAGAATATGATCGATCGATACGAAGTTTCTAAACCGTCATCATCTTAAGCCAACAACTATGTCACATACACATTATATAACATTATAAAACATTTCTCGATGCGAATCTTGTTCCTAGCATGAATTCTATACTTTGGATTTGTTGTATAAACAGCAACAGTACTAGTACGTAAAGTGTACGCCAGATGTCGCACAACGATGCTTAAGCGATTCATAGTTTGTGTTTCAAAGGTTGCCAGTACGAATCTCGAAGATCGCCGAGGTCGACCGATTCAGCACTAGGGTGTAAATGCACCAACATAAAGTGTGCGGATAATATCTACTCAGTTTCAAATGATCCACATGGCGGTGCGCTTGAGTACCTACTCTATCAAAGGAGAACCTTTCTATCTTACCAAATGGAGTGCATACAACTTGGGTATATGAGCATATACTTTGAGTAAGTACTCACGTTTTATTCATACCACCCAATATACCATACATACATACATACATACATACATACATTATCATTATAGACTGTTATGCCTTTCAGCGTTCAGTCTGCAAGCCTCTGAGAGTTTACTAAACGTCGCCACAATCCTCGATTTGCAACTAGTGTTGTGGCCTCATTTAGTTCTATACCTCTTATCTTTAAATCGTTAGAAACAGAGTCTAACCATCGTCGTCTTGGTCTCCCTCTACTTCTCTTACCCTCCATAACAGAGTCCATTACTCTCCTAGGTAACCTATCCTCCTCCATTCGCCTCACATGACCCCACCACCGAAGCCGGTTTATGCGTACAGCTTCATCCATCGAGTTCATTCCTAAATTAGCCTTTATCTCCTCATTCCGAGTACCCTCCTGCCATTGTTCCCACCTGTTTGTACCAGCAATCATTCTTGCTACTTTCATGTCTGTTACTTCTAACTTATGAATAAGATATCCTGAGCCCACCCAGCTTTCGCTCCCATAAAGCAAAGTTGGTCTGAAAACAGACCGATGTAAAGATAGTTTCGTCTGGGAGCTGACTTCCTTCTTACAGAATACTGCTGATCGCAACTGCGAGCTCACTGCATTAGCTTTACTACACCTTGATTCAATCTCGCTTACTATATTACCATCCTGGGAAAAAACACAACCTAAATACTTGAAATTATCGACCTGTTCTAGCTTTGTATCACCAATCTGACATTCAATTCTGTTGAATTTCTTACCTACTGACATCAATTTAGTCTTCGAGAGGCTAATTTTCATACCATACTCATTGCACCTATTTTCAAGTTCTAAGATGTTAGACTGCAGGCTTTCGGCACAGTCTGGCATTAGGACCAAGTCGTCAGCATAGGCCAAACTATTTACTACATTTCCACCTAACTGAATCCCTCCCTGCAATTTTATACCTTTCAACATATGAACCATGTAAACTACAAACAGCAAAGGTGAAAGATTACAGCCTTGTCTAACCTCTGCAAGTACCCTGAACCAAGAACTCATTCTACCATCAATTCTCACTGAAGCCCAATTGTCAACATAAATGCCTTTGATTGATTTTAATAATCTACCTTTAATTCCATAGTCCCCCAGTATAGCGAACATCTTTTCCCTCAGTACCCTGTCATATGCTTTTTCTAGATCTACGTAACATAAACACAACTGCCTATTCCTCTCGTAGCATCCCAATATATCAACTCACCCAAAATATCCACAGCAAAAAATGGATTTTTGAGCACACAATACATAACAACACGGCCATTAGACCTGCAAATCTCTATGGATCGAAAACACTGTGAACAGGAAAGCAGACATTAAAAGCAAACAAACACAAAATCTTGAGGGATATTCTTGTTCCGAAAATCACAAGTGAATAGTGCAGACTCAGAAACTAACAGGAAAATAAATACACTCAGACTTCACAGTAACAGAAAACACAGATACATTTCACAAAATAATGAATATTGACAGACCAACACAGTCGAATTCTATGCTAACTGGAGTATAGCAGATACTATGCAATGGTTCAGAAAAATTGAAAATGACCTTAATTTGACCACAATAGCACATGAAGAAGGGAGATCGTCGGATTTAAAATTAAAAAATGTCAAGTTGACCAAGAGGACAGATAAATGCCTTCAATTCCCTACTTAGCGTAGTCCTAAATTGGCTTACATAGAACGAATACTATTACTACTACTACTACTACTACTACTACTACTACTAATGATAATAACAATAATTCCGGGTTTTCCATAGTTCACAGAGGTGTAAGAAGCGCCTGGGGTGATGGACAAGCCCGACACTACATAGGAAAATTGGTACAAAAGAAGCAAATGGAGAACTGGAAAAATACTCCAGCATGCAGGTGAAGAGAGAGAAAAAATCCAAGAAGACCCAATAAGAATAACCTGCAGCTTAGTGAAGGGAGCAGGTATATCCAGGTGGGAATGAAGGAAAATCATGGTAGCAAAACATCTTAGAGGTCGACGCTAATTAGGAACTAACATTTAGAGGCCCCATGAAGAAAATAAGAGAAGAAGAAGAAGAAGAAGAAGTGCCTGGGGTGAGTGGGTGGACAGTGAAAAGATAAGAGCATAAGTTATAAAGCATTAAGTTCTGAAATTTTAATTCTTTCATTTTTTTAATTTTAAAATTTGGTAGTTAGAAAATCTGGATAAACAACAATATTATATAGATGAGCTCGTCAGGTCCCACAATAACAGTGACTTAAAGTCAAAAATCAGGTACAACAAAGAAGATTATCGACACAATAGTTTACAGGGAATGGGCGTTGTAGCTCTAAAGGTACACTATTTTACAAGAGCATATTTGCTCCACTCACTTACATTCCAGTAGACTGAGCTCCAAAATTTACTACAGTCCAGCCTCTCAGAGGCACACGCTTCTTGCCAAATTTACACTAGATAAACTTCAGAAACTGTGTTTACTGCCATTTCTGCACGACAGTCTGTTACACACTCGTCTATAAATAATGACAATTTAAACAAGGGCAATGAGTGCCCATTCTAAATAAAATAAAAGTTTTAAGACGATCGGCCATGAACATAAGGCTAGGAGGCGAAACACTTGCACTCCATTTCGAAAGACACTTAACATCCTAAATGGACTTTTTTTTTTTTTGCTAGGGGCTTTACGTCGCACCGACACAGATAGGTCTTATGGCGACGATGGGATAGGAAAGGCCTAGGAGTTGGAAGGAAGCGACCGTGGCCTTAATTAAGGTACAGCCCCAGCATTTGCCTGGTGTGAAAATGGGAAACCACGGAAAACCATCTTCAGGGCTGCCGATAGTGGGATTCGAACCTACTATCTCCCGGATGCAAGCTCACAGCCGCGCGCCTCTACGCGCACGGCCAACTCGCCCGGTCTAAATGGACTTATAGCCCGAAGTTTGCAGAGGCTAAGCATATACTACAGAGGGGTGACTAGATGCGAAGTATTAAGTACCAAAGCAGTGTGAACAATTTAAAATATTAGAAAATCTTAGTCACCCCATACCAAGTTGAATGGGAATTAACAGAGGGTGAACACTCTTTATAGCCTGGCCCGCGGTGTAGGGATAGCGTGCCTGCCTCTTATCCTGAGGCCCCGGCTCCGATTCCCGTCCAGGTCAGGAATTTTTACCTGCATCTGTAGACTGGTTCGAGGTCCATTCAGCCTACGTGATTACGTGATTGATGAGCTATCTGACGGTGAGATTGCGGCCCCGGTCTAGAAAGCCAAGAATAACGGCCGTCGTGCTGACCACACAACATCCCGTAATCTGCAGGCCTTCGGGCTGAGCAGCGGTCGCTTGGTAGGCCATGGCCCTTCGGAGCTGTTGCACCATGGGGTTTGGTTTTGGTTTTGGTTTGGGTTTGGGAACACTCGTTATTCCCTAAATTACAGGTTTCCCAGCAGGGATTTAAACAGACTTGCCGAAATTTTACATTTAAACCGAGACTTTAGGACTTTACACTAATAGAAGGAGTTTGAAACTTTCCCCTTAAGTTATCTGCCTCGAGCTATCACATGTTAAGAGATGTCTGTCATTACCTTGAGTTGTTGGGCCTTCGGACGACGGCAAGGCTTCCCCTGTCTTCTAAAACACGCCGTACAAACACAATAGACCAGAGCGATGAAGATGACAATACGGCCCTAAAGCGCCCAGCCTTTATAGTATCTCAGAGGGGAAAGTTCCAGAACTCTCTTGAGCTAGAGAGAATGCCTGTATTCACCCCCAATTTTAATTGGCTAGAGAAAAATACACAAACATTTCCGATTGGTTAATAACTTGCGGAAGAAGGAAGCCATAGTAGTGCTGTCAGCTATACATACCTTAAAAAATCTAAAAAACTTAAGGTTTACAGACATTGAAAATTGAAAATTCCCTTAAAGGGTAATTGTCCGTAATCCTGCCAGAGGGGGCACATAGGCCGATAGTAGAGACATCTAAAGGTTAAATGTCCAAGTATCTTGTGGTACATAGTTTAGGATTCACAGCACAGATGGCCTTCTAGAAGGCGTGCAGTTCAACGGGACGGAGAAGGGTCACCCTCGGTAAAATAATAATAATAATCGTCGTGATGAGTAGCGTACATGGTAGAGCGCTTGCCTTCTGAGCTCAAGTTGGCTGGTTCCATCCTGCCTCAGTCCGGTGGTATTTGAAGTTGCCCAAATACGTCAGCTACTTGACAGCAGATTTACGGTCACGTTAAAGAATGCCTGCGGGACAAAATTTCGACACCTCAGTGTCTCTGAACACCAAGAACATTTAAATATATTACTAGTAATAATTATAATTGAGAGTGGGATCAGTGATGGTTGAATAAATTAGAACCTATCAAAGTACAGTTAATTGTGCAATCATGTTCAAAGAATATCATTTGATTATCTAGGACGGCAAGAATCCTGCTGGAAGACAATAAAAAGACGGCCAAGGAAAATAAAGACCGAGAAATTTGAGTAAAATTATTTGGTTTGGGAGCAGGAAATAATTTCTGAATAGGAAGAAGAAGAAGAAAAACGTTACAGCTTCAGTTACAATACTCTGCGCTACATGATGGTAAAACCTTAGAACAAACATCAGTATTGCTAATACCACAGGAAATGAGCCAATGAATATCAAACATCAACAGCATTTTGAACAATAGAGGCGAAGGTACGAGTCCGATGAAGGAGATCGTGGAAAGGTGCGAGAAAATTAGAGAAGAAATAACCACCAACAACAAGGAACTTTGGTAGATTTTATATACCAGCATTGCAGCAGAGCCTCTGGTTCTAGAATTGATTTAAGAACCGATAATCGACGACCTTGATGCATTCGGCAGACATAATTACAATCGCCAACATATGGTTGTCCTTGATGATGATGATGATGATGATGATGATGATGATGATGATGATGATGATGATGATGATGATGATGATGATGATTATGGTGCTGGGAAGCTAAAGAAGTTCAGAGATCCGAAATTCACTTCCTGGAGCTAACAGTGACGTTTTTATTGTGGGTTTATTCACTCTTACTTTAGACTTGGTTTCAAATCCCACGTCTCGTACCACAGCCTAAGATCTAAATGAGTGTGGCACAAACATGCAGTATCATAGGCTGAAGGTTTAAGAAATTCCAAATAATTAAAACGTATTTCAATTAATTAAATATACATTAGGATTGTAATGTTAGTGGCTATTGGTTATTGTTTTAAGGAAAAGTTCAACTGTCAACGATATCATCTTAAAACTAATCAGAGCAAACATGGAAGATCTTTTGAAGAGTGAGATTTTCGGTTAACAGAAATGAAGGCGTGAAAATGAAAGATACCCTAGGCCTTGCAAACCTAATATCGTCGAGGATCGGAAGAGAACAATAGTCGACCAAAGGACATCAGAAAATAAAGATGAAAGTGGGGAGCAAGTGGGGAGCCTGCCACAATAAAGGGGTAGTAATGCCAGACTCAGCTAGGGGACCCATGCTCTCAACCCTGAGGATTCCCATTTATTCACATCTTATGACGAACAGGGCATAACGAGGATGAATACTACCGGCCAAACTCACAGGAGGGAATATTAAAAAGAAATAATTAAAACAAACAACGACTAAAAACGTGCTCATGCTGTCCTGTTTGTTTCTTAAATCCTTTCCATAAATAAACCGTCAGCGTCTGTCGAAAGAGGTGCAGCACGATTGTCGTGACCTTACAGGCTGCATGTGGGTAGAACAACGCACGATGCATGCTCTCTATTTAGGTACTTATCTCCACACCTATCGCATACTAGAGAGAGTGATAACCTCTGACTAATTCCATTATGATCAGAGGTGGGACTGGAGGGAAACAATGAGTCACTGCCACGCCACGAGTCTGAAGAAGTTGAAGGTTCAGTAATATATTAGACCTCAAACGTTCTATTTTATGTGAAAACTAGCAGAACAAAACCGTTGGTAACCGGCCGATAGTTAGTTAACGTTCTCAGCGACTTTTCTTTGTACACATTGTTGACGTATAATCTGTCATTTTAAGTCACTGGTGACGAAATAAGTGGAGTTCACAACAATGTGAATTAGTGTCCAAAGACCTCTTCGTACATTATATTACATGACAATTTACTTGTAGCGAGAACAAAGAAGTCACTTCTCTTAATGACTCCAAGTCCCAAAGCAGTGGTTTCAAGATACAGCAAACTCAGTACACTCTGGTGTCCTGTGCTTGAATTACCAGGACTTACCAAGAATCGGTCATATACCCAGCCGATGCTGACGGTGCTCTCGGGTGCGTGTTTTTAACAGTTAAAAGCCTAACTTCCAGCAAGACCAGTAGGGTGTCAAAGAAAATGCACATGGCCATTGTTTTTGTAGAAAAGTTAATTTTCAATACATATTGGGCTAATCATTTGTGAATTATTTTGGTTTCTGACGGATAAATATTCGCGAATGTTTGAATTGAATAACTGAAATGAAATGGCGTATGGTTTTTAGTGCTGGGAGCGTCCGAGGACATGTTCGGCTCGCCAGGTGCAAGTCTTTTGATTTGACGCCCGTAGGCGACCTGATGAAGACGACACATACGCCCAGCCCCCGTGTCAGAAAAATTAACCAATGATGGTTAAAACTCCCGACCATGCCGGGAATCCAACCCGGGACCCCTGTGACCAAAGGCCAGCACGCTAACCATTTAGCCATGGAGCCGGACAATTGAATAACTCAGATATCTCCATACCAAATTGAAGCTCAATTGGTTCTATAGCTAACGAGTTTGCGATTTGGGTCATTCAGCCATGATTTTGCTTTCGAGGTATAGTTGGTTCGAACCCAATTATCGGCAAACCTGAAGACGGCTTTCCGTGATTTCCCATTTTCACACCAGGCAAAATTCTGGGACTATGCCTTAATTAAGAACACTGTCGCTTCCTTCCCAGTCCTATCCTTTCATCGCCATAAGATTTGTCTGAGTCGGTGCGATGTAAAACAGATAGACTGACCGACAGACGTAATTTCATTTTTATGTAAAGTATATATCTCTCTATATATGTATATACACTATATATATATAATATACTAGCTGATGAACCCGTGCTTCGCTACGGAATTCTACATTGTATACAGAATTGTAGGTTAGGTAGAGAGCAAGACTGTATTAAATTGCATAACTCTTAACGTCACCCTGGAAACGCGACGGAGAAATCACCAAACGTCTTTTCTCATATGAAGACTGCGTTGGGGATTTTTCATTTTAACGGTTGGCCCGCATGCCTACCATCAGTCACAATCAGGTTGGGGAATTGCATTATAATAGCAGACACTCACTCTCCACCTGCCGTTTTACATCCTCAGAAAGACTGCCTTAGTGGTTTTCCCAATTTAAATGAACATAAGTTATTACAATGACTTTAGTAGGAATGGGGCGAGTAAAAACAATGATTTCAGATGAAATACTCGATCAAATGAAAAACCACACATTTTCACACTTTTAATGAACAGTACTACGCTGCCGAACTAACAGTCCAAAATTCCAGATCTGGAATGACCAGGCCGCAGACAGCCGTGATCCGTGAACACTCTTAGTCTTTTTTTGGAGGATTTTCGAATAGTGGAGAGTCCCAGGGCAATTTACTTTCACTAATCTCTTTCCTGGGAGTACCCGTTGAGTCGGAAAATCTCAATTCACTACACTGGCGGCGGAAAAATCTATCTAACTTGGAGGCATTTTTTCCTCCAAGCCAGAGGAGAAATCCCCTCTTCACTGCTAATTTTGAATAAAATGAATGTAGAATTTAATAACAGTGAAGAGGAAGACGATCCTTTTAAGAAACGACTCTTTTCAAGGTTGAATTTTGAGTTATTTAGTGAATTGTGGTGCTATAATTTGGAATATGCCTAAATTGTAATTCTAGACCAGGTCATACTACTACTACTACTGCTACTACTACTACTACTAAGTGAGCCTCTGCCTTAAGAGTGCACACTGCTCATTCAAAACAGCGCGTCAGAGTAGCGATCGAATAGCTGGAATACTATGATGTAACAATGAGTTTCGTACCAGCAGTACGGGATCAGAAAATGCATGCACCAAACGGAAAGAAGAAAGATTTCTAACTCCCCAGCTATTTCTCGCCAGTATTCAGTCAGGGTGTTATACTCTGTACGCAGCAGTATTCCCATCTATCGGAGATGAGCGGCAGCAGAAGAGACAAAGAACATCACCACAAACAATGGTCAATGTAATGTTATTGTTGATCAATGATATGCGGTTTCAGTATTGTAGGCCTTCACATTTAGTTTTCTTCCGACTCAGAAATACCACTCTTATCATAGTTGGTACGGTAAAATTGAATAAAACATAAATGGTCGGAAATTGTATTCTCTAAAACCTTTGTTATGTAGTACTTTCCGATAAGATCAATAACATAGGTATTTAAAACTTAAATTTTAGGCGCCTTCCCCTAAACTACAATTTAATTCAGGGCGAATGAAATTATTTATAACTTAGACTGTAGTTTCTTATTCCCCGACTCTATATACCGACTTTCATTAAATTCTGTTAACCCATTTTCTCGTGGTTCGCTGTGATATGGACTTGGAAAAAAATTACAAATTCATCAATATCTGTGTTATCAAAGCCGATACGGTAACAATGTATGACATAAATGATCGGAAATTTAATTCTATATAACTTCAGTTATGTAGTATTTATCGATAGGACCATTAATAATATAAATATTTGAGCATTAAATTTTAGGCTTTCCCCTAAACTACCATTTCACTCAGCGTGAGTAAAATTATTCATAGCCTAAATTGCAGTGGCTCATCTCCCGACTTCACATACCGATTTTCATTAAATTATCTTCAGCCGTTTTCTCGTGATGCGTGTACATACTGAACCCATGACCTTTGTGCCCTAAGAATATTATGTATTAAATTATCAATTGGAATAAGAAGTCGATTTCTCGATATCACGGGAGTGACACGTGGCGAGGGGATAGCTACTTTCTATCCCACGCTCTGGGATACGTGACGTCATTCGCACGTGTCGACAGCGGAAGAATCTAAGTCATTTCGGTGGATTACTTCAGAAGGACGCGCGTGTCTCTCTTACCCACGCCAAGTCGACAAAAATATAGTGCCTATCAAATGAGGTCATTTATCCAGCTAATTGAATATGTATAAATTTTAAATGTCCATGAACACTACCGCCGGCAATGTAGCAAGTATGTGGTTACCTTCAAAACTCTTGTAATTACAGTTCAGTTAAGTCAGAAAAGTTACGGAAATTTTCTTGGCGGCAAAGAAAAAGGCCCGGAGAGAGGGGGTAGTTTCTATAAATAAGAAGGAACGCCATGTTGAAACCCCTGCATTTTGTATCACGAGGCTGAAGACAAAGGGTTGAACTGCTCTGTAAAATCGAACGATAAAAGTAGACTAAGTCCAACCAACAGATTTTAGCCGATGTGGCTGGGGTCTTGACTCCATTTGGAGATAGTTTTTTCTTGAGTGGAAAAAAAATGTACAAAAAGGACGGTCAAGGTACCGGATAAATTTGTATTAGTTATGTGTGGTAAAGAAAGTAATTCGTGTGCGGGAAATAATTACAGTCCGTCGTGTGCGATCAACAAGAACGACAAGTGAAGGGCATTTTCTTTTTTTAATGCTTTATTTTCAGGAAACCGGAAGACAAAAATGATCTGTACAGCCAGAAATGTAAAAATGGCTAAATAAAAATGCCAGGGTCACAGGTGAGCCCTAAGATGAATGCTGGCGTGACTTAAGGTATGTGACTTACCATCTTACCACCTACTATATCTTGTTTCATGATGTCTAACTTATACTTTATTTTATGGGGTATATACGACGCAGTTGGTCGCCCCTGTGTGGTTTTTGTAAATGTCAGAAGACGACGAAAAAGGGTCATTTGTTTTATTTTTCACTTGGATAAATTTTTGAAGTCTTGCGAGTGCTGTATGATATTGTAAAAGTTATTAAATAGGGTTTCGAAGTGATATCACGTCCAATATAGATCGTCATTTCCGTGTGTTTATTGTCTATATTTTGTGATGTCAAATTAAGATGTTCATTCGATGTAAAATTTTCAACTGGTATTTTGATGGAGTTGGTGCAAAAGGGATCCGTGGTTACCCATTTTAAATCGGATGGAAGCGCTGTACGTAGTGTTGAGTAACGCATGTCGGTGAATTTGTCATGAGTGTAGTGTATTCTATGCCCGTTTAAACCGTGTCTGAGTGACAATAATATCAGGAAATTTGTAAGTCATTTTCGTGAAAATCCAGTTATCAAAATACGATATCGTTTTATGCGAAGTTATTCATTATTAAAGCACTGTGCGTTATTAGACGTCGTGGATTCTAGTAAGGATTTTTATTCCAGTTCTTTTGTCAGTGATAGTCGTGAGTTTGGGAAACAGAGGTTAGTTTTGTCGTGTGAGTCGATATGAGATTTGTGAATCAGGTGTTTGGGAAATCTGTCGATGAAGCTGGGACTTGTGGGCGCCCGAGGAAGATTTTATAATGTTGGGAATGGGAAGCAGAATACGAGAATCCACGCCGGTATTAGTTTGCGATGTGTACAATTATTGTGGGACTTTTAAAAGTAAATCTATGTGCATATTTGGTTGGTCAGAATATATCGTTTTTTGTAATTAGTCTTTTTGCGAACTTAAATGTTTCATTCTTTGAGGTCAGTCAGGCATGATGAACAGATGTTTCATATCGAGACTGACAGACAGAGAAGGGTCGTTTGCGTCAAGACCGGCAGCTGATCGAGGGGGGACAGTTTGTATAACGGAACGTGTAGTGGTTTACGTGTAGGATTGAGATTCCATTCATGGCAACGGATATAAATAATTACGGAATCTAGTTGAAATTTCCATCCGGGAATAACGTGCGAGTAGTTGGATACTGTGAATTTGTTTAATTGAGATCGTAATGTACATTTGAGACCACGAACTTAGAGTATAATGAGTAAGGTTAGCCAATTTCAGGGTTGTCCAAAATATAGAGCGGTGGTAGTGATGATTGTTTTGTTTGTGAGGGGTGCGCGAACTTTATAAAATGTTATGACGAGATATGACATCGTAATTATACGGCGAATTACTTTGGTTTGTACGTAATTATTAGGGTTATCCAAGTGTTATTAATAATGGCTAGGTTTAGATTAGATTTAAAGTGTGAGGTGATG